>NC_072392.2:67899218-68215937 GCF_028885625.2 Pongo pygmaeus | reverse complement strand
TCCTGACCTCGTGATCTGCCCACCTCAACTCCCCAAAGAGCTGGAATTACAGGTGTAAGCCACTGCACCCAGCCAAGTGTGAGTTCTTTTAAGCTGCGTGACCTTGGCCAAGGTGATTAACCTTTCCCTGCCAAGTCTCAAACACCTCTTTGTCCAGCTACTATGCTTCCATCAAGAATCAATAGGACCTATGTCCCTACAGGTGTCAGGGTAGCTGGGAGAATGGTGATGCCCTTGGCAGAGGCAGGCAAGGCCAAAGGAAGGGCTGGTTCTGGCAGGGAGTGAAGGATCTTACTTTGAGAGGTATTGAATATGAGGTGGCTGCAGACAGATGGTGACGCCATATGAGAAGCAGCAGGAAGTAGGGGTTGAGGCTCAGGAGGTGATTTGAGCTGTTGATCTGGATTTGGGACTCCTCAGGACAATCTGTGAACAATGATGAGAGAGAACACCAAGGACCAAGGTCAGAACTTGGGGGCTAGGGCCCATGTCCACAGGGTGAAGTAGAAGGAAGATAAGGAGACAGCAAGGAATGCTTGCCAAGAAACCAGGAGACCAGAAAAGAGTAGTTTCCAAGAGACAGGGGAAGCCCACACTGTTGCAGGGAGGTCCTGCATAAAGTCTGAAACGGGTCTATTTAATTCACCCTTGGAGGCTGGGCACAGTGTCTCACGCCTGTAATCCCAGCACTTTGGGAGGCCAAGGCGGGTGGTTGACCTGAGGTCAAGAGTTTGAGAACCAGCCTGGCCAACATGGCAAAACCCCGTCTCTACTAAAAATACAAAAATTGGCCGGGCGTGGTGGCGGGAGCCTGTAATCCCAGCTACTCGGGAGGCTGAGGCAGGAGAATCACCTGAACCCCAGAGGCGGAGGTTGCAGTGAGCTGAGATCACACCACTGCACGCCAGCCTGGGAGACAGAGCAAGACTCTGCCCAAAAGAAAAAAAAAAATTGTAGTTGCAGGGACTTCTGGTTCTGGGTGGATTGAACACAAGACTTTATCTCCAATCCTTCCTGATTTTCCATCAAAATGACAGTAAGGAATAAAAAATGTAAACCTACAAGGACAAAGAGAAGAGGAGACAACAGCAGACAAGATATTAACACCTTTTTGGAAAGTGAGAAACAGGTCAAGGAGTGATCACTGACACAGCAGAGAACAACTGAAACCAAAGGCCATTTGGAGTCTGTAAAAGCTCAGGGATTGGAGGGCTGAAGGAGGCAAGGGGAAGAACAGGGCTGAAAGCAGCGGCTGCTAGGAGAATGCGTAAGGACAGATGAAACACCCAAGATACTTACCCATCCCCTCTCAAAGCCAGGCAAATTCCAGCCACCTCACAGAAGACCAGCAGTTTATTCTGTGGAATTAAGTAAAAGTCTGCATACTGAAGGATAGAACCCTCAGCTCTCACTCCTAAATTGGTCCCAGAGAAAAGACCTCCAGATTCTTCCAGTTGTTGGGGGAGTCTTCCCTAAAGGACCAGGTTCCTACTTGATCACTCTGCAGTGAAGCCCAACAGCCAATAAGCTTGGTCCTCAGTACTCTGTCTTCAGTAGCTGTTTCTTGGTCCTTGGTCCTTGGTACTCTCGCTCACCATTGTTCACAGATTGTCCTGATGAGTCCCAGATCGAGTCCCAAATCCACCTGCCCCCAACACACAGAGCAGCCAACTCTTTAGTGTCTTACTCCAAAATATTGAGACAGCCAAGCCGCAAGAATCACCACAGGCCGGGTGCGGTAACTCACGCCTGTAATCCCAGCACTTTGGGAGGCCGAGGCAGGCGGATCACTTGAGGTCAGGAGTTCGAGACCAGCCTGGCCAACATGGCAAAACCCCATCTCTACTAAAAAATACAAAAATTAGCTGGGCATTATGACACATGCCTGTAATCCCAGCTACTTGGGAGGCTGAGGCAGGAGAATTTCTTGAACCTCAGAGGCAGAGGTTGCAGTGAGCTGAGATCGCACCACCACACTCCAGCCTGGGTGACAGAGAGAGACTCCATCTCAAAAAAAAAAAAAAAGAGTCACCACACATTTGAGGAAAAATTATGTTAAAATAAAAACTTTAGACAAATTAAATTTAGCAGAGTTTATCTGAGCAAAGAACAATTCATGATTCAGCCAGCATACTAAACCAGTAGAGGTTCACAGAGTTTTACCACCCAGCAGTATGGGCAGGCAGTATTAATGGAGAGAAAAAGGAATTGATATATAGAAACAGCTTGATTGGTTACAGATCAGCATTTGCCTTATTTGGGCATGGTGCAATGAGGTGTTTTCCTTATGTGGACATGTTCTGATCAGCTGGTAGCTTGTGATTGGCTGAAAATTCTGCTGTATTTGGCTGAGACTTGGCTGCTTATTGTAAGAATATACTCTCAAGTTACGTTGCAGTTTGTTTACATATTGAATTATGCTACAGTCCACTATGTATGGAGTCAGCTTTACACCTGGGTGACAGAGTGAGACTTTGTCAAAAAAAGAAAGGAGAGGAGAGAGAGGAGAGAGATGAGGGGTGGGGAGGGGAAGGGAGGAAAGGAGAAAGGAAGGAAGGAAAGAAGGAAGGAAGGGGGGGAAGGAGGGAGGAAAGGGAAGGGAAGGGAAGGAGGGAGGGAGGGAAAGAAAGAAGGAAGGAAGGAAAGAAAAAGAAAGAAAGAGAGAGAAAAAGGAAGGAAGGAAAGAAGGAAGGAAGGAAGGAAATAGGCAGCACATAAAATAAATTTTTTTAATAGGATCACAGATCACTGTGAACAATAGCCATTCATTAGAAGACTTCGGAGGCATACACAAAAAGTTACATAGTTGTAGAAAAAGCTTAGCTCTTTTAATAGCGAGTTTCTCAGTTTTCTTAAGTGATCAAAAACCTAACAAAGACAGTATGAAGCATAGGAAATAATCTGGGTAGAACACAGAATCTTTGTTTTCTAGGCCAATTACCTAAAGAGAAAGAAAAACCTTTTACAATTTCCTATTATGATCAGACCAATAATCTAAGAACACCGTGTTGTTTTAATGGAGAGAACCAAGTTCTAGTTTTGCATCAGTGTAATTTTGATATTAATGCTAGCTCTTATTTCCCAGGCTGGAGTGCAATGATGTAATCTCCACTCACTGCAACCTCTGCCTCCTGGGTTCAAGCGATTCTCCTGCCTCAGCCTCTCAAATAGCTGGGATTACAGGCGTGTGCCACCACACCCGGCTTATTTTTTGTATTTTTAGTAGAGACGGGGTTTCACCATGTTGGCCAGGCTGGTCTCAAACTCCTGACCTCAAGTGATCCACCTGTCTCCGCCTCCCAAAGTCCTGGGATTACAGGCGTGAGCCACCACACCCGGTCGCTAACTTTTATTCTTAAAAGACTTGTAAATAATTACCTCCTAATCTTAACCAGCTTGATCACCCATAAAATTTCTTTCACAAGATTCATCTTCCACAAACCTCCTACAACTCTCATATCCATTCACTTTTTGTTCTATACTTTTCCTCTTCTCATTTTCGAAAAATCAGTCATTTCACTTTAGGACAAAATTTATTATCTTTTTCCGTTATCAGAACAAAACATCCTCACGTCTTATAGCTTTTCCTTAACTTCCTTTGTATATTTCTTTTTCGTATATTCCTTTTTCTTACCTTCCTTGTATATTTTCATATAGATTTTCTCCCTTATTGTTTCTAGTAATTGTAGCTACATATATTAATTAGAATTCTTAACCCCGGCCAGGCACGGTGGCTCATGCCTGTAATCCCAGCACTTTGGGAGTCCGAGGTAGGCAGATCACTTGAGGGCAGAAGTTCAAGACCGGCCTGGCTGACATGCTGAAACCCTGTCTCTACTAAAAATACAAAAATTGGCTGGGCGTGGTGGCGGGCACCTGTAATCCCAGCTACTAGGGAGACTGAGGCAGGAGAATCACCTGAACTCAGGAGGTGGAGGTTGCAGTGAGTCAAGATCGAGCCACTGCACTCCAGCCTGGGTGACAGCGTGAAACTCCATCTCAGAAAAAAAAAAAAAAAAGAATTCTTAACCCTTAGTGACCTTAATTTCCATGGACATTAGAAAGTAAGCATTTGTGAATTGTGTGTCACACCAGCTGTAGATTGGTAAATCTATGAACCATAATGTCTAGAAGCATGAGCTTTCTCATAGTACAATTTGTCAGTGTGGCACAGAACGTGTTTATCCATAGTCCAAAATGTCTTTAGTCTCTCTGTAATAATAAACTGTAAAGGAGGCAAAATTTCATTTGTATCCCTTTAGGTTTTTTGTTTGTTTGTTTTGTGAGGCCTGACAACTAAACTGTTGTTTGTACAGATTTCCCTCCTCCTCAACTTTCTATTCTTGATGCTAAGAGTGTTAAAACCTTCTGGTGGCTGAGTGTGGTGGCTCACGCCTGTAATCCTAGCACTTTGGGAGGCTGAGGCAGGTGGAACACTTGACCTCAGGATTTCGAGACCAGCCTGGGCAACATGGTGAAACCCCATCTCTACAAAAAATACAAAAATTAGCTGGGTGTGGTAGCTTGTGTCTGTAGTCCCAGATACTTGGCGGGGCTGAGGCGGGAGGATTGCTTGAGCCCAGGAGGCAGAGGTTGCAGTGAGCCGAGATCTTGCCACTTGCACTCCAGAGTAGGCGATAGAGACCCTGTTTCAAAAAAGTAATAATAAAATCTTCTGGTATAGGAAGGACATCTTTTACATGGGAATTTTATCTTACTTACATTCATTTAACTCACTTATTTTCAACACTTATGCTTGGATTGCCTATAAAGATGAGATAATAAACAACTAGTCATCATTTTGTTTTTCTTGTTGACAAATTTTACAATATAAAGACAACATAAGCTTGTTTTACCAGTAAACCTAGATAGGAAATCATGCATTTGTATGATATTTAATCCCCAAAACTATGACAACATGTCTGTTTCAGTTAAACCAACAATATTCTTATTTGCCAAAGATTACCCAAGTCAGATGAG
This sequence comes from Pongo pygmaeus, assembly GCF_028885625.2. NCBI lineage: Eukaryota > Metazoa > Chordata > Mammalia > Primates > Hominidae > Pongo > Pongo pygmaeus. The sequence goes on along the minus strand of NC_072392.2, from coordinate 68,210,957 downwards.
CTGCAATAGCAATTGAGGTAGTTCTTAATTTTCTGAGAGAATACTTCATTTATATAAGCACTTATTTTTCTTAAAGCCAACAAAATAGAGCTCTTTTATAATTTAATTTTGAAGCATTAAAAGGAGATAGAAACTATGATACCTATATCATATATACAGACATATATAAACATAAACAGCAATGGATCTTACAGCTTTCATTTAAATATCTTAGCCATGTTCCAGGTACAGTAATATAAAACTCCTGAATTTATTAAAGAATATCTGGATCCAAATTGTTCTATTGGCCAATGGAACAAGATTTCTTGCCCAGATGACTAAAGCTTTTGAATAAGATTTGTGAAGGAGCTTTTAAGATTTTTTTCATTTGATTTCTGTAAGGAACGTATTATAAAGAGGCAATTTTTTATTCATTTAATCTTTTAGATGCTTCTGTGTACCAATTAAAGAATGCATCCCATTGCTTTTGTGGCATTTTTGAACCTTTCTTTTCTAATGCACCTTGCAAGTGAACAGTTTTATCTAGGTCAAAACTTTCCCACTGTGGCCACTGTAACTCTTAAGTTGTCCTCAGCAAAGTTAACCCATTTTTCCAAAAATACACATGTTCCTCATAACTGTTGTTCATAAAGTTAGCCACTGTCCCACAAAGTGGCATCTCAGACTCCTGGAGTCCCAGACTCCTTAGATTTGGAGCAACTCACTTTCGAAAGGCACCTGCCTGAGGCTTTTAACTGGATCCATTTCAGTTAATTATCAGATCTGATTTGCTCCTGGACCCAGTCCTGTCTAAGAATTGTTCAAATAAACTTGGAGAACACAAAACACAAATTCCTGAAGCTTGGAATCTGAGATAGAACTCACCCATGACCTCCAGTTGCTACAAGAGAACGATTGGCACAATGTGCCCTGTCAGGTACCCTTACTTGGTCACTCAATGCTCCTGAGGGTCACTGGATTTCTACTTCAGATCCCACTTCTGACACCAATCTGTTAAAAGAAAAGCTTTAGGCCAGGCACAGTGGCTCATGCCTGTAATCCCAGCACTTTGGGAGGCTGAGGTGGGCGGATCACCTGAGGTCAGGAGTTCAAGACCAGTCTGGCCAACATGGTGAAACCCCATCTCTACTAAGAATACAAAAATTAGTCAGGCATGGTGGCGGGCACCTGTAGTCCCAGGTACTCAGGAGGCTGAGGCAGGAGAATTGCTTGAAGCTGGGAGGTGGTGGTTGCAGTGAGCCGAGATCACGTCATTGCACTCCAGCGTGGGGGCCAAGAGTGAGACTCTGTCTCAAAAAAAAAAAAAAAAAAGAAAAAGAAAAAGAAAAAAGAAAAGCTTTAGACAAATTTAGCAGAGCTTATTTGAAAAAACAAGCAATTCATGAATTGAGCAGCATCCTAAACTAGTAAAGACTTGGCTGGGCATGGTGGCTCACACCTGTAATCCCAGCACTTTGGGAGGCTGAGGCAGGCGGATCACCTGAGGTCAGGAGTTCAAGACCAGCCTGGCTAACATGATGAAACCCCATTTCTACTAAAAATACAAAAAAGTTAGCTGGGCATGGAGGCACACACCTGTAATCCCAGCTACTCAGGAGGCTGAGGCAGGAGAATGGCTTGAACCCAGGAGGCAGAGGTTGCAGTGAGCCAAGATCGCACCATTGCACTCCAGCTTGGGCAACAAGAGTGAAACTCTGTCTCAAAAGAAAAAAAAAAACCAAAAAACCTAAACCAGTAAAGGCTCAAAGAACTCCACCTAACCATGTGGTCAAGTAGTACTTACAGAGAGAAAAAAAAGTGACATATAGAAATAGCCTATTTATAACTAACTCGGCATTTGCTTTATCTGGACAGGTCTAAGCACTTTGCAGTCTGTGATTGGCTGAAAGCTCAGTTGCAGTGATTGGCTGAGACTCAGCTACTTGTTACAAGAAACTCTCATGTTAGGTTTTTTACATATTAAGTTGGGTTTCAGTTCACTATGTAAGGAGGCAGCTTAAGGCCAAATTTAATCCAATTTAACACCTCCAGCTTGAAAGACAAAACCAAACCAAATCAACCAAGAAATAGAAAAAAGAAAATTCAAACATGTATGAGCATGCATAACTTTGATAAAAATAAAAATAATAATTATTTAAATTGGCAATTAGAAAATAGTTATATCCTCAGGTAACAGATGTCTCTAGGTGGATGAGATTGTGGGTGGTTTTTCTTGTTGTTGATATTTTCTGTGTATCTCTAAAAAACATCTAATGCTTTGCAAAGAACATAAGAAACAGGTTAGTACATTAGCGGCCTTGGAGGAAACAATCTCAGTAAAACATGTGTTTATTAATGAATGTATTCCCCCATCCCTTTCCAAAAAAGTTCATAGGGGTAGTTATAGTCAAAGGTAAGAGGCAGTCTTGTCAGAGCCAGTAAAGTAACCAACCATCCTGGTTTGCCCAAGACCAAGCAGCTTCCCAAGACACTGGACTTTCAGTGCTCAAACCAGAGAAGTCCCATCCATACTAGGAGAGTTGATCACTCTAGTCTGTGTAATTTGCAAAGACTGTCCATATCCTTTGGTTCCTGTGAGTCTCAAATCCACCCAGTGAGGTACAGGTGGGCCGGTGGATGGTCACCTCCATTTCAGAATAGAGGCAGCTAAGGCTCAGGGAACCTCCCTATCCCTGACCCAGGAAAGGCCTTAAGAGAAAGTGGTCTTTTAAACTGTGTGTATATATCACTTTGATAAAATTAAAAATCAGTTTTAAAAAAGAGTGAGGGCCAGGCACAGTGGCTCACACCTGTAATCCCAGCACTTTCGGAGGCCGAGGCGGGCAGGTCACAAGGTCAAGAGATCGAGACCATCCTGGCTAACACAGGTGAAACTCCATCTCTATTAAAAATACAAAAAAAAATTAGCCGGGCGTGGTGGCGGGCACCTGTAGTCCCATCTACTTGGGAGGCTGAGGCAGGAGAATGGCGTGAACCCGGGAGGCAGAGTTTTCAGTGAGCCGAGATCACGCCACTGCACTCCAGCCTGGGCGACAGAGTGAGACTCCATCTCAAAAAAAAAAAAAAAAAAAAAAACCAGTGAGGACCAGGCGCAGCGGCTCACGCCTGTAATCCCAGCACTTTCAGAGGCTAAGGTGGGCAGATCACGAGGTCAAGAGATCGAGACCATCCTGGCCAACATGGTGAAACCCCATCTCTACTAAAAATACAAAAATTAGCTGGGCGTGGTGGTGCGCGCCTGTAATCCCAGCTACTCGGTAAGCTGAGGCAGGAGAATCGCTTGAACCCGGGAGGCAGAGGTTGCAGTGAGCCAAGATGGCGCCACTGCACTCCAGCCTGGCAAGAGAGTGAGACTCTGTCTCAAAAAACAAAAAAAAAAAGAGTGAGAATCCAGAATGATAGAAAGAAAATGAGCCCGGGAGGGATGAACTGCAGAGGACCATAAGGTAACATGGGAGTGGTTTTGCAGGTGTATACAACTGTCAAAACTCACTGATTGTACACTTTAATTGGGTGCAGTTTTTGTTGCCCTCAAATTATGCCTCAATTAGAGAGAGAGAGAGAGAATATAAGGAAATGGGGGCAGCCATGGCGTCCTTGGAGAATTCACACTTGGGATGACAACTGCTCATTTGTGTATTTGGTCTCTCTCCTCCTCACCTGTCTTCCACTCCACCCCTGTCTCTGATGGAACATCTCTCCAGCTAAGCCATCTTCCTCAAGACAGCCCAATTCTCTGTGGGGCTGCCACAGCACTAAACTGTTCTCTGTGTCCCCAGGACTCCAACCTGTCTGTGCACACAGAAAACCCGGACCTCACTCCCTGCTTCCAGAACTCCCTGCTGGCCTGGGTGCCCTGCATCTACCTGTGGGTCGCCCTGCCCTGCTACCTGCTCTACCTGCGGCGCCATTCTCGTGGCTACATCATCCTCTCCCACCTGTCCAGGCTCAAGACGGTCAGTGGCTCAGGGATCTCCTACCGATGGGGCTGGGCCCTGGGGATTCTGCTTTTATTTTTTAATTTAATTAATTAATTAATTAATTTATTTAGAGGCAGAGTCTCACTCTGTCGCCCAGGTTGGAGTGCAGTGGCACGATCTTGGCTCACTGCAACCTCTGCTTTCTGGGTTCAAGTGATTCTCCTGCCTCAGCCTCCTGAGTAGCTGGGATTACAGGCATGCGCCACTTCACCCAGCTAATTTTTGTATTTTTAGTAGAGAAGGGGTTTTGCCATGTTGGCAGGCTGGTCTCCAACTCCTGACCTCAGGTGATCAGCCTCCCGACCTCAGGTGATCAGCCTCCCAAAGTGCTGGGATTACAGGCATGAGCCACTGTGCCCAGCCAGGATTCTGCTTTTAATGAGGCCCTCTCCCACCTCCTCGGCTGGACTGGGTTCCCCAGTCTCACCTCACCTGCTTGGGGCCACGGGAATCTGACAACTGAGAATATATACAGCCAGCTGACGTATTCCCCACTTGGGAAAGTTTAAGCAAGTTCAGCAACACTCTCCCCACCTCCAGCAAGCTTCTGGCCAGCTCCATTCCCAGAACTCAGTGCCAGTCCCAGGCAGGTCTAGTGGATTCTGCTGGCTTCAAGTACAAAGACCCCTTCCCAGTGAGGACTGTCCTTGCCTCTGGGGATGCGGATTCCAACCTGTGCTCTCTTCACAGGTCCTGGGTGTCCTGCTGTGGTGCGTCTCCTGGGCAGACCTTTTTTACTCCTTCCGTGGCCTGGTCCATGGCCGGGCCCCTGCCCCTGTTTTCTTTGTCACCCCCTTGGTGGTGGGGGTCACCATGGTCAGTGTGGGGCCCTGGGAAAGTGGATGGGGGAGGTCTCCAGTGGGTTGTGGACTGTGATAGGGAAACTGTGGGCTCTGAAGAGAGGGCTGCACATGTTGGGGATGGGAAGAAGGAGGGGGTGGCCCCAGAAACTTCTGGCCATGTGGGATGGGGAGAAATGGAGGCAGATCCAGATGTGTGTGTTCTGCCCGGGCCTCCTTGCCCTCCCTGCACAGCTGCTGGCCACCCTGCTGATACAGTATGAGCGGCTGCAGGGCGTACAGTCTTCGGGGGTCCTCATTATCTTCTGGTTCCTGTGTGTGGTCTGCGCCATCATCCCCTTCCGCTCCAAGATCCTTTCAGCCAAGGCAGAGGTAAGGTCGGGGGAGAGGGGAACCTGCCAGGTTTACCCCCAATAGGAGGGTGACCTCAGAATTCAAAGTCACTGCTGGGTCCCAGGTCCCTCCCTCGAGGCTTCAAGTACAAACACAGTTGTGTTGTTCTCCACTTGCTGCATCTCTACCTGGAAGCAGCCTGAGGAGGGGCCACCAGTGTAACACAGGAATGAGCAAAGTTGCCACCACTGTTGGACTGTCATGTGAGGGTAGGGGGCTGTTCCACAGCACCCACCCACCAAGTGCAATGTCTGATGTGGGTGTCAGTCAGTGTCCGTGTAATGAACACATGCATGCAGACACGTGTGAAGAGTTCTGGCTTACCTAGAGGTCCCATTAGCATGTTCCCTTCCTTTCTTCCCGCCTCCCTCAGTTCCTGGCCTTCCTCTTGATCTTCAGTGGCCGTGATGTTGGGCTGGTGGGATGGAACACTGCAGGCCAACCTAGTGCCTCCCGTTTCTCCAGCTCAGCGGGAAGCAGGCAAGGAGAGTAGCTAAGAACATAGGCCCTGAAAAACCCACTTACTCCCCATGTGGGCTCGGGCGGGTCGCTGAAACCTTTGGAGCCTCATTTCCTCAATTACAGAAAGGGCGTCATGGGCTGTCCTGCCTGTAGGCTGATGTCCCAGTTAGACAAGGTCATGTAGGTAGGGCGCTGGCACCACACCTGGCACAGGTGCCACACCTGGTCCTCGCTGAACCAGAGCTCCCTTGTGATCCTTCCCCATCTCTCAGAGTCCTCTGAGTGGGGACCTGGAGGCCCCCAGGTGCTGCCTCCTGCCCCAGAGGAGCCTGATGCCCCAAGGGACTCTGCAGGGCAGGGGCTGCAGGCCCAGGCTTTTCCAGTGCTTCTGACGCCCCTCCACTCTCCCACCCAGGGCGAGATCTCAGACCCCTTCCGCTTCACCAGCTTCTACATCCACTTTGCCCTGGTACTCTCTGCCCTCATCTTGGCCTGCTTCAGGGAGAAACCTCCATTTTTCTCCACAAAGAATGTCGACCCTGTGAGTTTCCCATGGAGGGTGCGGGGGCTCCACAGCTAAGTCTTCAGCCCAGCTCTGACCAGCAGCCCCCAACCCCTCCAGTTCCTTTCAAAGTGGGAGAGAGGTCATCTCCACCATCTGTAAACTGGGGCTTGGAGCAGGAACAAGGGTCCCCTCCATTTCCCTACTCTGCTTTGAGAGGGTGGTGGGCACTTCTGATTCCCCCGTCCTATTCTCTCGCCTTCTAGAACCCCTACCCCGAGACCAGTGCTGGCTTTCTCTCCCGCCTGTTTTTCTGGTGGTTCACAAAGTGAGTTGGCTCTTCCACCAGCCCGGGCCAGAGGGAGGGGAGGGACAGAAGGTGAGATGGAGGAAGGGGAGCAGGGCAGCAGTTTAGGGACCTGGCTGGCCGCCTACCCCACACCCCACCGCAGTGGGCACGGGGCAGATGAGGGTGGGGAAGTGGTCTGGGAGGGGGGCCAAATGCAGAGGCCTGGCCTGGCCCAGAGCCGCCCCCAGGCTACAGGCCAGCCCTGCATCTGGCAGGCTGTGGGGACAGGCCCAGGAGGCTGGAAGAAGACTGTCATTAGTTCTGAGCTCCTCTGTTTGTGATAAGCTTGCAGCCTGTCATCTCCTTGGCTGCGCCTCAGAGTGGCTTGAGCAGGATAACTGTGTCTGTGACCTGGGTGACAGCTCATTAACCCCACAGCACTGAGGAAGCACCCGAGGCTGGGGCCGAATTCCCCAGGCCTCGTCCTCACCCAGGGCCCCAGCCAGCGTGGATTCCATCACCAGGGCCTGGGGTGGGGAGGAGATGGGGCACCTGGGGAGGAGGAGGAGAAGGGGGTAGTGGTAGGAACTTGGGTGGGAGAGCCAGTGACCTTCAGCCTATTCACTGAGGAAATGAAGGAGACACCTTTCATGGTCACAGTGCCCAAGGGAGACCCTCCTTTCTGGAGACCCTCTTTTCTGGAGACCCTGGGGCCCTGGAGACACTGGCCCTTGGCTCCAGGCTGCTAAACCCTGACCCTCTGCGGGGCTGCCTGCCGGGCTTCACCTCCCCCCAGGATGGCCATCTATGGCTACCGGCATCCCCTGGAGGAGAAGGACCTCTGGTCCCTGAAGGAGGAGGACAGATCCCAGATGGTGGTGCAGGAGCTGCTGGAGGCATGGAGGAAGCAGGAAAAGCAGGCGGCACAGTGAGTCCCTCCCCTTGCCCCACCACCCAGCCCCTTCGCTTACCCCAGGTCTCCTGCAGAGGATGCTGGTAGACCTTGGAGGGTGGCATTGCTGGGGTGGTGAGCAGAGCAGGACCAGGTGATTTCTTGGCAGCCTCAGGACCATTCTACGGGAAGCTTAGGCCTGGATGGGGCTAGTTCTCCCAGCTCTGGTTGGGGCAGGAGAATGGCTGGCACTTTGGAGCAACTACTCCATCCCAGGTCCCATCCTAAGGATATAAATGAACTCGCTTAATTTTTCAGCAGCCCTAAAGGGTAGGTTCTAGTGTCCCTGTGTTACAGATGGGGACACTGGGGCCGGGTGTGGTGGCTCACAGCTGTAATCCTAACACTTTGAGATGCCAAGGCAGGAGGATTGCTTGAGTCCAGGAGTTCAAGACCAGCCTGGCCAATATAGTGAGACCTTGTCTCTACAAAAAATAAACAAGATGAGCCGGGCATGGTGGTGTGCACCTGTAGTCCCAGCTACTTGAGAGGCTGAGGTGGGAGGATCATTCGAGCCCAAGAGGTCAAGGCTATAGTGAGCTGAGATTGTGCCACTTTACTCCAGTCTGGGCAATAGATTGAGACCTTTTCTCAACAACAACAAAAACAGATGGAGACACCGAAGCACAGAAATTTAACAGAGGACCTCCCAGGGTCCCCAAGTTGGTGGTGGCAGAGCTGGAATCCACACGGAGCCGGCTGGCCCCAGAGGTCCTCCTCATATCACTGCACCACCCTGCCTGACTGAAAGGGCTGATTGTAGGGCCAGGAGCCAGCACACCCCTGCCAATTCTGCCTCCTCCTGTCTGGAGGCGGCGGCTGAATGAGATGATCTTCCCCTGAGGGGTCTTCCCACTGGCAGCCTCCCATCAAGGACCACAAACCTGTCTCTGGCCAACTGCCTCGCCAAGAGAGCTGGCGCTCAGCATCATCCTTCTCCACCCAATTCTGACCCCAGGATTGAACCCTCCCTCTTCCCATCCACAATCCAGGCCTAGGAGTTCAATGTTTGCTCAGCCCGGAGCTTCCGGTTGTCACCAGCTGTTGCAGGAAACTGGGCCTGGGCGTGGTTAGCAGTATCCTGGCTTTCATGGCTTGGAGCCTCCAGGAAGACCTATGGGCCCCCAGTCTGCCTGCTGCACCCCCTCTCAGTCCCTCCATGCCACTCCACCCCCTTCCCGTTCAGCTGCCCGGTGGCTGTACCAACAGCCATCCTTGATCTTATCTCCCTTCCCTCTTGGCGTCCTCCCTGGAGCCAGCACTGGGGAGGCAGGGAGAGGGCCAGATGCGGGGGATAGCTGGGTTTCAGAGTCCTTGTGGTAGCAGTCTGGCCACCCCTTCAGATGCCCTCTGGCAGCTGAGGACAGAGTCACTTGTGCAATTCTTATGCTGTCTGTCCCCCTCCCAGCTCTGAGAGCCAAGAAAACAGCTCCTTCCTCCTCCTCACTCCTAGCCAGCCCAGCCTAGCCCTTGGCTTCCTGGAGCCCCTGTCCCCATTCCTAACCCACTGCTTCTTCCTTCCTGGACCAGACACAAGGCTTCAGCGGCACCTGGGAAAAACGCCTCCCGCGAGGACGAGGTGCTGCTGGGTGCCCGGCCCAGGCCCCGGAAGCCCTCCTTCCTGAAGGCCCTGCTGGCCACCTTCGGCTCCAGCTTCCTCATCAGCGCCTGCTTCAAGCTGATCCAGGACCTGCTCTCCTTCATCAATCCGCAGCTGCTCAGGTCTCTCCACACTCCGGCTCACTACAGCCCTACCCTGGGCAGCAGGGCTGGCTGGCTGGCCCAGAGCGCTGGGCCCAGAGGAAGGAACAATGCACAGTGAAAAGAACCCCAGACCAGGAACCAGGGAGGCTAGCTCCACTTTCTGTGTGACCCTTGGCAAGTGGCATTGCCTGACTTGTTTCCTCACTCACATTCAACTTAGAATTGCTGTGCATATACTATGTGCCGGGCATCGTGGTGTGTACGTTAACAAGCATTGGGTCTTTAAACCTTCCCAACAATACTATGCGGAATTGCCCATTCCCATGTCACAAATGAGAAAGCAGTAACTCAGAGAGGTGACGTGACTTGGCCAAGGGCACACAGCAAAGAAGGAATCAGGTCTGAGTCCAGGACTCTGAGCTCCGACTGAGGTGCTCTGTCCCCACCATCAGGCTCTAACATCTGTCTCAGGAGTGGCTTGGACTAGAACGAGCTCTCAAATGAGAGGGTGGGAAGGAGAGCTGTCTAGTAGCTAAGTCCCCACCTCCTTGCCCCTCCGTGCATGAATTAATTTGTTCAGCAAACAGTTATTGAACCTCCAGGGTACCAGAATGGTGCTCGATACTAGGGATACAGAGGTCAATAAGACAGGGTCTTGAGGTCTTATGGGAGAAACCAGCATGTAAATCAATTAGAATTCAGTGGGGGCGGAAGTGTTCTCAGATGTCTGGAAAACCCCGGGAGGGGCAAAGAAGCCAGCCTGGGACGGAGCAGGAAGCGCCCACTGGCTCGGGAGGTCAAAAAATTTGGAGAGACAAGTAGGTGAAAAAACGGGAAAGTTCAGCCTCAGCTTAGTCACAAAGCCCTGAAACAGCATGACTCAGGTGTTTCTGAGTGGCAGAGGAAATGGCAACGAGAGGGAGGGGCAGGAAAACAGAGAGAGGGAGAGCTAAGGATATCCTTGAAAGATCTGAGCCAGGGAGGGGCATCTGGCTTCAAGGATCTCCTGCCAGGAGTGTGGGGGATGTAGGGCAGGGCGGCTGGATGGAAGTGGGCCAACCCGGTCAGATGGAGTCCAGGCCAGCAATGAGACAAGCATTCACGAGCTATTCGGGAGATGGGCGTGTGCGCCAGAGAGACAGAGGAGTGCCAGGCAACCTGGGTGCTGGCCTGGGTAACTGGAGGATGATGGATCTTTTGCTGAGATGATGGGCTCAGTGGGAGGAGGAGGCTGGGTGTGGGGCAAAGTGGCGGATGGAGTCTGGTCACGTTGGGCCAGTGGTGCTGGTGGGTCCTCCAAGGGGAGATTCCCAGCTAGCTGGAAGTCAAACTCTTGAGCCCAAGAGTTTGAGACCAGCCTGAGCAACATAGCAAGACCCTGTCTCTACAAAAAAGTTAAAATATTAGCCAGGCTTGGTGGCATACGCCTAGAGTCCTAGCTACTCAAGAGGCTGAGGTGGGAAGACTGCCTGAGCCTGAGAGGTTGAGGCTGCCATGAGCTGTGATGGCACCACCGCACTCCAGTCTAGGTGACAGAGAGAGACCCTGTCTCAAAAAAAAAAAAAAAAGAGAGAGAGAGAGAGACCAGTCACTGGGCTGGGGCCACTGGGGCCCGCCCTACTCTCATATGAGCTCACCAAATGAGGCCACGTTCACAGGTACCAGGGGTTGGGAGCTGAACATATCTTTTTGGGAGACACAACTCAAGCTATCACAGAAGGGGAGGCCTGGCTATGATTATGGCTGGAGGGCTCCATGTGGGCGAGAGGAGAGTGTCCCAACAATGAAGAGACTCGGTCATGTCAATAGGTGAAGGTGTAAGCTTCCAGCAGAGGTGGCCAGGGTGAAGCTCAGCGGCAAAGGGGGCAACAGCGCAGCAAGTTCCTGAGGAGGCAGAGGAAGGCCAGGGCTCGGGGGCAGCAGCAGCCTCCGACAGCCTGAGCACCAGAAAAAGGAGGACAAGCCACTGGAGGGCAGTTTGTGAGTGGCAAGGAGTTTGTGGGTGGCAGGGAGTTCTCAATGGGTGGCTAAGCAAGAAGGCAGGTAGCTGCTGAGAGGGGTGGGGGGCTGGGATGGGCCTGAAGGGAAGAGAAGAGAGGTGAAGAAGGCCCCAAGAGCGGGGGCAGATTAGGGACCTAGAGAAAGTTGCTAGGCAGTGCTGGGGGCCACTGAGTTTGGAAAGGTGGATTTGAGCGGCGAGAGTCTTTGTGGTCATGTGGCGGAATCTAGAGCCCCCAGCAGCCTAGGAGAAGGAGCAGGGAAGTCTAGTCGATGGAAACGTGGCATTTCTTCCCACCATATGTCAGGAGGTAAGAAGGCAGGCAGGTGAGGCTGGTGGTGAGAGCGTGATGGATAGGGCGTGCAGCAGGGTCCATGGTGGATAGAGAAGAAGGTGAAGGCAGAGTGGAGCCAGGAAGTCGTGGTCTTGAGACAGTACTGGGTTGACCCTCCCTGGCCCGAGGGGTTGGAGGGGGTGGAGGTTTCAGAGGCCGGGGGTGCAGTGGAGACTGCGGGTAAAAGCAAAGGGCAGCAGAGGAGGGAATAGCCATGGAGGGAGCACTGCCCACCTCACTCCTCTCTCCTCCCCACAGCATCCTGATCAGGTTTATCTCCAACCCCATGGCCCCCTCCTGGTGGGGCTTCCTGGTGGCTGGGCTGATGTTCCTGTGCTCCATGATGCAGTCGCTGATCTTACAACACTATTACCACTACATCTTTGTGACTGGGCTGAAGTTTCGTACTGGGATCATGGGTGTCATCTACAGGAAGGTCAGCTGGAGCAGGGCCCAGGGGAAAGGCTGGCCCTGGGCAGCTTGCAAGAGGTTCGCAGCCAAGTCCACCCACTACTGTCTATCTGCAGGCTTTGGTTATCACCAACTCAGTCAAACGTGCGTCCACTGTGGGGGAGATTGTCAACCTCATGTCAGTGGATGCCCAGCGCTTCATGGACCTTGCCCCCTTCCTCAATCTGCTGTGGTCAGCACCCCTGCAGATCATCCTGGCGATCTACTTCCTCTGGCAGGTGACTCTCCAACCCTGACCTCTGCCTCCTTCCTCTGACGTGCTGCAGAAGTGGCAAGAGAGGATTATTCTGGAACTGGGCGCATGGCACATGCTTGTAGTCCCAGCTGCTCAGGCGGCTGAGGCAGGAGGATCACTTGAGCCCAAGAGTTCTGGCTGCAGTGCGCCATGATTGTGCCTGCGAATAGCCACCGCACTCCAGCCTGGCCAACATAGCAAGACCTTGTCTCTAAAAAGAAACAAAGAAAACAAAAAAAAAAAGAAGGAGGGTTATTCTGGGTTAGCAGAGGGGATGTAGAATTGACACAAGAGCTGGCTGGGCACGGTGGCTCACGCCTGTAATCCCAGCATTTTGGGAGGCCAAGGAGGGTGGATCACGAGGTCAGGAGTTCGAGAACAGCCCGGCCAGGATGGTGAAACGCCATCTCTACTAAAAATACAAAAATTAGCCAGACGCGGTGGCGAGCGCCTGTAGTCACAGCTACCCAGGAGGCTGAGACAGGAGAATCGCTTGAACCCAGGAGGCAGAGGTTGCAGTGAGCCGAGATCATGCCACTGCACTCCAGCCTGGGTGACAGAGCAAGACTCTGTCTCAAAAAAAAAAAAAGTATTGACACAAGAGCTTCCGTAGGCATTGGTGGGGATGGAGGAATAGGACTTCGAGGATGCTGATGTCTGCAAAGGAATCTTCCCAGCATCTGTTGCTATCCTTCCCGCAGAAGCCAGGGAGGAAAGAAAGACTTGGAGGGAGGTGGGTGTGACTCTGGCTGTCATCGTCTATATTTGCCTTCCTACGTGTCTGGACACCCTTCTATGTCTGCTGTCTGTCCCTGTCGTCGTTATCCAATGGCTGGCTGCTTCTACAAATGTTGTGGTCATTCTGGCTTTCTATCTGTTTGGCCAACCACCATCTTTTGCTTCCTGCCCACCTACACATTTCAAGTCAACAGGCCTCTGTTTGCCTGTTGGGTTCTCTGTGTAGACTTTGGTAATCTGTCCCTATGTGTCATCTATCCACCGGTGCCTCCTCAGAACCTAGGTCCCTCAGTCCTGGCTGGAGTAGCTTTCATGGTCTTGCTGATTCCACTCAACGGAGCTGTGGCTGTGAAGATGCGCGCCTTCCAGGTAGGTGCTGTCAGAGGTGCATCCTCCTGCCTACAGCACCCGGCTGGCTGCCTGGGGGAAGGTGTCCACTAACCTTGGGGCCTCCCAACTACCTTGCTTCCTGAGTATGGATGGCTACTAGCCATTTGCAGAAACCATAGCTCACTCTTCCCTCACAACTCTCAGAGGGTTTTACTGACATTCTCATTTTGTAGCAGAAGACCAACGCTTAGAGAAATAATGGCAGTCCAGAATCAGGCAGGGCTGGGACTCAAACCTGACTATCCTGGTCTAACAAGGAGTTTTCCCACTGCACTGTGCTAAGCATGAATAGCCAGTCACTCAGTCTACTATTTGCAAACATTTATTGAAGTGTTTTTTTTCTTTTTTTTTGAGACAGGGTCTCGCTCTGTCACCCAGGCTGGAATGCAGTGGCATGATCTCAGCTCACTGCAACCTCTGCCTCCTGGGTTCAAGTGATCTTCCCGCCTCAGCCTCCCTAGTAGCTGGGACTACAGGCACATGCCACCACACCTGGCTCATTTTTGTATTTTTTTTTTTTTGAGTAGAGATGGGGTTTCACCGTGTTGGCCAGGCTGGTCTCAAACTCCTGACCTCAGGTGATCCGTTCATCTTAGCCTGCCAAAGTGCCGGGATTACAGGTGTGAGCAATTACACCTGGCCTATTGAAGTCTACTAGCTTCCCACTGCCCATAGGAAAAATGACAAACCCCCTAAGAAGACCCAGCAGGCTTCTGCTTACCTTGCAAGTCCTCACCCCCTGGGAAGTGGCCAAGTTTCAGCCAGTCTGGTCTTTCTTTTCTCCACAGCACCAAGCTCAGGGTACCTCTGGGGGCCACCACGTATACTGTTCCCTCTGCCTGGAATGCTTGTCATCCCCCTCCTTGCCTGCCTAACTCCTTTCCTTCCCTTACCTCTCGGCATTAAAGTCACTTCCTCGGCTGGGCACAGTGGCTCATGCCTGTAATCCCAGAGCTTTGGGAGGCCGAGGCAGGTGGATCACCTGAGGTTGGGAGATCGAGACCAGCCGGACCAACATGGAGAAACCCTGTCTCTACTAAACATACAAAATTAGCCGGGCATGGTGGCACATGCCTGTAATCCCAGCTACTCTGGAGTCTGAGGCAGGAGAATCCCTTGAATCCAGGAGGTGGAGGTTGCGGTGAGCCAAGATCACGCCATTGCACTCCCGCCTGGGCGACAAGAGCGAAACTCCGTCTCAGAAAAAAAAAAAAAAAAAAAAAAAACAAAGTCACTTCCTCCAGAGGTCCACCCTGACTGCCCAGTCTCAGTCTAAGTTAGTTTCCCTGCCGTCACCTCATTACTTTCTTACAGGATCCTGTGATTTCCCATCAGAACACACATAATGATTAATAATTAAGCATTTATTCAGATCATTGTTTGCTTATTGTATGCCTCCCCCATCAGATCGTCAGCTGTATGATGGCAGGGGCCTTGTCTGAATTCATCGTGACGAATTCCACATGTAGCCCATGGCCTGGCACATAGTAGGCACTCCACAAATAGGGGTTGAATGAATACATTAATCTGGTGTGCCACACCTTGGGCTAAGGTCTTGGAGAACAAAGAGAAATAAACAGTCCATCCCCTCAGGAAGCTCACGGTCTGATTAGAGAAACATATATGTAAAGGAACGGTTATGGAACAAAAGGAAAGTGCAATGTGCTTTAGAAACCCAGGGAAGGGGACCAGGTGTGGTGGCTCACACCTGTAATCCCAGCACTTGGGGAGGCCAAGGTGGGAGGATCACATGAGGCCAGGAGTTTGAAACCAGCCTGGGCAACATAGTGAGACCTTGTCTCTACAAAAAAATTTAAAAATTAGCTGGGCATGGTGGTTCATGCCTGTAGTTCCAGCTAGTTGGGAGGCTGAGACAGGAGGATCAAAGGAGCCCAGGAGTTTGAGGCTGCAGTAAGCTATGATTGTACCACTGCAGTCCAGCCTGGGCAACACAGTGAGGCACTATCTCTAAAATGAATAATACTAGCAATAAGAAAAAGAAGTAGTAGGAGAAGAAACCCAGGGCAGGGGACAGAGGATGCTGCCTGGGGAGGCCAGTGCAGTGGCACTGAGGGTAGAGCTGGATCTCGTCAGGCAGAGGACACAAGGAGGCAGGGGCTGTGTATTCCAGGCCAAGGCACAGCACAGGCCTGGCAAGGAATTGTGAGAAGGAATGGTGGGCAGCATGGAATGGCTGCAACGGATGAGAATGGATGGAAGGTAGGACCCTGCGGGCAGGAGGTCAGGGGAGGGAGCAGGTGTGCCACTGACACTCTTTCTGCCCGCACAGGTAAAGCAAATGAAATTGAAGGACTCACGCATCAAGCTGATGAGTGAGATCCTGAATGGCATCAAGGTGCTGAAGATGTACGCCTGGGAGTCCAGCTTCCTGAAGCAGGTGGAGGGCATCAGGCAGGGTGAGCTCCAGCTGCTGCGCACGGCGGCCTACCTCCACGCCACAACCACCTTCACCTGGATGTGCAGCCCCTTCCTGGTGAGGCTTGGCACAGGGCTGGGTCCCTGCCTCCAGGGCTCATTGGACTCTACCCTGACACCACCTCCACGCTGCTCAGGTGACCCTGATCACCCTCTGGGTGTACGTGTACGTGGACCCAAACAATGTGCTGGACGCCGAGAAGGCCTTTGTGTCTGTGTCCTTGTTTAATATCTTAAGACTTCCTCTCAACATGCTGCCCCAGTTAATCAGCAACCTGACTCAGGTAACCCTGGGTAGGGCTGGGGGCTCTACTGGAGTTGGAACAGGTTGTTGGGGTCAGGGAAGGGTCACTTAGGGCAAGGGATAATCAGGGGGAGTTACTGGATTCAGGGAAGGTTGCTAGCATCATGAAGAGCTATTCAAGGTTGAATGAGGTCATTAAGGTCAGGGGTCATCTGGAGTCACAGGTGGTCAGGTCGGGTCTCTAGAAACCTGAGTTCTGTAGATAGCCTCCTCTTACCAACCTGGACTTTCTCTTTGGGCAGTGGGAGCCATGGAAGACTCAGTCGTGGGAGGGACCCCACTGCTAGTGTCTGGGCCCTCAGGGGGTCCTGCCTAGCCCAGGACGCTGGGGACGGGGCGAGGGTAGGGGTTGGGGGTTGGGAAAGTACAGTCTCTAGGGCTGATTCACATCCTCCCACAGGCCAGTGTGTCTCTGAAACGGATCCAGCAATTCCTGAGCCAAGATGAACTTGACCCCCAGAGTGTGGAAAGAAAGACCATCTCCCCAGGTCTAGAGAGCCCCTACCTGGGCTGCCTGCCCCAGTCCTTGCTCCAGAAAAACCTCTGTTTCAAGCTTTCCCATTGTTCTCTCCTGACCCCTTTTCTTCTTCCTCTATTCACATCTGCTTTGACTCTGACCTCCTTCTCCCTCTTCCGGGTCCTCTGCTCTCCTCCGCCCACCCCCACAGGGCTCCCCACATCCCTTTTTTCCTCCCTTTTCCCAAGGATCCCCTCCCCATGGCCCAGGCTCCTCCCCTGTCCTCCTTTTCCCTGCCCCGCAACCTCCCTGCAGGCTACCCCATCCCTTGGGCTCCCTCCTTGACCCTGCTCACCTTGGTCCTCTCAGGCTATGCCATCACCATACACAGTGGCACCTTCACCTGGGCCCAGGACCTGCCCCCCACCCTGCACAGGTACCAGCTTCTCCCACTCCCTTCCCAGCTGCCCACGGTGGGCTGGAAGTTCAGATCAATAGCAGCACCCTGCAAAGCCTTTGACCGAGAATGCAGGAAGAGCTTCAGCTTGCCAGGGTGATGTCTGGAAGGGCGGAGGGCTTGGTTCTGCAGGTGGAGGGTTGGAGACCAAAACCCTGATTCCTGCCTCTAACTGGACTCTTGGGGTCCTTGCCCCAAGCCTAGACATCCAGGTCCCAAAAGGGGCATTGGTGGCCGTGGTGGGGCCTGTGGGCTGTGGGAAGTCCTCCCTGGTGTCTGCCCTGCTGGGAGAGATGGAGAAGCTAGAAGGCAAAGTGCACATGAAGGTGAGAGAGGCAGGGGCTCCTGGGCAGGGTGTGGGGCTCAGCCAGGCCTTGGGCAAGCCCCAAGGTAAATTTCTCCTGTGGCCAGGGCTCCGTGGCCTACGTGCCCCAGCAGGCATGGATCCAGAACTGCACTCTTCAGGAAAACGTGCTTTTTGGCCAAGCCCTGAACCCCAAGCGCTACCAGCAGACTCTGGAGGCCTGTGCCTTGCTAGCTGACCTGGAGATGCTGCCTGGTGGGGACCAGACAGAGATTGGAGAGAAGGTACAGAGTCCTCTTCCATCCCTAAGAGGCTAGCACATAGAGCTGCCCACCTCAACCCAGCCCAGGTCCATGTATTCATCCCTTCATTCACACATTGGTGTAACGTTATGCCCAACTCTGTGCCAGGCACTGGGGAAACAGATCTATTAGCAGATCTGTTTAGTGAACAAGTAGGAACTATTGAACATTCTAGGAGCCAGGCTGAAGGCCTGTGCAGGGTACAGGGAGGGCACAGCAGGGAGCCTACATAAGGAAGAGCATCACTTTTTTTTTTTCTTTCTGAGATAAGGCCTCACTCTGTTGCTCAGGATGGAGTGCCATGGTGACATCATGGGATGCTGCAGCTTGGAACTCCTGGGCTCAAGTGATCCTCTCGCCTCAGCCTCCTGAGTATCTGGGACCACAGGCACATGCCACTATGCCCAGCTAAATTTTAATTTTTTTTTAGAGACAGCGTCTTGCCATGTCGCCCAGGCTGGCTCAGGAGATCCTCTCACCCTGGCCTCCCAGAGTACTGGGATTACAGGCATGAGTTGCTGCACCTGGCTGAGCATCACTTTTTTTTTTTTTAGACAGAGCCTCGCTCTGTCACCCAGGCTGGAGTGCAGTGGCGCGGATCATGGCGCACTGCAACCTCCACCTCCCGGGTTCAAGCAATTCTTGTGTCTCAGCCACCCGAGTAGCTGGGATTACAGGTGTGCACCACCACGCTTGGCTAATTTTTGTGTTTTTAGTACAGACGGGGTTTTGCCATGTTGGCCCATCTGGTCTTGAACTCCTGGCTTCAAGTGATCCCCCGCCTCAGCCTCTCAAAGTGCTGGGATTACAGGCATGAACACCGCACCTAGCCTTAAGCATCACTTTTGAGCTCAATTTTAACAACTGAGGAGGAGGAGTTCATCATTTATCTGTTCATTCATTTACCATATATTTATTAAGCACCCACTCTATTCTGGGAGATAGTATACGGTAGTGAATACTAAAATACCAGGCTAATATCTCTACCTTCATATAGTTCACATTCTAGTGGCAGGAAGGGATAATAAGTAAGATAAAAAAATACAGTATATAATATGTTAGATAAATGCTCAGTGGAAAAAATAAAGCGGGGAAGGAATACAGGTATGCCTGCAGAGTTGAATGGTTAAGGTAGCTTGGGAAATCCTCACTGAGAATCAGAGAACTCAACAAAGAGACCGAGTGAGCCTCGTCTGGAGCCAGGAAGCTCTGTCTGGGGCCATGGAACCCTGTATGGGGTCTTGGAGTTCTCTGGCATGACTAGGGGTTGGGAAATGGAGGGAAAAGATAGAGAGAGGCAGAACCCTGATTACCTTGGTTAAGATTTTGGCCTGTACTCTAAAAAACACGGAACACTGGGGAAAATTTGGGGCTTTGCTTTTTAACGATTTTTAACTGTGGTAAAAACCACACATAATATAAAATATATCATCTTGCCCGGCATGGTGGCTCCCAGCACTCTGGGAGGCTGAGGCGGGTATATCATTTGAGGTAAGGAGTTCAAGGCCAGCCTGGCTAACATGATAAAACCCCATCTCTACTAGAAATACAAAAAAATTAGCCGAGTGTGATGGCGTGTGCCTGTAGTCCCAGCTACTCAGGAGGCTGAGGCAGAAGAATTGCATAAGCCCAGTAGGCGGAGGTTGCAGTGAACTGAGATGGATTGTATCACTGCATTCCAGCCTTGGCGGCAGAGCAAGACTCTGTCTCAAAAAAATAAATAAATAAATCTTAATCATTTTTTAGTGTACAGTTCAGCAGTGTTAAGTACATTTACATTGCTGTGCAACCAATCTCCAGAACCTTTTCATCTTGCAAAACGAAAACTGTGCCTATTAAGCAACTCCTCATTGCCCACTGCCCCTAGCCCCAGTAACCACCATTCTATTTTCTGTTCCCAGGAATTTGACTACTTAGTATCTTAGTCCATTTTCTATTGCTTATAAGAGAATGCCTGAAACTAGGTAATTTATAAACAAAAGAAATGTATTTTGTACAGTTATGGAGGCTGAAGAGTCCACGGTCCAGGAGCTGCATCTAGAGAGGGCCTCCTTGTTGGCGGGGAGTCTGCAGAGTCCCAAGGCCACACAGGGCATCCCACGGCAAGGGGACCGAGCATGCTAGCTCAGGTCTCTCTTCCTTCCTTTCTTTTCTTTTTCTTTTTTTTTTTTTTTTTTTTGAGACTAGGCCTCACTCTGGTGCCCAGACTGTAGACTGGAGTGCAGTGGCGTGATCTTGGCTCACTGCAACTTCCGCCTCCCAGGTTCAAATGATTCTCCTGCCTCAGCCTCCCGAATAGCTGGGATTACAGGTGCACGCAACTACAGCCCGACTAATTTTTTTATTTTTAGTAGAGACGGGTTTCATCATATTGACCATGCTGGTCTTGAACTTCTGACTTCAAATGATCCACCCACCTCGGCCTCCCAAATTGCTGGGATTACACGCATGAGCCACCACGTGCGACCTCAGGTTTCTCTTCCTTTCTTATAAAGCCACCAGTCCCACTCCCCCAGTAACCCATTCACGCATCAACCTATTAATCCATAAATGGATCAACCATTCATGAGGGCTCTGTTTTCATGACCTAATCAACTGGTAAATGCCTCCCCTCAATCCTGCCACACTGGGGGGTAAGTTTCAACATGAACTTTGGAAGGAACAAATATTTCAACCATATCACCTAGGTACCTCACGTAAGTGGAATCATCCAGCATTTGTCTTTTCGTGACGGGCTTATTTCACTTAGCATAACGTCCTCAAGGCATATCCATGTTGCAGCATGTGTCAGAATTTCCCTCCTTGTAAGGCTGAATGATATTTCATTATATGTATATACACATTTGTGTGCCCATTCATCCATAGATGGGTTGGGCAGGACACCAAGCTGGGCAGGGTGGTGACCAATGGAGCAGAATGGCCTCGCCTGCCCCAGGAGGACTTACCCTTTACCTCCGTCCCTCACAGCATTGCAGGGACAGATTAGGCCCCATGTGAAATATAGATTCAGAAGTCTGCTGTTCTGGCCAGGCACAGTGGCTCACACCTGTAATCCCAGCACTTTACTTTGGGAGGCTGAGGTGGGCCGATTGCTTGAGCTCAGGAGTTGGAGACTAGCCTGGGCAGCTTATGGAGATTCTGTCTCTATAAAAAATAAAATATTTTAGTCAGTAGCCAGGCATGGTGGTCCTGCAATCAATCCTAGCTACTCAGGAGGCTGAGGCACGAGAATTGCCCCAACCCGAGAGGCAGAGGTTGCAGTGAGCCAAGATCACACCACTGCACTCCAGCCTGGGTGACAGAGTGAGACCCCATCTCAGAAAAAAAAAAAAAAAAAAATTCTGCCATCCCAAATAACAGTGGACAGGCCATTGTCTCCCTGTGCCTGTC
The DNA here is from genome assembly GCF_028885625.2 of Pongo pygmaeus. Lineage (NCBI taxonomy): Eukaryota > Metazoa > Chordata > Mammalia > Primates > Hominidae > Pongo > Pongo pygmaeus. Next base: position 68,190,058 of record NC_072392.2, on the reverse strand, counting down.
TGACCCCATTTTTCCCACCCCCCCGCCTCCCTCCAGGGCATTAACCTGTCTGGGGGCCAGCGGCAGCGGGTCAGCCTGGCTCGAGCTGTTTACAGTGATGCCGATATTTTCTTGCTGGATGACCCACTGTCCGCGGTGGACTCTCATGTGGCCAAGCACATCTTTGACCACGTCATCGGGCCAGAAGGTGTGCTGGCAGGCAAGGTGAGGCCTGCCGGAGGCTAAGGGGGCTAAGGTGAGATCTGAGGCCCGAAGAGAGCTGGTGAGAGGCTGAGGGGTTTGGATGAGACCTGGAGGTGTGGGGGGCGTGAGAAGTGGTCATGTGGGTTGGACATCAGGAGAAACCTGTGGGGACAACTCCCCCACCCACGAGGTTCTGAGCAGGCTGTGGCGAGCACAGGGTGAGTCACCCATGTGTCTGTCCAAGCTCCCTGGCACATGGGCACACCTCACACTCACTCTGTGGCTCCATGCCTGTGCCAGGGGTGTGCTCAAGGGTGGTAGGGGTGAGAGCCTGCTGCCTTCTCCCCAGACGCGAGTGCTGGTGACGCACGGCATTAGCTTCCTGCCCCAGACAGACTTCATCATCGTGCTAGCTGATGGACAGGTGTCTGAGATGGGCCCCTACCCAGCCCTGCTGCAGCGCAACAGCTCCTTTGCCAACTTTCTCTGCAACTATGCCCCCGATGAGGACCAAGGGCACCTGGAGGACAGCTGGACCGGTATCTGCCGTCCTGGGCCCTCTGATTCCCATGCCCTCCCAGCATCCCCCCTGTCTGGGGTCTCTGAGTGTGTCTAGACTGGCCTAGTGTTGTGCCAGGCAGGTTCTGGGAAACTTGGGCCATCTGTGTGACGGTCACCAGAGGGAAAGTAAACTAGACATAGTCGGGTCCCACTGCCTCCTCCACCCTACTCCACCCTAATTGTGGGAACTCAGATCCTCAGCCCCAGTCTCAGAGCCTGTTTTCTTTCTTTCTTTTTTTTTTTTCTTTTGAGATGGAGTCTTGCTCTGTCGCCGGGCTGGAGTGCAGTGGCGCAATCTCGGCTCACTGCAACCTCTGCCTCCCAGGTTCAAGTGATTCTCCTGCCTCAGGCTCCCGAGTAGCTGGGACTACAGGCACGCACCACCACGCCTGGCTAATTTTTGTATTTTTAGTAGAGACAGGGTTTCACCATGTTGGCCAGGATGGTCTCGATCTCTTGACCTCGTGACCTGCCCGCCTCGGCCTCCCAAAGTGCTGGGCTTACGGGTGTGAGCCACCTTGCCCGATCTCAGAGCCTGTTTTCCATCTGTTGAAAGCATAGGAGGGCCCAGGCCCAGCTTGTGTGGCAAGGCTGCTTCATGGATAAATAGTTTGGCAAGTATGCAAGTGCTTGGCAAAGCCGCTTATTTATCAACCAAAATTTATTGGACAATCACTATATACAGGCACTGTTCCAGACACTAAGCTATAGCAGTGAGCAAACAAAAAAATTATAGTCCTCATGGAGCTTGTTGAAGTCTCTGGGCTCACAACATGCCCCTGGCTCCTTGTTGCCCAGACCCAGCTCCCCAGCCCCCAATTCTGGATTGGCTCACAGACCTTTTCCTGGGCTTTCTTGCCTATGGCTATATGTACAGCCAACGTGCCTTGAGCATTTACCAAGTGCTGTGCCCCTTGCTCACACACTGGACACATTTTCTTTTAAGCCTACTGTCATGCAGATTTTTTTTTTTTTTGAGACAGTTTCTCACTCTGTTGCCCAGGCTGGAGTGCAATGGTGTGATCTTGGCTCACTGCAACCTTTGCTTCCTGGGTTCAAGCGATTCTCCTACCTCAGCCTCCCGAGTAGCCAGGATTATAGGTGCCCGCCATCACGCCCGGCTAATTTTTGTATTTTTAGTAGAGACGGGGTTTCACCATGTTGGCCAGGCTGGTCTCCATCTCCTGACCTCGTGAGCTGCCCGCCTCAGCCTCCCAAAGTGCTGGGATTACAGGCGTGAGCCACCGCGCCCAGCCAAGGACGTGGGTTTTAAGTTCAGCCACTCTGACTCCAGAGCCCAAGTTCCTAACCCTTGTATTTGAGTCCCTTTCTCCATAATTTGTGAAGAGAGTTTTTCTTGTTGCCTAACCCAAGTCTTTCTTGTTGCCCTTTCAATCCCCCTCATTTAATTTTCATGCTTGTCCATTGAGCCCCTTTCATTAGAGTGGGGAATGGGAGATACCAGAGGCTTGCAGGGAGAACTAGCTGAACTCTATCTCCTTCCTGCCACCCCACTGCAGCGTTGGAAGGTGCAGAGGATAAGGAGGCACTGCTGATTGAAGACACACTCAGCAACCACACGGATCTGACAGACAATGATCCAGTCACCTACGTGGTCCAGAAGCAGTTTATGAGGTGAGCTCCTGAGAGCTCCCAGCCCTCCCGGAGGCTGTATCAGGGCTCCCCAAGCCCTGCCAGGTGGGGTGCAGGTTTCTCCCTGACACTCCCAGCCTCTGTCCTGGGGGTGCTTGAGGCCCCCTCCCTGGGCCTGACCAGTTGCCTCCACAGACAGCTGAGTGCCGTGTCCTCGGATGGGGAGGGACAGGGTCGGCCTGTACCCCGGAGGCACCTGGGTCCATCGGAGAAGGTGCGGGTGACAGAGGCGAAGGCAGATGGGGCACTGACCCAGAAGGAGAAAGCAGAGATTGGCACTGTGAGTCGGTGGGGCAAGAGGGGCTGGAGAGGATGGACAGGCAGGCCCCAGCAGCCCCAGGGTTTATGGAGTCCCCTGTCCTGACTGCCATGGCTGCTCCCTACAGGTGGAGCTAAGTGTGTTCTGGGATTATGCCAAGGCTGTGGGGCTCTATACCACGCTGGCCATCTGTCTCCTGTATGTGGGTCAAAGTGCGGCTGCCATTGGAGCCAATGTGTGGCTCAGCGCCTGGACAAATGATGCAGTGGCAGACAGTAGACAGAACAACACTTCCCAGAGGCTGGGCGTCTATGCCGCCTTAGGAATTCTGCAAGGTGAGCCTGTGGGGGTGTCCAGAAGGGGCTCCAATATCCCTTCTTCTCTGGGCTGCCAGGCCCCCCAAAGCATGCCCTTGCATCCAAGCCTCCCTAACCCACTCTGGTCAACCGGTGTCTCTGATTCTGCCCCTTTGTGCCTGCTCACTAGTCCAGGTGAGCCAGTGCCCTCTGCCTTCTCCAACAGGGCTCTTGGTGACGCTGTCAGCCATGGCCATGGCAGCAGGTGGCATCCAGGCTGCCCGTGTGTTGCACCAGGCACTGCTGCACAACAAGATACGCTCGCCACAGTCCTTCTTTGACACCACACCCTCAGGCCGCATCCTGAACCGCTTCTCCAAGGACATCTATGTCATTGATGAGGTTCTGGCCCCTGTCATCCTCATGCTGCTGAATTCCTTCTTCAACGCCATCTCCACTCTTGTGGTCATCGTGGCCAGCACGCCGCTCTTCGCTGTGGTCATCCTGCCCCTGGCTGTGCTCTACACCTTAGTGCAGGTGTGGGGTGGGCGTGGTGCTGGTATGGGGCAGGGCATCTACATGGGCAGGGGCAGCAGGGGTGGGACGCTTCAGGCCACCAACATTACAGGGTTTTGTTAGGGGCAGTCGTTGCTTAACATTTATGTTAGGGGAGCCATTACTTAACCTCTTTGAAACTCATTTGCCTCACCTGTAAAACAGAATGACTCATAGACCTTCCTCATGGAGTTGGTGAGAGAATAAAATGAAATAGTTATACATTGTAGCTGGCACTGGGACTTTCCTGTTGGCTTTTTTTTTTTTTTTTTTTTTTAGACAGAGTCTCGAGTCTCGCTCTGTCGCTCAGGCTGGAGTGCAGCTGCACATTCTCAGCTCACTGCAACCTCCGCCTCCCAGGTTCAAGCAATTCTTCTGTTTCAGCCTCCCAAGTAGCTGGGATTACAGGCATGCACCACCACGCCCAGCTAATTTTTGTAGTTTTAGTAGAGACGGGGTTTCACTATGTTGGCCAGGCTGGTCTTGAACTCCTGACCTCAAGTGATCCGCCCACCTCGGCCTCCCAAAGTGCTGCGATTACAGGTGGGAACCACCATGCCTGGCCTTCCTGTTGGCTGTTTTTTGATAAAACATTGTCAACAGTTTGGGACACATTATCCTTTCCTTCCTTTTATACATATCTAAACATACGGGTATGCATGTGTTTAACATAGATGAGTTGATAACCTTCAGATACAGCTAACTGTAAAAGGTCTTTGCAGACACTGAACTCCTGTTCTGTAATGAATTAGTGAGTTCCCGGGGATAGATGCTCAGCACCTGGGTATAGCAACCATGACCTAGGCTGTGCTCTGTGCTGGGCTGGGGAGAATCAGATAGACATCCTGTATAGTCCTGGATATCTTAGGCCACAGAGGAGAGGATGGAAACTGGAGGCAGAGCCGTGTTGTGGGGTTGAAGCAGAGATGATCAGAGGGAAGGAGTGAATGACACATCAAGGCCCCAAGTCTTGGGACCTTGGAGGTGGGGGAAGGCAGCGATGTCTCGTGGTGGGAGTGAGGCTGGCTGGGAGGACTCATCTGAAAATGGATGAGTTCAGAGACAGGCAGGACTGAGTTGGGGGTTCCATGGCCCTGACCCCAAACTCCTTCTCCCTCCATCAGCGCTTCTATGCAGCCACATCAAGGCAACTGAAGCGGCTGGAATCAGTCAGCCGCTCACCTATCTACTCCCACTTTTCGGAGACAGTGACTGGTGCCAGTGTCATCCGGGCCTACAACCGTAGCCGGGACTTTGAGGTCATCAGTGATACTAAGGTGGATGCCAACCAGAGAAGCTGCTACCCCTACATCATCTCCAACCGGTCAGAAGCTGCCTCCCTCTCTCCCTGCTCCTCCAGGAATTCCCAGCAGGCTCTGTGGTGTTCAGGGTCCTTGTCCCTCCTTTCCCCTAAGCAGAAAACTGGCAAACTGGCCCCTCCCTGCCCCTGACCCATTTCCTCCTCATCTGACCCCCCACAGGTGGCTAAGCATTGGAGTGGAATTCGTGGGGAACTGTGTGGTGCTCTTTGCTGCACTATTTGCCGTCATTGGGAGGAGCAGCCTGAATCCGGGGCTGGTGGGCCTTTCTGTGTCCTACTCCTTGCAGGTATGAAGGGCCTGGACCTCAGGGCAGGGCCACCACTGGGACAGAAACCACACAGGTGTTCCAGGCATTTCCCGAGTGCCCCTCCCTGCTCAGTATGGGCACCAGCCACAGGGTCTGTTCTCAAGGACTGTGAGAAAAAAAAAAAAGAAAAAAATCATTGAGTTGACAAGTTTATAACCACACACCATGGCTGGATGTTCCTACTTGCCTTCCCCAAGAAGCCCATGTTCTCACATTCAGAAAGAATTCTTTTGAATAATCTCTGTCCTCAAACCCCACATCTCCCTCCTGCTCAGCCGTCAACCTTGCCTGACACCTCACAGTCCAGCGCTGGAGAGACCCCCATCAGCAGTGGATTGTGCTGCAGGCTGAGCAGGTCTTTGTGGCTGGAGAAACAAAATGTTTTAAAAGCCCAGAAGAGGGACTGGCTGCAGTGGCTCACACATATAATCCCAGCACTTTGGGAGGCCGAGGTGTGCAGATCACCTGAGGCCAGGAGTTCCAGACCAGCCTGGCCAACATGGTGAAACCCCATCTCTACTTAAATACGAAAATTAGCCAGCCGTGGTGGTGGGCACCTGTAATCCCAGCTACTCGGGAGGCTGAGGCAGGAGAATAGCTTGAACCTGGGAGGCAGAGGTTGCAGTGAGCCAAGATCACGCCACTGCACTCCAGCCTGGGTGACATAGCGAGACTCCATCTCAAGAGAAAAAAAAAAAAAAGCGCAGAGGAGTTTATTGCTTTGGGGTGTTGTAGAAATGATCTTGGAGCTTAGCCCCAAAGGACAAACAGAATTTCTCTTGTCTCTGGGCAAGTTGTAGGCTCATGTGACAGGTCAGAACAGTGTAGGGCTGGCATACTGCTCACGTTCACATGCTTGCAGAGGAAGTACACAGACGAGGTGACTGAAGCCTGGGCTGCAGGTCAGGCAGGTCATCCTGATGCCAGCTTGTACTGTCAGAGTCACCTAACTGCAAACAGAATTTTTGTAAAGCAGATCACATTGTTAATGCCTCAGGTGACTCAAACCTTGAACGCGTTGGCAAACAAAAAGCAATCCGGAAAGGTCAATTTTCACAAACGTCAGTGTGCATATGAATCTACTTGTTAAAATGTACATTTTGATTCAGTAGACCTAGGATGGGGCTGAGGACTCTGCATTTTGATCAAGACTCCTTGGTACACAAAGTGTGGCCCATGGGCCAGTTGCATCAGCATCCTCTGGGAGCTTGTTAGAAATGAAGAATCTCAGGTCCCAAGTCCCACCTCAGACTACAGAATCCGGCGTTGCATTTTAACAAGATTCTCTGGGAAGTCTTATACATATTAAAGTTGGAGAAACAGAAACCAAGGCGAGGTGGTCCTTGTTTAAGTCTGCACTGTCACTGCCCGAGGGAGTCATTCATGATTACAGCCCCAGCTGGCATGCCTGTGGGCTTGATCCAGGCCCACCTGGGTCATCCATGGGCTAGGATGCCATTGATGGGCACATGATCCAGGAGTCTGAACTCCTCCCAAAGCCATTATGGTGGGGAGGGGAGATTGGCATACACATAACCCAGTCTCTTTGGCCAGGTGACATTTGCTCTGAACTGGATGATACGAATGATGTCAGATTTGGAGTCTAACATCGTGGCTGTGGAGAGGGTCAAGGAGTACTCCAAGACAGTGACAGAGGTGGGTACTGGCATGAGCCCAGGACAGGGGGAGTCTGAAGTAGCTGGGGAAGAAAGCTTGGTGGCCCTCCCTCCCTCAACATCAGGGCCAGCTGTGTATAGGGCTCTTCATTCATTTATCCATTCGCTCCTTACTGAGCATCAACCAACGCTCTATGCTAGGAGGCGTAGAGAGATCAGAGTTGAGCAAGACGGTGTTTGCCCTCAGGTGATTCTGATTTGGTGGGAGGGGTAAGACCTGTTGCAAGGCTTTGCAGTGGATGAACAGATCTCTGGCGTGGTGCACCTGGAGAGGACAGATGAGGGAGATCCTTCAGCTGGGGTGACCAGGGGAGATGAGCTTACATGAGAAGGATGGACAGGCTTTGATAGACTAAGTAAGATGGTGGGGTGGGCAGTGGGAAGGTGAGCATTCCAGCCAAAGACACCAGCCTGGGCAAAGGCGTGGAGGTGGGGCAGCATGCCCTTTGTTGGGGAAAAGGAGCTGTCCCCTACTGGGGGTTCCAGACTTTTCTCCACCGCCCCCTCTCATGGTCACACCTCAGACCTCTTCATGGCCAGAAGCTGCAGCATCAGTGTCAAGCATCCCATCTTCGGCCCACACTCCTATCCCTGCTTGCTCTCATGCTCCAAGTCCCCCACTGTCACAGCAGTCTGCCTTCACTGGGACTCCCAATCCCATGACCCCCCTTTGTGTCTCTGTCCATCGGCTTCTCTGCCTTCACCTCCCTCCCCAGCCAGCCTAGAGTCTATGCTCCACCAACACAAACGCTCTCACCTGCCTCGCCCTTCTCTCTCTTTTCTCTCAGTTGTACTCACCTCCAAAACCCACCCCAGCTGAGCCCACCAACCTGCCTTCTTCATGCCTGCCCTGAGCACTTAAAACCTTGCAGGAGTCGGGGCGCAGTGGCTCACGCCTGTAATCCCAGCACTTTGGGAGGCCAAGGTGGGTGGATCTCTTAAGGTCAGGAGTTCAAAACCAGCCTGGCCAATATGGTGAAACCCCATCTCTACTAAAAATACAAAAAATTAGCTGGGCATGATGGTGCACACCTGTATTCCCAGCTACTTGGGAGTCCAAGGCAGGAGAATTGCTTGAACCCAGGTGGTGGAGGTTGCAGTGAGCCGAGATTGTGCCACTGCACCCCAGCCTGGATGACAGAGTGAGACTCTGTCTAAAAAAAAAAAAAGCTTGCAGGAGAAAAATCACTGAGTTGACAAGTTTATAACCACACACCACGGCTGCATGTTCCTGCTTTGCTTCCCCAAGAAGCCCATGTTCTCACATTCAGAAAGAATTCTGTTGAATAATCTCTGTCCTCAAACCCCACATCTCCCTCCTGCTCAGCCATCGACCTTGCCTGACACCTCCATAAAAAAGTAGGTTCTAAGACGTGAACTCCCTCAACCTTCCTGCCTCTCGGTCTTTAAACCCGCCTGTGTCTCCTTCACCGTTGTCTTCTTTTCACTTTTAGCAGGAATCATCCCTTTCTGTTTCAAAGCCCAGCCCCTCCATTTCTTCTCATGGCCGCTTGAGGACCTGGCTTCCTCAGTCCCGCCCTCCATCTCCTGTCATTCTTGCTCCCTCTGTTGGACGCTTCCCATCCACATGCAAAAATATTCCATCACATCTTCCATTCCAGACACACACGCAAACCCTCCCCCCTGCACTCCACTGCCCCATTTCTCTGCTCCTCTGTCGTGAAGCATGGTTTAAAGTACGGTCTCCACAAGCTCCGTCCGCTTCCTCATCAGCCTTGATCTCATCTGCCTCCTGCAGTCCTCCTTCTAGCCCTTGCTCCACGGAGACAGCTCACCAGTGACCTTCCTGGTTCCAAATCCAGGGGATGCTTTTCTGTTCTCATCTAATTCAACCTCTTAGCAACGTCCCAATAAAATGACCTCTCCCTTCTTCTTGGAGTCCTCGTGGATTCTGTGGCCTGCATTGCACCCGCCAGTCCACCTGCCTGACCCCAGCCTGGCTTCCCCAGGCATCACCCTCCGGCCCCTCACCCCTCACTGTCTGGGAGCTTCCAGTTCCCCTGCTTCATGTCTAGCAGCCCAGTTCCTGCATGGATACCCATGCTCCTGTCTCTGTATCCTATAAATGTCTGCCCTCAACCCCACGACCCGTTCTCTGACACCTCCTCGAGAGACCAATCTGTGCCTGCTGCTCTGCTTTTTCACCTCTAGCCACGTGGTTTCTCCTGCCTCGAAGCAGGGCTGGCTCCACGGGAACAGTCGCAGCGTCCCCACTCCCGGAAGAACGGCGCGTTTAGAGTAATGCTCTGCCGTCAGCGCCTTGACATTCTCCATCATTCTTCAACAAGAAGGCTCAGGTTTTCATTTTGCACTGGGCCTCCCAAATTATGTAGCCAATCCTATCTCAAAGCCACCATCATCTTATGTCCTACCAGTCTATTCTGCTTGTAGCAGCCAAGAGATTAAAAAAAAAAAATCAAATCACGTCATTCCTCTGTGTACAGCCCTCTAATGGCTTTGCATCTTAATCAGAGTTAAAAAAAAAATAGTCCTTAAAATGGTCTGCAAGGCCCTACATGATGGGGCCACCACTACCTCAGCCTCTTACCTCTTGCCTTTGCCACTGTGCTCCAGAACACACCTAGAGCCATTTACGCCTGCTGTTCCCTCTGCCCAGCATGCCCTCCCTCCAGATATCCACTTGGCGTGTTCCCTCACCTCCTTTGGGTCTTACTAAAATCTTTGCCTCCTCCAGGAAGCCTTCCCTGACCACCCGGTGTAAAGCAGCAACACTAAGCACTTCTTGGCCCCTAGCACTCATCACTTCTTACATTGTATAGATTTGCTTATCTGTTGATTATATGCCTCCCTCTACTAGAACGTAAATCTCACGAGGGTGAGGACTGTTTCAATGGGGTGCCATTGTGGCCCCACTGCCTGGCACTGGGCTGCCACCCAGTAATAATGAATGGGTAAAGGTAATGAGAGGGGGAGTTAGGGCAGGCAGGGAGGGCACTTCAAGGAATATAAGGTGTGGCACAGTGGCTCACACCTGTATTCCCAGGACTTTGGGAATCCTCCTAGGCAGGAGGATCCCTGGAGGCTAGGAGTTCGAGACCAGCCTGGTCAACACAGCAAGACACAGTCTCTTCAAGTTTTTCTTTAAAAATTAGCCAGGTGTGGTGACACAGGCCTGTAGTCCTAGCTACTCAGGAGGCTGAGGCAGGAGGATGGCTTGAACCCAGGAATTCAAGGTTGCAGTGAGCTATGATCGCACCACTGCACTCCAGCCTGAGTGACAGAACAAGAACTTGTCACAGAACAAAACAAGTTAGCCAGGCATGGTGGCATGTGCCTGTTGTAGTGCTAGCTACTAGGGAGGCTGAGGAAGGAGAATTGCTGGAATCCAGGAGTTCAAGGCTGCAATGAGCCATGATTGAGACCCTCTCTCTCAAAAATTAAAAAAAAAAAAAAAAGGAACATGGGCAAGCAGAGAGACTGGGAGGGGAAGGACACCGGAGTGTTGGAGTAGATCTGTGGGGAATAAAGTCAGAGGGATAAAGGAGTCATTGAACACAAGGCTGAGCCACAGGGGTGCCAAGGACCCTCCCAGGGATCATAGTTGGGGAGGATTGAGGGGCCTTGGGGGAGAGAGATCGAAAGGTGAAAGAGGGCTGCACTGGGCAGGAGCTGATGTGACCCCATCTGCCCCTCCTGCCAGGCGCCCTGGGTGGTGGAAGGCAGCCGCCCTCCCGAAGGTTGGCCCCCACGTGGGGAGGTGGAGTTCCGGAATTATTCCGTGCGCTACCGGCCGGGCCTAGACCTGGTGCTGAGAGACCTGAGTCTGCATGTGCACGGTGGCGAGAAGGTACGCGTGGGGTAGGCGGGCCTGCGTGTGTGTTCATGCCTGCAGACACGGCCACAGCCCTTGTGGGGAGCTTGGGTCTTTTGAGAGAGCAAGTGCTCCAGCCAGATGTTTGTTCGGCCTCCAGGGGAGTCCTGGAGATGTGCCTTTGACCTCTCAGCTTCCCCCTGAGAGCCCCTTCCCTTCCCCGTCCAGGTGGGGATTGTGGGCCGCACTGGGGCTGGCAAGTCTTCCATGACCCTTTGCCTGTTCCGCATCCTGGAGGCGGCAAAGGGTGAAATCCGCATTGACGGCCTCAACGTGGCAGACATCGGCCTCCATGACCTGCGCTCTCAGCTGACCATCATCCCGCAGGTAGGAGCCTAGCACGGGCTGGCCACACTCGCCAACGGCCCTGGAGGCAGGCCCCACCTTGTTCTGTAGCTTTAGAATGGAGACTGGGACCCCAGTCTCAGAGGCTTGGGCAGGTGGGGAGGGACAGACAGCAGGAAGCAGAGCCATCAGTGAGCCACCCGTCATGGATCTGGAAACCTCAGACTTACCCTGCCCAATCAGGCCCTGTCCTTTGACCTCCTGGGCCAGCACATGGAGAAGGACCCCTCCAAGAACCCCTTCCCCCGAGACATTCTGTCCTGGTCTTTTTGAGCAGCTCTAATTACATTTCACTTTTTCTGTCTCCTCCGGGGTATTTTTTGTTTCTGCCGAGTGGACACTTTGGAGTCAGATTAGTGGCTCTGGTTCCTGCTTCAACACAGGGCTTCGTGGTTGGCAAAGCTGAGGTTTATCACTCCCCTACAGGCAATTTTCTATCTCTTTGGCCATTGTCTCCTCTGGGGAGCTGCAAACAGAGTGGGAATGCTGCCACCTTAATCCCTCTCTTCTTCCCTGGACCTGGGGCCCATGGCTCCTTATAGGGCCTAAGCTGCCTCCCTCTGAGGCCATGTTGTATCCCCAGGACCCCATCCTGTTCTCGGGGACCCTGCGCATGAACCTGGACCCCTCCGGCAGCTACTCAGAGGAGGACATTTGGCAGGCCTTGGAGCTGTCCCATCTGCACACGTTTGTGAGCTCCCAGCCGGCAGGCCTGGACTTCCAGTGCTCAGAGGGCGGGGAGAATCTCAGGTAAACACTGGGAGTGCAGAGGTCAGGAACTGCAATCCTCCCTGGGGAACCCTGGCAGGTGCTGGGACACCTGACACCAATGACACAGAGATGAGGCCAGCCAGGATGTGCGCAGGGCCGTCCTTTTGTATTGAACATATCCCGTGTGCCAGGCACGGCGTACTGCCCCGCCGACTCCTCACACAAGCCCCAGCGGTGGTCCATGATCCCACTTCACCGGTCAGGGAACTGAGGCTCAGAGATGGTAAAGGGCTTGACCTAAGTTGCACAGCTGGGAGAAGGCGGGTCTGGGATTTGAACCAGCTCTGGGAGATTCCAAACCCTTTGAGGAAGCCCTCTCCCCTCCAGAGCTTTCTTACAGCCCCAGATTTTATGTCCTCCGCCACTGGGCTATGCATCGGAGGGGCCAGTAGTCACCTCTTACTGAGTCTAAAGGTTGGAGACACCTATACCTGTGCTAGCTGTGTGATTTGGGGCGAGTTGCTTAACCTCTCTATGCCTACTTTTCTTTCACTCTAAAAGGCAGATAATAACAGTCCATACCTCTTTGCATTATGCTGCCCAATAAAAAACAAAGCAAATCATGCATATGAAACTAATGTTTTTTTCTCATAGCCACACTTTTTAAAAAGGAAAAACAAGTGAAATAAACTGTAATACTATAATTTGTTTAGCCCAATAGATCTAAAATATTATTTCAACACATCATTGATATAAAAGTATTAGAAATATTTTGCGTTTTTTCGTACAAGTTTGAAATCCAGTGTATATTTCACATTTACAGAATGTCTCAATTTGGACTAGTCACATTTCAAGTGCTAATAGCCACATGGGGCCAGTGGCTACCACCTGGACAGAGCAGTGTTAGGGTCAGTGTGATGACAGGAAAAGCGCTTCGCTTGGATATGCTCCTGTGAAATGTCAGCTTTTCCCCTCCTCCCTTCCTTCCCTCTTCTTCTCCCCCTCCTCCTCCTCCTCCTCCCCATTTTCATTTTTATATTCAGTCCATACTCATGCACCCTCCCCAGACCTCAAAAACTAAAACAAGACCAGGCGCAGTAGCTCACGCCTGTAATCCCAGCACTTTAGGAGGCCAAGGCGGGTGGATCACTTGAGGGCAGGAGTTCAAGACCAGCCTGGCCAACATGGTGAAACCCTGTCTCTACCAAACACACAAAAATTAGCTAGGCGTGATGGTGGGCACCTGTAATCCCAGCTATTCGAGAAGCCGAGGCAGGAGAATCGCTTGAACCCTGGAGGCAGAGGTTGCAGTGAGCCAAGATCTCACCACTGCACTCTAGCCTGGGCGACCGAGCGAGACTTCGTCTCAAGAAAAAAAACTTTACATTTGCCCAGCACTTAACAATATTCAAAGCACTCTGGCCTCCACTTTCTCCTTTAATCTTTACCGTGGTCCTGTGGGCCAGAAACAAGGCTCCACAGTTTGAAATGATTTCCCTGCAGCAGTTCAGCTGATAAGGGGCAGAGCGGGGACTCTGGCTCTGTCCCAAACCTTTCCTTGCTGTATCACAGCCACCTCCCTCACCTGGACAACTGGTGGGACTCCCTTGCCACCCAGGCAGCCCTTAAGACTAAATATGCATCTTAACTGGCTCTCACTTACATAACCATGTGGGGGTGGCTGGCAGACAAATATGGTCTCTCCAGACCCTGTGCCCCATGACTGTCTCTTGCTTGATCCACTCTTCTCACCTGCTTGCTCTCAACACTTCCCCCAGAGCATGCCCCACCCCGACACATGCCAGGATCAGAGACAGAAATCCCCTCCTCCCTCACTGAGCTTGTAGCCGCTTTAAGTATAACCTGTGTCCTGTGCCAGTTCCACCATAAATCAGCCCTGAGTTCTATCCGGCCGCTCATTCTGCTGCCAAAACCTTCATTAGTTGCGGGAATGGGCCAGGGAGAGAGCCCGGACTTTACTCCAGCTGTGGTGACTCACGCCTTTGGGAAGGGCTGAGGTATTTGTCCTTGGATGTGGGGATGCTGTGGCCCTGGTTGGGAACACAGCCTCGTTTTGTCTGCTGGCTCTGGCTTCCAGGGCAGGAGGCTGAAGGCATGTGTCCTGCCCCTCCTTTACTTCCTCAGTGACCAGACACAAAGAGTCCCCAGGTCTTCCTCTGCCCTGCCCTTTTCTTGTCCCCGAAGCAGAGCCCTGGCCTGTATTCCCTATGGGGTGGGAGGTGACTGCCTGAACTGTGTGATATTAGGCTCAGCAAGATGGCATCGTGTGGCCTATTTGCAAATATCTGAGAAGAGCCATGCAAGTATGTTCTTACTAAGGTGTAAATGGCTGATAGAGTGAAGCAGAGAAACATCACGGCCCTAGCTGAAAAGCAAGGATGGGGAAGAAAGCACCGAGAGAGGAGGCCAAGGGTGCCAAGAGCAGACAAGGGATTTCACAATGCCTTTTAGCACTGGCTCATTCCCCAAGGCCCCTCATTATCCCAATGGTGTCCAGACCTCTGCTCCGTTCTGGAGGGCTAGGCTATGGCAGAAATGGGAGAAGTCAGACAGAAAACCAGTCCTGGGCCACTGAGGAGTAAAACAGGTCTGGGAATGAGGCCCAGAGGCAGGTGGGAGGCCCCCAGCTGGAAATGCCTGCCTTCTCCACTCCCAGCGTGGGCCAGAGGCAGCTCGTGTGCCTGGCCCGAGCCCTGCTCCGCAAGAGCCGCATCCTGGTTTTAGACGAGGCCACAGCTGCCATCGACCTGGAGACTGACAACCTCATCCAGACTACCATCCGCACCCAGTTTGATACCTGCACTGTCTTGACCATCGCACACCGGCTTAACACTATCATGGACTACAGCAGGTGGGACACGGGAACCTGAGCAACGGGGAACCTGGTGGGGCCACCTGGGGCATCAGGAATGGGCAGGGCAGGTTAGGGTTATCTGAACAAGGCAATGTTCCTGGGATTGCTAGGGCATGGCAGGCAGAGCAGAGTTTCCCAAGATCTGGATAAGGGGCAGACCAGAGGGGGGTGGCCTGGGCTCAGGGGTGGGGTATACAATGACATTTTCATTTTTTTTCTTCTTTTTTTTTTTGAGACAGAGTTTTGCTCTGTTGCCTAGGCTGGAGTGCAGTGGCTCACTGCAACCTCAGCCTCTCGAAGTGCTGGGATTACAGGCGTGCACCACCACATCCAGCTAATTTTTGTATTTTTAGTAGAGACGGTTTCACCATGTTGGCCAGGCTGGTCTCGAACTCCTGACCTCAAGTGATCCACCTGCCTCGGCCTCCCAAAGTGTTGGGATTACAGGCGTGAGCCACTGCGCCCAGCCTCAACAATGACATTTTCTAACACATGGGGAAGGGCACACTGGGCTCCACAGGCACTGTCTTTGTGCACAGGCCACTTGCATCCTGCCTCCTCCATGATGCAATGTAAGGGGAACTGGAGGCTTCATGCTGGGTCCCATCACTTCCTAAGAAACCTGCTGGCAGAGTGCCTGCATGTCCCTCACCTCATTGGTGTCTCACAGCCACTCTGGTCACAGATGAAGAAGCAGCTCAGGTGGCAGCTGGACCCTGACAGCACCGTGAGGAGCTGAGCCTTGTGGGGAGAGCACTGTGTCTGGAGTTCCAGGCTGCTGTGTGACCCTGGGCAATTTGCAGAACCTTTCTGAGCCTGTTTCAAATGAAAATGATGCTTCGTGGGATTGTCGTAGTCAATGAGGGCTGGGCACAGTGGCTCACACCTGTAATCTCAGCACTTTGGGAGGCCAAGGAGGGCGGATGACTTGAGGTCAGGAGTTCAAGACCAGCCTGGCCAACATGGAGAAACCCCGTCTCTACTAAAAACAAAACAAAACAAAAACAAAAATTAGCCGGATGTGGTGGTGCATGCCTGTAATCTCAGCTACTCGGGAGGCTGACAGAGAATTGCTTGAACCCAGGAAGCAAAGATTGCAGTGAGCCAAGATTACGCCAGTACACTCCAGTCTGAGTGACAGAGTGAGACGTTGTCTCAAAAAAAAAAAAAAAAAAAAAAAAAAGTTGGCCAGCACCGTGGCTCACACCTGTAATCCCAGGACTTTGGGAGGCCGAGGCAGGCGGATCATTTGCGGTCAGAAGTTAGAGACCAGCCTGGCCAACATGGTGAAATCCTGTCTCTACTAAAAATACAAAAATTAGCCTCACATGTGGCCCACACCTGGAGTCCCAGCTGCTCAGGAGGCTGAGGCAGGAGAATCACTTGAACCCAGGAGGCAGAGGTTGCACCACTGCACTGTAGCCTGGGTGCAGAGCGAGACTCTGTCTCAAAAAAAAGAAAAAAAGTCAATGAAAGATATTTAAACTGCAGGTGATCCTGAGAAATGACAGTGTCCTCCCCAGCCCCTTGCTCTAATTCTTGCACTAGGCCCTCCAAGGATGAGGGGAGGGGCCATGCCCTCAGAAGCTTGTGGTTTCCTTGGAGAGGCAGACCACTCCCTCATTGTGCCAGATGTCAAGGTGTGGTGCTGGAGGTCGAGGAGAGAGGGCTGGGTGACTCAGAAGCCTCACGGGAGTGAACTGGCTCTGCCCTGGCAGGCTGTGCTCCCTAGAAACTAGAGGGGAGGAGGAGGCAGGAGGCTCAGACAAGTCTCCTTTGAAGGAGTGTAGTGGGAATACCCCAACAGGCCTTCATTCACTCAAGAAACACTTGCAGGACGGTGGGGTGGGGAGGGTGCCATGGACAGGGCAATAGGTCAGACTTTGTCTCTCTTGGAAGTGCCCCCATGCAGCCAGCAGTGTCTTGGGAGCCGAGCTGAGAATGCCTGATGCTACCCTCTGTCTGTTCCATCCCTCTCCTACCCTCACCCCCCACTCCCATTTAGGACCCCACTGGGAGAAGGGAGGGTGGGCAGGAAGTGCTGAGCCCTGGGTTTGGAGGAGGGACAGGGCTGGACTGAGAGGACCTGTTCCCAGGCCTAACCAAAACTGTTTCGTTCACCAGCAGCCCTAGGGTCGGGGGCTTGGATGGACCTTGGAGGTTGGGAGTTCATTCATTCTACTGGAACAGGCAGAAATTAATCAAATAATCATGTGTAAATAGGGCCCACAGGAAGGAAGCAAAGGCCTGTGTGTGCAGGCCAGAAAAAGGCTATCCACACAGGGTGGCCAGGGCACTTTCTCCTCTAAGGAAGGGATGCACCAGCCAGGCCTGAAAGAATGAGTAAGAGTTGGAGGATGGAGGTGGGGCAATAAGGTAGGGAGTGAGCTGAAAATTGCAGGTAAAGGATATAACACATGCCCCAAGGCAGGAGGGTACGGGAGGCTGGAGTGCATGGGAGGGAGGCAGTAGAACCAAGACGGGGGTGGAGAACAGGCCGCACTCTGCTGCACTTTGAGGACCATGGGAGAGCATTCAGTCCTTACCCAAGAGCAATCAAAAGCCACTGAAGACCTTGATTTTGGAGTCAGCGTTGGGATTGGGGGGCGGTGGCCAGGCAGTGATGTCACAGACACAGTCCTTCTCAGGACACATCTGTGAGTCCAGTAGGCTGAGAATCAGAATGCAGTCAGCCCCCTCCCATGGAGGAGCACTTCTCCAGGCTGGGGAGAGCCCTTTCCCCTCCTGCCATACCCTGGTGGAGCCAGCCCACTGGCCTTGTACCAGGTGCACCCAGTGAGTGGTTGGTGGGAGATTCTAATCCTGGGCCCAGGCCTGGCTGTTTGTGTGTGAGCTGGAGACCCACCGAGCAGCAGCAGCAGCAGCAGCAGCAGCAGCAGCAGCAGCCGCCACCAGATTTGCAGCCCAAGCCCCAGATTCCAGTGTCAGCCTCACTGCAGCTGGTTTCCTGCCGTGTGCTTTTGTGAGCTGACACAAAGCAGATGGATGTGCACAGAGCCCAGCGCACAGGCCTGTGGCTCCCTGCGCACAGCCTGCTGAAGTCCTGTGACCCCGGCAAGGGGAAGGGCTCATTAGGGAAGGTTTTCAGAGCCCCGACTAGCAGAGATGAATAGGACCTTGTGTTTGATCCCAGAAACCGCTTCACTTGCCAGAACAGAATGGCTAAAATAACCAGCCTTGCAAGTGTGCACATGTGGTGCGGCGGCTGTGTTGGGTGGGTTCGCATGTCACTGTGGGCCTCAGCAAGTACCCAGAAGAGCAGGATTAGACGATGTGACCATGTCGGGGCTGATGGAAACCTGACCACTTCTCTCTTTTTTGACTAGGGTCCTGGTCCTGGACAAAGGAGTAGTAGCTGAATTTGATTCTCCAGCCAACCTCATTGCAGCTAGAGGCATCTTCTACGGGATGGCCAGAGATGCTGGACTTGCCTAAAATATATTCCTGAGATTTCCTCCTGGCCTTTCCTGGTTTTCATCAGGAAGGAAATCACACCAAATATGGCCGCAGAATGGACTTGATGGCAAACACTGGGGGCACCTTAAGATTTTGCACCTGTAAAGTGCCTTGCAGGGTTAACTGTGCTGAATGCTTTAGATGAGGAAATGAGCCCCAAGTGGTGAATGACATGCCTAAGGTCACAGCTAGTTTGAGCCAGTTAGACTAGTCCCCGGTCTCCTGATTCCCAACCGAGTGTTATTTGCACACTGCACTGTTTTCAAATAACGATTTTATGAAATGACCTCTGTCCTCCCTCTGATTTTTCATATTTTCTAAAGTTTAGTTTCTGTTTTTTAATAAAAAGCTTTTTCCTCCTGGAACAGAAGACAGCTGCTGGGTCAGGCCACCCCTAGGAACTTAGTCCTGTACTCTGGGGTGCTGCCTGAATTCATTAAAAATGGGAGTACTGATGAAATAAAACTACATGGTCAACAATATATACACACTAGTCTTTTTGCACTTGTTCACAAGGTTTGGGGATTAGGATCTTTGGAGGAGGCCAAGAGGAAGATTTTCTACACATGTACATGGTTGTAGTTACCTGAACTTCAGACCCAAGAGCTCTTGGCTGCAAATATTGCCTTCACAGCCAAAATTCCCTGGGTAATTGCCAGTAGCTCCTGCTCTGCTGTGCAGATATTGTAAAAAGGTGAGAAAGGCCCTGAAATCTGACCTGGGGCCTCTTGGGAAAGCTGCTGTGAACACCTCCACGTTCATGTCATCCCTCAGCCCTCTACGCCTGTTTCTCTAGGGACTGCGAAGTGCATGATGCTGTTACTTCCTTGCTCATTTCGAAGCCTGTTCCAGACAGTTCCTATAACCAGTGAGGCCTGCAAGTCATTCATTTTCCTCAGTCTAGCCAAAGCTGAATGTGTGAGCACAAAGAAGCTGAGAGGCCACCTCCTGCCCAGAGAGAAGCCACCCACACTCCCAGGTTGGCAGACAAGATGTGAGGGGTGAATTAAATTTGTTTTCTTGAGCAAGCCAACAAAGAGTTTCTTTTCTGCAGGTCAGAGTCCACCTGGCACAGGCCTTCTATTTGGAATGGATCTCTTCTCCTTGTTCCTAAGTGTTCTGGTCTCCTCTGTCTCGCTCTCATTTCCTCTATCTTTGTCTTGGTATGATGTGAGTGGCTGTGGGTGATGATGGTTTTCTCCCCAACCCTAAATGGCTTGCAGTAGATATGGATGGAGGTGGATCCTTTGATTGGTTTTTTCTATATGCTCTGGGTCAGCCTGTGCTGCAGGACCATTTGTTAAAGGTTAATCGCATTTTTTTGGCAGGCTGTTTCTGCCCAGGATGTTTATGAGTATATGGAAGATGACTTCCATCCTTGTGATAAAGCAAGTATGAAAGCACAAATGCCCAAATTATTCTGCCTCTCCTTGGTGCTAAGAAAAGGCCTCTGCTATGCTCTCTGATTTATTAGGCCAATTTGGCTTGACGTCTGCTTTGTGAGGTGCTAGCTGGCCTGAACCAAAAGAAAAGCAGACTCATTCAGCATCAGTCTCAGCTAAAGATCTGGAAGTGTAAGGCTGTGTTTCCTCTCCTGTCTTGGGAGTTTGCTTCTGAGCTCATTGAGGCCCTGACAGGTGCTGACAACCCAAAGGAGAGGCTCAGTTGGGTAAAGTAAATAGGATAATCAAAAAATGTGGTTAATAGGGGATGACCTCCATCTAACTGGCTCAGCTACTCCAGGGAAATGAAGCTGACTGCTGTGAACTGGAAGGAAAGACGCCACACAAAATATCCGTCCCCAGGTGCTACTGACAGGGTATGAGCGGGATGTGGAGGAGGCTCAGGTGGAGAGAGGGCCCTTCTAATTTTCCTCCAGAGCTTCTGGTCTCTGGGACTGTCCAACAATTTGAACCCCCTATGATTAGAACTATAGTGCTGTTTAGGAAGCCAAAATGAAGGCGTATAGGATCGGTCAGTTAATATTTAATTTTAATAATACTTGTTATGTTTGAACAGTCAGCAATGCACAAAGAAAAAATCTTCAGTGAATGTTTACACACAGTGTGAACACATGCTTTAAATATGCAGTGGAGGAGGAGGGGTGAATTCACAGTTAACAAAGCTAAAAAAAAAATCCTTATTATAAATTACACAAAGCATATAAAAATATTTCTCTGAATGCATAGATTAAGACTTTAAACTCACCTACCAGCAACTGTGCAGTCTTATTCCACTGCGATACGCAGCAGTCAGTTGACCACAGAGGATTTTATAAAGGAGAAGAGAGACCAGCATAGGGCAGAGATACATCAAACCCACCTCTCACCGGAGACACCAGTCCCTTGCTTGCCTCTGTCGCTAAGCCCAGAACATGCCCTGCAGCTGCTCCTCTGGAGGCCATCTCCCAGCCACAGGCCTCCACTGCTCCACTTTAATTAATCTGGGTGGCTGAAAGTGTTTTAACCCAAGTAACTTAAGACATGAATTAATAGTGAATTTATTTCCTCTAGGATAGAACCAGACTTTATCAGTAAACTGTAACTTTTTTAGAAGCAAAGAAAAAAAGGTTACTACATCTAGTTAAATTCACTTCCGATTGGTTGAAACACAAGGGAGGGGCTGGGCGGGGTGGCTCACACCTGTAATCGAGCACTTTGGGAGGCCAAGGCAGGTGGATCACTTGAGACCAGGAGTTCGAGACCAGCCTGGCCAACATGGTGAAACCTTGTCTCTACTAAAATACAGAAATTAGCTGGGCATGGTGGCACATGCTTGTAATCCCAGCTACTTGGGAGGCTGAGGCAGGAGAATCGTTTGAACCCGGGAGGCGGAGGTTTCAGTGAGTTGAGATTATGCCACTGCACTTCAGCCTGGGCAACAAAGCAAGACTCCGTCTCAAAAAAAAAAAAAAAAAAAAAGAAACACAAGGAAGGTTTCTTCTTTAAAGCACTTGAGAGAAAGAGGGTAATAAGTAACCTTCACTCTGCTATGCAAACACTGTACAAGGGTGAGTGAGTCACCAGCAGTAATTGGTGGGATACAATTAAGTCACTAAACAGAATGATTCCATGAAGTTAGCCTTGAAAAACATCTCAACCTCATTTCAGCATTTAGGCAGCAGCAGGAGGCCATTATCTAAGCACAACATTCTCTTCCGTTGACATCTTCTGCACGTTCTCACTCAACTGTAGTGTTCTAATAAAATTAAGTTAACACAGTTAGGAAGTTGAGTTTCTTTGGAAACTATAGGCACTATGGGGAAAAAGCTTCTTAAGACAGCAGGGATGCTCTTCGATAGCTGGCTTCAAACCCCTGCTCTCCTGTTTGTCTAAGTGTGCTAGTTCTTATTTCTGAAGTTAAGCTGTTTGTTTCAACAAAACAGTGGCTGTTCTTTTAACATTAATGACACTGAAGGAAAGGAAAAGAATCCTTGAATGCATTCTTTTAAAAAATTCCTATTCCATACTCCAGAGTGTAATCAGGTGTTTTGTTTCTATTTTTCAGAACCAAGTCTGGTAGACTCATAACTGACTTTGTGAAGTGAATTGGTGGTAGTAGTCGGGGGATCACTAAGATCAAACAATTTGTTTACAAAAGCAACAGATTTCAGAATTGTGTAAAAATCCTAATAATTTCAAAATAACCTTTATCTTTGATACAAAAATAAAGATGCTAACTCCTTTAGCTCAGTTTCCCACAATAACCTTTAAAATAGCAACAGATTCAGTCTCAAAAATTGCTTTTCATTTGTAGTGGAAAATGAAAGTGGAGAACATGGAATAGCAATATTTGTGCTCTTCTCATAGGATGCAGTTACACACACAGATGACTGGAATCGCTTCAGAGTAAAAAAAAAGTGGGCTGGGTGCAGTGGCTCACACCTGTAATCCCAGCACTTTGGGAGGCCAAGGACAGGAGGATCACTTGAGGCCAGAAGTTTGAGACCAGCCTGGGCCACATAGTGAGACCCTGTCTCTATGGGCGGGGTGGGGGTGGGGGGCATTGTAAAAAAGCAGTTGCTCTTTTAGAAGGCATCAGAGAGCCCTCTAGTGACCATGAAGGGGAGTTAATGCAGAGACGACTCGAGAGACAGAAGCAGTCATGAGTGTTTACAAAGCAAAAAGTGAGGGAGGGAAAGCTCTTTTGGTTAACAGCATATTTACAATTAGTTAACTGTATTCTTAAATACTTTTAACCTGAGTAACATTTATAAATATGTTATAGGAAACCTCACAGTCACAAGTCACACTAGAATCCATCTGTCCAGTATCTGTGCTTTCCCCACACTAGAATCCATCTGTCCAGTATCTGTGCTTTCCCCAGTCTTTCTCTCCCATAAGTTCCCAATGTCAGGAGAGTTGTAAGCATGCAACACCAAGAAAAACGCATCCTGGCCCTTCAGGTGCACTGTCAACAGGAGTGGCTAGAAATAGGCTCCGCTCTCTCTCAGCTTCTGCTTAGACAACTCTCTTACATTCTGGACATAAAACACACTGGATATAGAACCTTCAGCTTCTGCCTCTCCAGACCACTTCTCAGCTGTTCAAAGCTTCAAGCAATAGGTTTATTGTGCACCAAGAGGCTTGGAAGAGTGGCACCGCTGCTTGGGGGTCAGGGGCTTCCTACCTTGGCAGAATGATGTTAGTATATACTATGCAGTGGCACCAGAGGCCCTCCCGGGCATCCGAGGCATTTAGATCAATGGCTTGTCCTTGGCCCAGAGGTGATGCACACTGTCATAATATTCAGTGATAAAAATCCCTGCTGCATTAGTAAGTCAGTTTTGAAGCTCTCCTGTTATAGCAAGGCCTTTCAGTCAGTGTGGATGCAGCATTTCTGAACAGAAAATTATTTTCACTTATCATCAGAACCAGTTCCAGCTCCTGGAAATCTTGGAGTCGAGCAACATCCTTGTCCTAAAACAAAAATACGTTAAACAGATTAACAGGAGCCACTTGTCTCCATGTTTGGTGCACTGTATTGATACCAGTATCTTGTCTTATTTCAAAACCTAGAAGAAAAAAAAAATCCCTGTGGCAGGCTAAGTCAGTGATAGTGCAACTAAGGCCCCAGGATGATTGGGTTGCAAAGTGGAAGTCCTTAAAAACAGCTCAGCAGCTGCGACAGCATGAGCACACACCGCGAAAGGAGAGGCAATGCACAGATGTTTCCCAGGTGCCCTGAGAAGCCAGAAGCCTGATGTCAAAAACCCAGAGATGTATGAAGGATCACACATGCATCTATGTGGCTTTGCTCTGTAACGGAACTTGGTCCTTCACTTGTAAAACAGAAGGCACATCTAGTAGTGCACTAAGTTAATCCTCACAGATCACTACAGAAACTGAAAATAGGAACACATGAATGATAATTCAGAAACCTCTCTCTGGTATCAACTTCCAAAAATGCCAGTGTGGCTGGTCTGAATGCAACTAGTTTGTAAGACTGTAACTGGCCAAACACCAGTTACAGATGTCTTTGTTCCTTCTCCACTCCACTGCTTCACTTGACTTGCCAAAAAAAAAAAAAAAAAAAAAGCCAGTGTCTCTATAGACTCAATAGAAGGAAATGATTACATTTGGAAAATCACTCTTTGCTCCTTTTCTATTCTTTGTTTATTCCCTCAACTACCTCATATAACCAAGGAGGGAGCTAGGTATTTTTCAAATGCAAAAAGCAGCCATTCATGTTTAACAGACTTTTCTTACCTTCCTTAACAGAGTATTGGGTAACTTTCTGATCTTCTCCACTTGATCTGGATTAACACCCAGCTCACAGCAACACACTCTGAGCAACTCTTGGTAGGTGAGCTCCTGTCGGTCCAGTTCAATTTCAATGAAATCATTTTCTCGAAGAGATGGGTTCTGAATTCTTACCTTGAGTACCAGCTCTAGAAAAAAAAGGAGAAATGTTAATGAATAGTTCTGGCACAGCACAGCCTATGTTGTTTAAGACCTTTTCCAGAAGATGGTTATACTTAATCATGCCAAAGGTCTGTGCATGATTAACAGACCTGTTTGGTGGGAAAACCAAGTGCAGCCAGCAGGGTTTGCTCAGGACCAGTTCTGCCTATGCTGGGGCAGTTTCCTGCATTGTTGTCCGTACTTCTAAGGCTATGGTTCACAAAGTAAGAGCAAGGCAGGGGAAACCATTCCAGCTATGTAGAAGGATAATTTACTTCTGCCATTGGAGCTATGTAGAAGGATAATTTACTTCTGCCATTGGAATTAAGGAGGCAAAGTCTTAAGAACAGGTTTGGGTATCAAACTATACATGAACAGGGGAAGGGGGAAGAAGATTGTAAAGAAGGCATGGGCAGGATGTGAGTTACCCTAAAAAGATTTAACAATTATGGACCTAAAGGTATTTGTAAAATATGAAACTCCTTGCAAAAAAGACAGTAAAAGAGCCAAATGACAAGCTACTAATAAAAGCTGAAGTATAACTTGATTTGAATGTAGCACACCTTCATGATTTGAATGTAGCACACCTTCATGTAGCACACCTTCATGGCTTATTATTCATAGGTCTGGGATCTAAGCAATCTGCTCCTTTATTCTGAACCTGGCTGCCAAGACAGCCTGAGTCAAGCACCCTGTACATTTGGCAGTTCTGCTTTGTTCCCTGTATATGAATCCCTTGTGGCACCCCAGGTCACTGTTAGCACCTACAGTAGTAACTCCTCAAAAACAGGAAGTGAGAGAGTTACTTCTAGGAAAAAAGGAAAAGTAAGACTAGCTGCACCCTATGGTGTTTGACTGGATTTGGAAGAATCAGGATGAACTTGTGGTTTTTAATATTTTAAAAAGATATACATAGAGAAATATTGATATCTTTCCTGGCTACGTCCTCTCAACGGGCCCAGAAGAAATGATATACCTATAGCAATGAGGACACCTAGTGCCCACATCCTGGCGTCTGAATACCATTCTCAGTGGGCCCAAGTGGGAGGTAAGTTTGCTGTGTGCCCTAAATACCATTCTCCACCAAAAAGAACCAGGGCTTCTTGGAGAAATGACTGATTCCAGGGTTGGGGCAGGAAAAGTTATGCTATGAGCCTGGAACATCTTGCTGCCCCAGAAAGTAAGGCAGTGCTCCAAGAACAATGAAGACACGTGCAAGGGACATAAGAACTAGCTTCAAGGGGCTCCCACTGGCCAAATCTGGGATAATTTGAATAATTAAAAAACGATAGTAACAGATTATAACCCACTGAATAAAATAAGAATAGATGAGTCAATACTGATATGAATGAAGGAGAAGGAAAAGCCCTTCTTTACAGTAAAATACCAACTAATAAGTAGAGAAAGAATTATAGAAAATCATATCCCACAAAAATAATTGGCCTGGACTCTTCAAAAAGATCAAGATCAAAAATGATAAAGGGTAAAGATTCCAGATTAAAGGAAACTACAACGACGTGATAACTACATGCAACGTATGATCCTGGGCAGGGTGCAGGGGGCAAAGGAGTACAGATAGTCCAGATAGATATCAATAGTACAGATAGTACTATTTCTGTAATAGTACAGACAGTACGTATAGTAGATGAGGGAATACAAAAGGCAATGGTTGAGACAACTGACAAAATTTAAACATGGTCTATGGATTACAGAA
Organism: Pongo pygmaeus; assembly: GCF_028885625.2. Lineage (NCBI taxonomy): Eukaryota > Metazoa > Chordata > Mammalia > Primates > Hominidae > Pongo > Pongo pygmaeus. Next base: position 68,164,368 of record NC_072392.2, on the reverse strand, counting down.
CAGCATTAGCTCAAGATTACATTTCTCAAATTTGGTCATTTGTACTGTAGTTATATAAGAGAATATCCAGCTGGGTGTGGTGATTCACACCTATAATCTCAGCACTTTGGGAGGCTGAGGCAGGTGGATCACTTAAGGTCAGGAGTTTGAGACCAGCCTGGCCAACATGGTGAAACCCATCTCTACTAAAAATACAAAAAAAAAAAAAAAAAATTAGCCAGGCATGGTGGCATGCTTCTGTAATCTCAGCTACTTGGGAGGCTGAGGCAGAAGAATCGCTTGAACCTGGGAGGCAGAGGTTGCAGTGAGCCAAGATCACACCACTGCACTCCAGCCTGGGTGACAGGGCAAAGCTACGTCTCAATAAAAAAAAGAGAGAATATCCTTGTTCTTAGCAAAGATATAATGGAAACAATACTGAAGGGTATCAGGGTAAAAGGGCAAAAGGTAAACAATTTGTGAATTTGAGTAAAGGGAGTTCCTTATATTAGTCATGTAACATTTCTGTAAGTTTGTAATTATACCCAGAATACCTCATTAAATCCCACCCCTCTGGACAGCAACTACCCTGTTGCAGAGGCTGTTTGCTGATGAGGGGTTACCTTGCATATTAAATGGAAATGCTCCAGTGAAGAAAAATGGCTGGAATGCTGGTGCTGGTCCTGCATACGTCCCATTTTGAGGCTCCAGAGACATTGGTGGCTTGGACGGGACAGAAGAAAACAGGGAGCGGCTCTGACTCACTGGTGGCTGACAAACAGGACCCGGTTTTGTGCTTTCTGGTGTTCTGAGTATGGCAGAGGGGGCCGACACATCACCATTCTGAACTAGTGCCAAAGAGGTGTGGTCCCGGGGAAAGGCCCCTAACAGGGGAGGTTCCCCAGGGGGAAGCAATGGAGGTGAGCCATCTGCAGGGGGTGATGCAGGGGGTGTGGAGGGGCCCCCATTCTGCATCTGGGCTGAATCCTCTGCTGTGGGTGTATAGATAAAAGAGAAGGCTGGGTTGGCCAAATAGTTGGGAACAAAGGGCAGTTCTGACTCCTTCTTCAGCTGGGGGAGGTTGTCATCATCATCATCATCTTCTTCCACTTAAAAAGAAGAAAACAGAACATTTACACAGTCCTTTCAAAATTATCAAAACAAGGTGTCTTTTGGAAGTGGTGTCTTTTGGAAGTGGTGTCTTTTGGTATGTGACACTGGTCAGGTTCAGGTCAGAAGAAAAAAGAATACTTCATTAGGTTTATGATTACCATTTTTATCATTATCTTAAATTTTACAAATAAAAAAATAAAACCTTACAATGCTGACCTCCCCAGAAACAACCTGGAATTACTATCTTGGCACAGTAATTTGCTTTCAGAAATAGAACAGTCGCCGGGAGCGGTGCCCTCATGCCTGTAATCCCAGCACTGTGAGAGGCTGAGGCTGGCGATCACCTGAGGTCGGGAGTTTGAGACCCGCCTGACCAACATGGTGAAATCCCGTCTCTACTAAAAATACAAAATTAGCCAGACGTGGTGGCACATGCCTGTAATCCTAGCTATTCAGGAGGCTGAGGCAGGAGAATCACTTGAACCTGGGAGGCAGAGGTTGTGGTGAGCTGAGATCACGCCACTGCACTCCAGCCTGGGCAACAAGAGCTAAACTCCATCTCGAAAAAAGAAAAAAAAAAAAAAGAAATAGAGCAGTTGTTTGACCAGCATTAAGAATGTAGCCAATAATACCACAAGTCTTCAATGCGTCTGACAAAATCAAAAGTTCCCCCAAACACAGACTCACCTCCCATAATCTTCCTGATTTCTCTCCTTGATGTTAACTGGACTGGCATTTCTCCTTTTGTGGTAAGAATTTCTTTGTCAGCTCCTGATTTTAACAGGTAAGAGACCACCTGACCATGGTTTCGTTTACATGCCCAGTGTAAACAAGTCCTGTACCAAAGAAAAGAATGATTGAAAAAGAGGAGAAGTGATTTTGGATTTCAGATTCTAAACATTAGTAAATAATGTATACACAAGCCTGTTAGAGTTCAGCTAGAACCAGGTAATCAGGCTGGTAATCTCAACTTTTCACAAAGCCGATGATCAAAATATTTAATATGCTTAAATTTTGTTTTTAAATTTCATTTCTGGCTCCTGAGAAAAACTAACTTAACCTAGGAGTTTTAATTTCAATAGCTTCCAGAAGGTAAGCTCACTGGCTGGCTAACTCCAATGATACCGTGGAGTATACTCTATCAGTACCGCTCATTAGATCATCTCAGTCTCTGAAACATATTTTTCTATTGCTATATTCCTTTTCAGGGACTATGGAAACTCACTTCACATGCCACCTGAAGATTCAATATTATCAGGCTAACAACCATCTCCTATCAGCAGCTTGCTCTGTCACTTAAATTATTATTATGACAGCAGATATTCTTGTCTGAATCCCAGTTGCTCACTTTCTTTTTCGTTCTTACTTTTCTTTCCTTAACACACACACAAAGGATTTCCAAATTTCCATTTTTAAAAAGTTGGCTTCTCTAGTTCTCTCCAGAAGGCTACAAACATATCCTCATCTGCGTAAACATAAGGCACTGCACACATACTTTAATTCCTGAGGTACTTAAAAAATATACATCAACAACCAAAATTCTTCAAGAACAGGTTCTTCTAACATATAAGACTCATTTAAGTAAAACTAATCACCCAATACTGTACACAGAGGAAGCAATTCTGCACACTCTGAAGGGCTACTATTTTAATACTGTACAGAAACATAATTAGCATGCCAGCAAAAACTCCATCTTAACAGAAATGAAAGATTCAGAGCAACTAAATCCATCCCTAGGTGCCAAAGCTGACTGTATATTATGGAAGGAAAATACTTTTCGCCCCTGTGTTTTGAAATGTCTTCTTTCACCAACTGTCTAATTGAACTGAGATAAATATCTTCAGAGCTCTTATAGCTAAATACAGAAATGAAGATTAGAACAAATGTTCAATAGTGAAGGTTAGTTCACTAACCTGGGAAGTATAATTATCTGGAAAGTTTATATGATTCCAGGAAAAAGCTGATTTGCCCTGGGCTTAACATTAGTAACTTACAGAAAGTTAGCATGTCTGGCTGGCTGGGAGCAATTCCATTGATGTCTCAGAGTGACATTCTACATTATGGTTCATTAGAATTAGATTATCCAGGTTCCTTTAAGGTGTATTCCATGATGCAATGACAAAATTATTGCTAATTTGGGAAAAATAAGAGTCTTATTAAGTTTGGGAGAGAAGAGTCTTGATCAAGCTCCCTGAAGGCAAGGAAGTGTTTGCTTGGCATGTATTAATTAATATTTACTGAATGGGCCAGGCGCGGTGGCTCACACCTGTCATCCCAGCACTTAGGGAGGCCAAGGCAGGTGGATCACTTGAGGTCGGGAGTTTGAGACCAGCCTGCCCAATAGGGTGAAACTCCATCTCTACTAAAAATACAAAAATTAGTGTGATGGTGCACGTCTGTAATCCCAGCTACTGGGGAGGCTGAGGCAGGAGAATTGCTTGAACCCAGGAGGCGGAGGTTGCAGTGAGCCAAGATTGCGCCACTGCACTCCAGCCTGGGCAACACAGCAAGACTCCGTCTGAAAAAAAAAAAGTACCGAATGAGTAAACTAAGGATAAAGTGGACCTTGCTTGAAGTAGAAGGATCCAATCTACCCTTGATTCTGGCCAAACTGCAACCTTGAGCGTGTTTGTGTGTGGATGTCTGTGGCACAGGCTTAAAAAGTGAACAATTATAATGATAAGCGAGCCGTCAAAAATGAATGAAGCAGGATGAGAAAAATATGCTCCCTTTTGGAAATAAAATGCTCACTTGCTAGTAGTAGATCACTTGTTCATGGCAAGCTTGAGAGTAAAGGAGGTAATTTACTACCAGTGGGTCTGAGAGACTCTGGGACAAACCAACTTGCTAAACTACCACCCATGTAAAGCAGGGTTAAGTCAACATAGCATGGCCCCCACAGCCCTGTGCCTTAGTGATCATCATTTACAGTCCAGAGCTGTGTGGCTCTGGGCAGCCATAACTCAGAGCCCCTGCAGCCAGGTAATATTTTCAAGTTCTTCATGAACCAAGGGTTATGCATGACACTTGAATTACAACTGATGTAGGGGAATGATTAGTGATCAATCTAATTGATAGATTACTCTATCTTTGAACTTCAACTCCTTAAGCTTTACATTTGCAGTCAAAATATCTTATTAGTGTCAGAAACTATTTCAGACCTGTGGCACTGGGTGTCATTCATCAACTGGGCATCACTCATTGGTGCTGAAATTGTGATTACTGAGCAACTAAGAATTGAAAGCAGTCACCATTCTGCTTTGCAATGCAAGAGAGTACGTTTTTTGAGGGTAACATTATATTCCATTACCCAGCATATTGCTTCATAATAAGAAAATAACAACAATGGCTAACACAGGTATAACGCTTTACATGTTGGACATTGTTCTAAAGGCATTACATGTATTAACTTATTTAATCCTCTAAACCCATGAGGTAATACTATTGTCAACATTCCCCCCATTTTACAGAAGAGGAAACAGACATCAGCAAATAAATAAGCAAAGCACGCAGTACGCTAGGTGGTGATGAAGTATGACAGCAATAGTAAAGCAGGGAAAGGCATTAGGGAATGCCAGAGGTTGGAAAGGGGCATTGTGCAACTTTAAATTGAGGGCCCAGGAAAAGCCTTGCCAAGAAGGTGACATCTAAACTAAAAGCTGAAGGTGGTGAGGAAGCAAACCATGTGGTATCTGGAGGGAAAGCATTTAAGAGAGTGGGAAGACAAAACGCAAAGATCTTGAATCAGGACTGTCTGGTATTCCAGAGAAAGCAAGGAGGTCAGGGGAAAAAGGTAAGCAGAAGGGCAAATCCCATGAGATTAGCACAGAGGTAAGGAGGGAAGATGTGGGGACAGGAAGCAGAAATTGTAGGACCCTGTACGCTTTTACTGAGTGAGATAGGAGCCATTTTTGAGCAGAGTGAAATGATCTGACTTACGTTTTAAGTCAGGATCCCTCTGACCACTGTGTTAATTAAGAAGACTATATGATATAAGCTTAGGAGCAAGGACACTACTAGGAGGCTATTGTAATAATCCAAGCGAGAGAAACAATGGTGGCTTTGTACCAGAGGTGTAGTTGTAGGGTTAGTGAGAAGTAGTCACATTCTGACTGTATCTGAAGGTGGAGCTCATAGAATTGGCTGACTGGATGTCGGCTGTGAAAGACAGGAGGCAAGCAGGAGGCAAGCAGGGTGCCAAGGGTTCTGGCCTGAGCACCCCTGAGAGGCTGAGGACTCAGAGGAGCAGGCTTGAGGTGGTAGAGGGATGAGGGGAGACTTGGAATTCAATCTTGGACATGTTGAGTTTGAGGGGCCTATTAGACAGTTCCTCCAATTAAATCTACAAGAGGCCGGGCGCGTTGGCTCACGCCTATAATCCCAGCACTTTGGGAGGCCGAGGCGGGCAGATCACCTGAGGTCAGGAGTTCGAGTCCAGCTTGGCTAACATGGTGAAATCCCATTTCTACTAAAAATACAAAAAATTAGCCAGGCATGGTGGCACACACCTGTAATCCTAGTTACTTGGGAGGATGAGGCAGGAGAATCCCTTGAACCCGGGAGGTGGAGGTGCAGTGAGCCGAGATCACGCATTGCACTCCAGCCTGGGTGACAAGAGTGAAACTCCATCTCAAAAAAAAAAAACCTATAAGAAGCCTCTTCAGGCTACCTCAGAATCACTTCACTAAACACCTGCTATGGGGCAGACATTGTGTTTAGGAGGGTAGGTCTGGAATCAGATACCAGGTTCGTTTACTGGCTCCACTAGTTACTATCAATCCTATGACCTTGGGAAGGGGCACTGTGCAAAGTGAGGAAATGACTTACGCTTTCTGGGCCTCAGTTTCTTCATCTGTAAATGGAGAGAACAATAACTATGTCCCCAGGTAGTTGTGAACAAGCTAACACATGTAAAACACTTAGAACCCTATCTGAGCTGGCCGGGCGCGGTAGCTCACGCCTGTAATCCCAGAACTTTGGGAGGCCGAGTCAGGCGGATCACAAGGTCAGGAGATCGAGACCATCCTGGCTAACACGGTGAAACCCCATCTCTACTAAAAATACAAACAACTAGCCGGGCGTGGTGGCGGGCGCCTGTAGTCCCAGCTACTCAGGAGGCTGAGGCAGAAGAATAGCATGAACCCGGGAGGCGGAGCTTGCAGTCAGCCAAGATAGCACCTGGCACCACTGCACTCCAGCCTGGGCGAGAGTGCGAGACTCCATCTCAAAAAAAAAAAAAAAAAAAAGAATCCTATCTGTGCTGCAAAGCAAGTTCAATAAATGTTAGCTATTTATTTTATGCTTCATCTCATTAAGGGCTCACAATACTCTTCTGGAACAAGTAGAAAATGAAGCAACTCGGGCAAAGTCCCATAGCTAGGCAGGAATGGAGGTGAACCTGCAGGAAAGACCAGGCTCCTTCTATACAACACCTCCTCCCAGTGCCAAAATGGTAATTCACAGCTTTGAACCAGAGGAATGCTGAGAAAAGGTTACATACACAACAGCAAGTTTACAAAGACCTGTAAAAAAAAAACAGAACAAAAAGGTAGTATCCACTGTTTCCTGGCCTTCTGGACAGCTGTCCAGGCTGTTTTCTTTAGGGAAATTAGGTAGAAAAAAATTTTTTTTTGAGACTGGGGTCTCGCTATGTTGCCCAGGCTGGTCTCAAACTTCTGGACTCCAGTGATCCTCCTGCCTTGGCCTCCCAAAGTGCTGGGATTACAGGCATGAGCCACCAGGTCCCACCAGGAAGACAGACTTTTTTTTTTTTTCTTTTGAGACAGAGTCTCGCTCTGCCGCCAGCCTGGAGTGCAGTGGTGTGATCTTGGCTCACTGCAACCTCCGACTCCCTGGTTCAAGTGATTCTCCTGCTGCAGCATCCCAAGTAGCTGGGATGACAGGCACACGCCGCTACCCCCAGCTAACTTTTGTATCTTTAGTAGAGACAGGGTTTCACCATGTTGGCCAGAATGGTCTCGAACTCCTGACATCGTGATCTGCCCACCTTGGCCTCCCAAAGTGCTGAGATTACAGGCATCAGCCACCGCGCCGGGTCCAGGTAGACTTTTGAGGCAGTTTGGAAACCATGGTTCTGGTGCTATCATATTAATAGTTATGTGGCCTAGGGCAAGTTATTCTCTGGGGTTGAGCCTCTCTCCATTGTCCCTTTCAGTTCCAAAATGGATGATTCCACTTAAAAAAAAAAATGTAAATTCACTTTTTTTTTTTTTTGAGGTGGAGTCTTGCTCTGTCACCCAGGCTGGAGTGCAGTGGTGCAATCTTGGCTCACTGCAACCTCCGCCTCCCAGGTTCAAGTGATTCTCCTGCCTCAGCCTCCCAAGTAGCTGAGACTACAGGTGTGCACCACCACGCCCAGCTAATTTTTGTATTTTTAGTAGAGACGGGGTTTCATCATGTTGGCCAGGATGGTCTTGATCTCCTGACCTCGTGATCCGCCCACCTCAGCCTCCCAAAGTGCTACTCACTTTAACTCTAAGCTAGCAAAATAATCTGGCTAAGCATTACCTGAATCAAAATTTTTAATTTTAAATGCAGAGAGCGGAATAATGCCACATTCAGTAACTTTATGTTTTGACCACCAGCAACATCTTAAGATGAGACTCCTTATTTAATTGGGAAGAATTCAATCTGCAGGCAGACATCTAAAGTCTTAGGTGACATTCTGTATTTGAAATTGTAATAAGAAAACTGGCCGGGAACGGTAGGCTTACATCTGTAATCCCAGCACTTTTGGAGGCCGAGGCGGGTGGATCACTTGAGGCCAGGAGTTTGAGACCAACCTGGCCCCATCTCTACTAAAAATACCAAAAAAAAAAAAAAAAAAAATCAGCCGGGTGTGGGGGCACGCGCCTGTATTCCCAGCTATTTGGGAGGCTGTGGCAGGAGGATCACCTGAGCCAGGCAGGTAGAAGTTGCAGTGAGCCGAGACTATGCCACTGCACTCCACCCTGGGCGACAGGGCAAGACCCTGTCTCAAAAAAAAAAAGAAAAGAAAAGAAAAGAAAGAAAATAATTGATAGGATAAACAAATGAGTCTTCCCTCAAACAGGCAACTGTAGGCAGCAGCAGCAAATCGGTTGCAGTGAAACAACAGAGAAGCAGAATGGTGATGCAAATGTGGTTTTTTTTCCTGGTCTTGGCTAAGGAAATCGTGCTAGTTTATAAAACTCATATTTGCTCAGTTGCTTATGCTTTTAGCTCTGCAAGATGTGTTCTCCAGAAGCACCTACGGCAAATTAACTCAACACTCGAATTGGGGTGAGCTCCAACGCGTAGTCGCTGAGAATCACTGCCTCCAGCACCGCTCTGACCAAGTGAGCCGGGAGCGCGGGGGAAGGGGGTAAGGCACCAGAGTCCCAGTGGGCGCTGCCCCGAGTGGACCACGTGGGCCGGGATTTGGGCAGGACGCGCTCCCGACCGCACGAGGCATGGGGGCCAGGGCTGGCCTCAAGAGGGCACAATCTCGGGGGCCCGAGGTGGCAGGCCTCGCCGTAGCCAGGCGTCCAGGGACAGCGCTGGGCCCAGGTCGCGACTGACTGCCCCACGCCTTCGGACCGGCTGCCCTGACCCTAGGCCTCCCCCGCTCCCCACTTACCAGCCGTTGACCTCATTTTGGGAGTTCACATCCACCCCGCTCTCCACCAGTTTCTGCACCTCCCGAATGTCCCCTAAGGCCGCGGCCTCCCGCAGCCTCTCCTGCTGCTCCTTCTGCTCTAGGAGGGCGTTCATCTTCCCACAGCCCCAGGCCCCCGCCCCGCCCGGGGCCTGTCAGCGCCGCCGCCGTCGCCGCGGCCCGCTCCCGGCCATGGGGAGGGAGCGCGGAGCTCGCCCGCCCTGCTCGCGCCTCTGCCCGCGCCCGTCCCGGGACTTCCGCTCCCTCCCGCGGGCCGCCCCTGCTGCTCCCGGCCCGCAGGCCCAGGCCTCCTCCCTGGCCGCGCCTCCCGAAGGCTGGCTCCGGGGGACCCTATTCAGTGTGACAACCCTGACCCAGATATTTTCCGTTCCGACCCGGGGCTCCGGCGCCCGGGCTGGCTGTTTATGTAACTACTGCACAATATTATATGCCATGATTCATTGACTATTTTTAGACCTCCCCACCCCGCAGTTTCAAGGGAGGAGGACAAGACACATGAAAAGAGAAAAAAGCATAGTTGAGAGCCAGAAAAGCCTTATCCTCTGGTGCAGGCTGTTTACCAGGCATCCAAAATAATTGGTGGGTTCTTTTTGTTGGGATTTGGGGTTTTTTTGTTATTTTCCCCCAGTTTGGTTGGCTCCTTTTCCTTATCTGAGCCAATTCTTGCCCAGCAGGATGGGGGAATGGGCTGAAAACGATCCTACTATAATACGCCCATTATTACAGAGATAGATTGCACTCTTCTTTTTGACAGTGCTTGGGGACAATTCAGTTAGAATATTTATTTCAATTGTTGTTGTTTTACATCTCATTTTAGACAGGATTTCTTCTAACCTGGCTTTCAGGAAAAATATTTATATTGTGCTCACAGTTTATGAACTGTAATTACTGCTTACAGATTGTAATTAGTTACTCTTCATGAAGGCCATATAAGGAGAAAAGAAAGGAAAAACACCAAAGAGGCTTTGGAGGTGTCCTGGTCCTGATTCCAAGTGCTCTGGGAAGAGCTGTGGTGTACATGTAAACAGCATTTTGCTTGACTTCTTGCCCGATCTATCTAATGAGGCTCAGAGCCTCGGTTGGCACTGTTTTATACCCAGTGGGAGAACAAGGAAATATTGTTTTGCTGAGCCCAGGTGCCCTGAAGAGATCCTCCGATGTGGCACAGGATGGAACTTTACAGATGGGGTCAGGATTAAGGAAATAGCCCTGGGGAGGAAGGGAGGAAGGCCTGAACAAGGAGAGATGAAATAGGAAGGGATAAATTTAGGCATGGAGTTTTCATTTCCGTCTCTTGGGGCGGCTAGGATCTGCACAGCAAGCATTTTTCTTGCTACAGTTTAAGAAAAATCAATGTCTGTTTGTTTAGTATACAGTAATTCACACAGTACACAGTGCACACCAGGTGGTGCTGAATATAAACTGACCACACACTTAAATTGGCCCCCATGGCAAATTGTAACCCTGCTTGAGCTTACATTTTCATTTGTTCCCCCAATTTAAATTTTAATTCTCACATCCAGCATGATACTCCGTCTGAAACTGATGTGTATGGCACTGGATTTGAGTCCTTCAACACAATTTGAGTGACATGGGAGTAGGTAGTGGCTTGTTGTTTTTGTTTGTTTTTGAGACAGAGTCTCACTCTGTTGCCCAGGCTGGAGTGCGGTGGGGCGATCTCTCGGCTCCTTGCTGAACGTCCAGGTTCAGGCGATTCTTCTGCCTCAGCCTCCCGAGCAGCTGGGATTACAGGCCTGTGCCACCACGCTCGGCTAATTTTTGTATTTTTGGTAGAGACAGGGTTTCACCATGTCGGCCAGTCTGGTCTCCAGCTCCTGACCTCATGTGATCCGCCAGCCTCGGCCTCCCAAAGTGCTGGAATTACAAGCATGAGCCACCGCACCTGGCCTGTTTTTTTTTTTTTTTTTTTTGGTTGTTGTTTTTTGTTTTTAATGCAGTTTAAAAAATTGTTCGTGACTGCACCCCAAAGTCTATGAGTTCTCTTTTTTTTTTTTTTTTTTTTTTGAGATTTTCACTCTCATTGCCCAGGGTGGAGTGCAACGGCGCCATCTCGGCTCACCTCAATCTCCGCCTCCCAGGTGCAAGCAATTCTCCTGCCTCAGCCTCCCAAGTAGCTGGGATTACAGGCATGTGCCACCATGCCTGGCTAATTTTTTGTGTTTTTAGTAGAGATGGAGTTTCTCCATGTTGGTCAGGCTGGTCTCAAACTCCCGACCTCAGGTGATCCACCCGCCTCAGCCTCCCAAAGTGCTGGGATTACAGGCGTGAGCCAGGGCGCCCGGCCCTCAAAGTCTATGAGTTCTCTTTATGAGAGTTTGTCAAATGTCCCTTCCTTAAAAGGATTATAGCATGTACCCTACATAACTGCTATATCCGTGAATATTAGTAGATCTTCTTAAACTCAACCTCTACTTACTCTGATTTCAGTCTTCTGTTTATTATCTTCAGATTAAAAAAAACAAAATTTTATCCAGAAAAAAAACTTCTGATCTTGGATATAACTGAATGTAACCTGCTGGCTGTTCTATTACTACTTCCCTTTATCTCTACTCTGTCTTGTCTCTAGGGAACTACCTAACTCACTGAACTGTATTAAGCATGTAATGTTTGCCAGTCACTGTTCTAGTCACTGAGGATGCTGCTGCAAATGAATCAGAGTCCTTGACTTCGAAGAACAGTTTATCAGGGGAGACAAGGCGAACAATAGAATGTGCTATGCATTAAAATAGAAACAATGTGGCATAGTGGTAGTGAGTATGGAGACAGACGCCAGACTGCCTGGGTTTGTATGCCAGCTTTGCCAGTCATATAATCTTGGATGAGTTATTCAACTTTCCTGTGCCTCAAATTCTGCACCTGTGAAACAGGCATAATAGTAGCACCCACCTTGCAGGATTGTTCTATGGATTGAACGAATGGATATGTGCAAAGCCTAGACATCTTAAACATTCATTGGATCATAGGTGGGTTATGACAAAGTTTACTTTAGGGAAACTTAACCTGGCAGAATGGGAGGGCAGTGGTTGTCAAGAAACAAGGATAATGTTCGGGTTTCTGGATGATTAGATGGTGGTGTGATTTATTGAGATTTGGGACAAAGGATGAAGAGAAGGTTTGAGGTTTGGTCATGAATTCACTTTTGAATCTGTTGACATGAGCTTTCTGAGGACCTTTTAATTACTACTACTCTTTATTATCTGCTACTATCAACTCATTGCCAGGCACTGCAGGAAGTGCTGTACGTGGATTATCTCATTTAATCCTCACAACAACCCCTCTGTAAAACAGGACCATCATTATTATCTGAGGCTCAGAGAGGTAATTAACTTGCCCCAATGCTGGCCAGGCACGGTGGCTCACGCCTGTAATCACAGCACTTTGGGAGGCTGAGGCGGGCAGATCACCTGAGGTCAGGAGTTTGAGACCAGCATGGCCAACGTGGCGAAACTCTGTCTCTACTAAAAATACAAAAATTAGATGGGCTTGGCGGCAGGTGCTGGAGGCAGAGGTTGCAGTGAGCCAAGATAGCGCCATTGTACTCCAGCCTGGGCAACAGAGTGAGACTCCATCTCAAAAATAAATAAATAGACAGAGTAGAAATAAATAAATAAATAAACAAACAAACTTGCCCAATGCTATACATCGTAGTTTGTGATGGAGCAAGGCTTTGAACTTAAGTTCAACTTCTGAGCCTGTGCTTCCTTTTCTGATTTTCATTTAAATGGATATGTTCAGTAAACCAGTAGACAGTCATGTGAATGGGTATTGCATTTAGGAAGGAGATCTGGGCTGGTGATTTGTATTTTGGCAGTCAGCAAAGGGTGCTAGCTGAAGTCATGGGACTAGAAGAGATAGCCCCAAGGGAGTCTGTGAGTGCTGAGAGAAGACTGCTGCCGGGCGCTGTGGCTCACGCCTGTAATCCCAGCATTTTGGGAGGCGGAGGAGGGTGGATCACCTGAGGTCAGGAGTTCCAGACCAGCCTGGCCAACACAGTGAAACCCTGTCTCTACTAAAAATACAAAAAGTAGCCGGGTGTGGTGGAGCACATCTGTATACCCAGCTACTCAGGAGGCTGAGGCAGGAGAATCACTTGAACCTGGGAGGTGGAGGTTGCAGTGAGGCGAGATCGTGCCACTGCACTCCAGCCTAGGCAACAGAGTAAGACTCTGTCTCAAAAAAAAAAAAAAAAAAAAAGACTGCTGAAGACAGCCAGGAATGGTGGTTTGTTCCTGTTAATCCCAGCTGCTCAGGATGCTGAGACAGGAGGATTCCCTTGAGCCCAGGAGTTCCAGACTAGCCTGGACAACACAGTGAAACCCTGACTGTGAGATCCTGTCTTAAGTAAGTAAATAAATAATTTTTAAAAAGAAGACAGCCAAAGACTGAAGAATACAGATGGTTCCCAACTTATGATGGTTACAGTTAGGATTCTTTTACTTTACAACAGTGCAAAAGTGATACACAAAAGTGCAAAAGTAAGTAGAAACCTTACTTCCTGTAACCAAACAACTATTCTGTTTCTCATTTTCAGTACAGTATTTAATAAATTACGTGAGATATTCAACACTTTATTATAAAATAGGCTTTGTGTTAGATGATTTTGCCCAACTGTAGGCTAATTAAAGTGTTCTCAGCACATTTAAGGCTAGGCTAAGTTATGATGTTTGGTAGGTATATTAGTCTGTTTTCACACTGCTATCAAGAACTACCTAACACCGGGCACAGTGGCTCATGCCTATAATCCCAGCACTTTGGGAGGCCAAGGCAGGTGGATCACTTGAGGCCAGGAGTTGGAGACCAGCCCGGCCAACATGGAGAAACCCTGTCTCTACTAAAAAATACAAAAATTAGGTGGGTGTGGTGGCGCATGCCCATAATCCCAGCTACTCGGGAGGCTAAGGCACAAGAATCACCTGAACCTGGGAGGCGGAGGCTGTAGTGAGCCTAGATTGTGCCACTGCACTCTAGCCTGGGCGACAGAGCAAGACTTTGTTAAAAATAAATAAATAAATAAATAAATAAATAAAAAAGAACTACCCGAGACTGGGTAATTTATAAAGTAAAGAGGTTTAATTGGCTCACAGTTCCACAAGGCTGGGGAGGCCTCAGGAAACTTACAATTATGGCGAAGGCGAAGCAAGTGCCTCCTTCACAAGGTGGCAGGAGAGAGAGCAAGAGAGCAAAGGGGAAGTGCCACACTTTTAAACCATCAGATGTCCTGAGAACTCACTCCCTATCACGAGAACAGCATGGGGGAACCGCCCCCATTATCCAATCACCTCCCACCAGCTTCCTCCCTGGACACATAGGGATTACAATTTGAGATGAGATTTGGGTGGAGACACAGAGCCAAACTATCCATAGGCTAGGTGCATTAAATGCATTTTCAACCTAATGGACGTATTGGGATCTAACCCCTTTGTAAGTTGAGGAACATCTGTAGTCAATATTTTAATGATGGACAGAAGAGAAGAAATTCTCAAATGAGACTACAGAGGAGCAGCTATTAATAGACTAGCAGGAGGAAAAGCAAAGGAGTGGGAGGGTTTGGAGACAAGGGAGTGATCCACAGGGTCAAATGCTGCAGAAAGGGCAAGAAAGAAAGGGCTGAAACACATGAAATGGGTTGAACCATCGCAAACTTGCTGGTGCCATTGGAGAGGAAAGGTGCAGTGAGGTGGTACAGGTAGCCACCAGACTTTCTTAGTCCATTTGGGATGCTATAACAAAATACCACAACCTGGGTGGCCTATAAGCAACTGAAATTTTTTTCTCACAATTTGGGAAGCTGAAATTCCAAGATCATGGTACCAGCATGGTCAGGTTCTGTCGAGGGCCCTCTTCTGGGTTGCAGACTGCCAGCTTCTCATTTTTTCCTCACATGGCATGGCAGAAGGGGCAAAGGAGCTCTCTTGGGCCTCATTTGTGAATGGCATTAATCCCATTCCTGAGGTCTCTGCCTTCATGACCTAATCACACCTGAAAGGTCCTGCCTCTTTTCTTTTTTTTTTGAGACAGGGTCTTGTTCTGTCACCCAGGCTGGCACCTGACCTAAAAAACGAACAAAAACAAACAAACAACAACAACAACAAAAACCTTTCATTCTAAGGGAAGACATTGATATTTGCAATATCGTGTGACAAACCCAAAAATGTGCAAGGATGCTTCAGGTAAAATGATGGCACAAAGGTGATCAGTGTGTAGCAGGTGGAGGTCCAGGGTGGCTTTGTGGAGCTGCTGAAACTGGGGCTGTGAGCTGAAAGATGAGTAGGGGCTTGTATCTGTAACACCGGCTGCTCAGGAGGCTGAGGCAGGAGTGAGACCGTCTCTGAAAAGAAGATGAGTAGGTGTTGCTTGCTGCTGGAGTGGAAGAGCTTTCCATACCTGGAGCAACGTAGATGGTGAAATGCAGGAATCAAGGGTCTTCCAAGTACTGGAAGCAGTAGCAGATGAAGTTGGAGAAGCGGGTCAGAGCATGGACCATCTTGTGGTGTTTGAACCTTAGAGTGGAGATGATGGGGAGCCATCGCCTCTAAGGTTGGAGGCGTTTTGTTTGTTGGTTTGTTTGTTAGTTTGTTTGTTTGTTTTTTGAGACCCAGGCTGGAATACAGTGGCGCCATCTTGGCTCACTGCAGCCTCTGCCTCCTGGGGCTCCAGCAATCCTCCCACCTCAGCCTCCTGAGTAGTTGGGACTAGAGGTGCGTGCCACTACGTCCAGCTAACTTTTGTATTTTCAGTAGAGACAGGGTTTCGCCACATCACCAAGGCTGGTCTCAAGCTCTTGAGCTCAAGCAATCTACCAGCCTTGACCTCCCAAAGTGCTGAGGTGTGAGCCACTGCACCTGGCCAGTTGGAGGCTTTCGAGCAGGGATGAGACACAACTAGATTTACATTTAGAAAGGTGACTGATGGTCGGGCGTGGTGGCTCATGCCTGTAATACCTGCACTTTGGGAGGCTGAGGTGGGCGGATTGCCTGAGCTCAGGAGTTCGAGACCAGCCTGGGCAACATGGTGAAACCCTGTCTCCACTAAAATACAAAAAAAAATAAAAAATAAAAAAGATGAGGAAGATTCTAGACCCAGAAAATTACTACCCTGGTTCCTGTCAGTGTCACTGCTGCTCCACCTGGGGGATGCTGAGAGTCCATTCACGTATATTCAGCAGGGCAATTCAGTGGAGAGTCTTTATCACGAATATCCATTCATGAATGAATTGCTTAGGCAGAGCTTTTTTGTTGTTGATTGAAATATAATTCATGCATCATAAAATTCACTCTTTAAAGGGGTATGCTTTAGTGATCTTTAGTATTACCCACAAGCTTGTCCGACCATTAGCACTGATTCCAGAACATTTTCATCACCCCGAAGAGGAATTCCATACTCATTAGTAGTCACTCTCCATCCCCTTCCAGCAACCATCAGTTGACTTCCTGTCTCTATGGATTTATAATACCTATTCTGGATATTTCATAGAAATAAAATCATAATATATGAAAACAAAAACAAAAACAAAAACAAAAAAAAACAACAAAAAAAACAGCTGGGCATGGCGGCGTGCGCCTGTAGTCCCAGCTACTCAGGAGGCTGAGGCAGGACAATTGTTTGATCCTGGAAGGCAGAGGTTACAGTGAGCCAAGATCGTGCCACTGCACTCCAGCCTATGCAACAGAGTGAGACTCCATCTCACACACACACACACAAAAAAAAGAAAGGTGACTGAGGCAGCAAGATAGATGGAGGATGGGGTCAAGGGGCCCGCACTGGAGGCTGGGAGGCTGGGAAGCAGTGAGAAGACCTGTAGTAACTGCAGCTTCCTTTCTATATTAGTTTGCTAGGGCTATCATAACAAAAATACCACAGACTAGATGCTTAAACAAATGAGATTTTTATTTTCTGGAGGCTATGAGTTTACGATCTGGGTGTTGGCAGATTTGGTTTCTCTGGAGGCCTCTGTCTTTGACTTGTAAATGGCCACCTTCTTACCATGTCCTCACGTGGCTTTTTCTCTGTGCAAGTGCATCCCTGGTGCCTCTTTGTGTATCCACATTTCCTCGTATAAGGACACCAGTATGATAGGATTATGGCCCAACCCAACAGCCTTGTTTTAACTTAATCATCATCTTCAAATGCACAATCTCCCAATATAGTCACATTCTGAGGTTCCAGGAATTAGGCCTCAACATATGAGTTTGGAGGTGACTGGAACACAATTCAGCCCATAACATTTTCTTCTTTTTTGAGATGGAGTCTCACTCTGTCACCCAGGCTGGAGTGCAATGGCATGGTCTCGGCTCACTGCACCCTCTGCCTCCTGGGTTCAAGCAATTCTCCCGCCTCAGCCTCCCAAGTAGCTGGGAGAACAGGCACCTGCCACCACACCTGGCTGATTTTTTGTATTTTTAGTAGAGATGGGTTTCACTATGTTGGCCAGGCTGGTCTTGAACTCCTGATCCACCTGCCTCAGCCTCCCAAACTGGTGGGATTACAGGCGTGAGCCACTGTGCCCAAAGCCCGTAACATTTTCTATTAGTAACAGGTATGGAATGGGGTCTGGACACCACTAGCTGATAAGATTAAGTCATTTCCCATTCCATCACTGGGAAATGGCCAACTCCTGTAATCCATCAAAATTATCTGTAAAATGGGCTTTGTGACCTGTTAAGAAAGACTACTTTTACCTCTGGATCCCAAGACATAGCAGAGAATCTGATACAGATCACACTGGGGCTCACTGCATTAATGGAGGATGAATGAAGGAATTCATTATCTGTAGTGGTAACGCACACTGAACTGTGGCTTGTCCTCAGACTCTAGAAAAAAGAGAGTTGTAGAGTAAGACTTGCCTGGTGTATGACAGGGCCAGGAGCTCTCACCTCTGTGATTCAAAGGCATTTAATACTTTCTTTTTGAGACAGGGTGTCACTCCATTGCCCAGGCTGGAGTGCAGTGGTGCAACCACGTCTCACTGCAGCCTCGACTTCCTGGGCTCAAGTGATCCTCTTACCTCAGCCTCTTGAGTAGCTGGGACTACAGGGATGCACCACCACATCCAGCTAATTTTTTGTATTTTTTGCAGAGGCAGGATTTCGCTATGTTGCCCAGGCTGGTCTCAAACTCCTGGGCTCAAGCAATCCATCTGCCTCGGCCTCCCAAACAGCTGGGATTACAGGTGTGAGCCACCATGGCTGGCCCACGTATTTTCATTTCAAGACCAAATTGTAGTTGTGACATTTTTGTCTCCCATAGGTCAGGAGCTCCCAGAGAACCAGGTTTTATACATCTGTCTTTGTATTCCCAGCCAGTAACCCAGGTCCTGGCACAGAGCACATGCACCATTATAGTTTGTGGAATGAATGAGATAATTAGATTAAGAACCTGTGAGGGGCAGGAGCTGTAATTTTGCAATCCGGTTGTGCGTTTGTGGTTCATGATGTGTGCAGTCCTGTTTGTTTGTGGTGCAGTTTTTTTTTTTTTTTTAGACGGAGTCTCACTCTGTCATCCAGGCTGGAGTGCAGTGGTGCAATCTCGGCTCACTGCAAGCTCCGCCTCCCGGGTTCATGCCATTCCCCTGCCTCAGCCTCTGGAATAGCTGGAACTACAGGCGCCCGCCACCATGCCCGGCTAATTTTTTGTATTTTTAGTAGAGATGGGGTTTCACCGTGTTAGCCAGGATGGTCTTGATCTCCTGACCTCATGATCCGTCTGCCTCTGCCTCCCAAAGTGCTGGGATTGCAAGTGTGAGCCACCGTGCCCGGCCTTTTTTTTTTTTTTTTTTTTTTTTTGGTGGTAGTAACAGTGGAGAGCCCTCAATAAATGCTTCATTGGGAAAACTGTAACCAACAGCTGAGAATTGCCTCATCTCACTGCTAAATCTGTAAATTGATTTTCTTCTTTCTTGTTTCAGTGGAGAAGATCCTTTCTCCTATCAAAGGCCAGAGGTTTCAAATACGCCCTGGAGCCTAACCCGTTACCTTTTTTTTTTTTTTTGAAAAACAGTCTCACTCACTCTGTTGCCCAGGCTGGAGTGCAGTTGTGCGACCTCGGCTCACTGCAGCCTAAGTCTCTTGACAGTCCACTGGTTAAAGTGATTCTCCTGCCTCAGCCTCCCGAGTAGCTGAGATCACAGGCGCCTGCCACCACGCCTGGCTAACTTTTGTGTTTTTAGTAGAGACAGGGTTTCCCCATGTTGGCCAGGCTGGTCTCGAACTCCTGACCTCAAATGACCCACCTCTGCCTCCCAAAGTGCTGGGATTCCAGGCATGAGTCACCGCGCCAGGACCCAACCCATTACCTTTTTAAGATTTTAAGTCATTAACTATCTCCTTCTTTTATTTTCCGCCTCTCTACTGGAATATCCCCAACATTAAACATTCTCTCATTTCCTATGTTTGGGTTTTTTTTTTTTCTTTTTGGTCTTTTCTTTTTTTTTCCTTTTTGTGGAGAATGGGGTCTTGTTATGTTGCCCAGGCAGGTCTTAAATTCTTGGGCTCAAGCTATCTCTCTGCCTCTGCCTCCCTAAAGTAGTGGGATTATGGCGTGAGCCACCATGTCTAGCCTCTAATTTCCTATCTTAAAAAAGGCTCCGGCCCCACGCGGTGGCTCACGCCTGTAATCCCAGCACTTTGGGAACTTTGGGAGGTCGAGGCAGGTGGATCACCTGAGGTCAGGAGTTTGAGATCAGCCTGGCCAACATGGCGAAACTCCGTCTCTACTAAAAGTACAAAAATTAGCTGGGCGTGGTGGCGGGTGCCTGTAATCCCAGCTACTCAGGAGACTGAGGCAGGAGAAACTTGAACCCGGGAGGCAGAGGTTGCAGTGAGCCAAGATCGCACCACTGCACTCCAGCCTGAGCGATAGAGCGAGACTCCATCTCAAAAAAAAAAAAAAAAAAAAAAAAAAAAAAAAAAGGCTTCATATCCCATACCTCCTTTGAGTTCTCACCCTATTTTGCTGCTTTCCTTCTTAAAAAGAGGTGTCCACGACTGGGCAGGGTGGCTCACGCCAGTAATCCCAGCACTTTGGGAGGCTGAGGTGGGTGGATTACTTGCGCTCAGGAGTTCAAGACCAGCCTGGGCAACTTGGCGAAACCCCGTCTCTACCAAAAATACAAAAACTTAGCCGGGCGTGGTGGCATGCGCCTGTAGTCCCAGCTACTGGGGAGGTTGAGGCGAGGGGGTCGCCTGAGCCCGGGAGGTTGAAGCTGCAGTGAGCTGAGATCGTGCCATTGCACTCCAGCCTGGGGGACAGAGCCAGAGCCAGTCCCCCCAAAAATAAAAGTGCTGGGCTTGTTGTTATCAATGTGTAGTGCCTTACATTGTATCAACTCATTTAATCTTCACAATAGCATCGTGGCTGGGAGCCGGGGGAGGACTATTGTAAACCCCATTTTACAGAAAAGGAAACAAAGGCACAGAGCGGCAGAGCTGGGATTACGAACCCAGGCAATCTGGCTTTAGAGACCATACCCTTAACTGTGCTAAAGCATTATCCCAATATATGTTGATATATTTGTGACTTTATTTCTTCAGCGATTATCTCCCCTCGCCAATGTACAGGTCTGCGGGAGCGTGGACTGTCTGAAAGGTTCTGAGTTTAGCTTTAAGCACAGTGCCTGGCACATACCATTTGTTGAATAAATGGATCTATCTATATATATATGTATGTGTGTGTGTGTGTGTGTGTGTGTGTGTGTGTGTATATATATATATTTTTATTTATTTATTTATTTATTTTTTGAGATGGAGTTTTGCTCTTGTTGCCCAGACTGGAGTGCAATGGCGCGATCTCGGCTCACCGCAACCTCCGCCTCCCGGGTTCAAGCGATTCTCCTGCCTCAGCCTCCTAAGTAGTTGGGATTACAGGCATGCGCCACCACGCCAACCTAATTTTGTATTTTTAGTAGAGACAGGCTTTCTCCATGTTGGTCAGGCTGATCTCGAACTCCCGATCTCAGGTGATCCGCCCGCTTCGGCCTCCCAAAATGCTGGGATTACAGGCGTGAGCCACCTCACCTGGCCTACTGGATCAATATCTTTTTAAAAAATTCCACACTGGGAGGCATTTGGTGTAGGACTGAATCCCCATATTTTAGAAGCCGCCTTGTCTCTTCTTGCCTCGATTTCCCATCCTGTTAATCAGGAGAGTCAGGGCGGAGAACAAAGCCAGGTGCAAGAGGCGCGAGCGCAGCGACTAGGAAAATGGAGTCGGAAGCCGTAATCTTCAGTTTCCTCCGCTGCATGAGGCACCATGTGCACCACGTGGACTAAAGGAGACACTGTCTTCTCCATTTTGAAGCGGTGTCCAGGCTTCAAGACCTACTCTCCAATTTCTCACCGTGAAGAAGCTCGGGAAAACCGGGCGCTTGGGGAGGCGCGCGGGCAAAGGCTACCGGTCCCCGCGGCCTCTAGACAGGGGCGGAGTCCGTACGCGGCCTCTACACAGGCGCGGAGTCCGTACCCGGCCTCCGCGGGCCCCGCCCCCGGACGGCGGAAGCCGAGCTCGCCCTCTCCGCCCGGGCCTGGGCGTGTCCCGCGGGCGCACGGCATGCTGGGAAGGCGTCCGCGCGGCGGCCATTTTGTCTTGTCGGCTCCTGTGTGTAGGAGGATTTTCGGCCTGAGAGCGCGCCGAGGCGATTGGCGACGGTGTCGCCCGTGTTTTCGTTGGCGGGTGCCTGGGCTGGTGGGAACAGCCGCCCGAAGGAAGCACCATGATTTCGGCCGCGCAGTTGTTGGATGAGTTAATGGGCCGGGACCGAAACCTAGCCCCGGACGAGAAGCGCAGCAACGTGCGGTGGGACCACGAGAGCGTAAGTCCCGCGGGCCTTGGGCCTGAGCCCGGGCTCCGTGGGGGAGGGGAGCGGGCGCGGGCTGTGGCCCGCCTGGCCGCGGCGCTCTGTGGGGCCAGGGCCGTACCCGGGGTCGAGCATCTGACCCGGTGCTCATGGAGCCAGGAGGGAGGATGGTGTCCGGACCCGGGAATGGGGGTGATTTGGTTTTGTTGTTCTAGTATCAAGGGGGTCCAGGAGAGCCCTTGGCAGAATTGAAAAGCACCTTGATGAGGCGGGGAAACGCGGGAAAGGATAGCAGTATCTTATTAAATCTAGCGGCTCCGAGGTTTCACCTCATTCTGAAATAGGGAGAAGGGCACATTCTTCTGTAGTTTGGGTTGAACGTCGTATTTAGAATAAAATTTCTGACTAGGATTCATGGTAAAAATCGTGGCAGTATTTTATTTAAGTAATTACACCATGACGCTTATACGGGGAAATAAAAATATAAAAGAAGTAGTTTACTTGTTAGGGTTTACCGTGATGATTTACAAGTACTGTTCGTTAACAGTATACTAAGAAGTCTCTTATAGAGGCAGCTGTCAAGGTTTTTTCTTCCACATAAAACTCATTTGATGCTCTTAGCCCTGGGCGTAAAGGTAAATATTACAACCCCAGTTTCACTGGTGAGACTTAAAAAGGCTCACCCAAAGTCTTGGCAACTGAGGAAACTAATCTTTGTAGTTCTGTTAGCTTTCCACAATCCTATGAAACTGGTTCTCTGCAGCTACTGTAGCATTTCAAGTGTTTTGATCTAGTTTTGAACATGCAGTGTAATGTTTACTTTAGGTCTTACCTGGAGAATAGATACAGAATTTAATTTTACTTTGCGGTTATAATCTACCATGCTAATTTTAAAACAATTGCTAATCAAAATAGGAAGGAATAGTTCAGGTAATGCATGCTTCTTTAGAAAACTGTTTTCTTACTCTTTTTAAACGTAGTCTTTGGTTAAGGTAAAATTTCTCTTTTGCAGTGTAGGAAAGCAAGTTGGTGCTAGATGACTCCTTTTAGGACTTAAAGAGTAAGTTTGGCTTAAGTTGTGTTGGGGTGGTAGCTGATTCCGAAGTAGTATGAAACATTCTTAGAGTAGAATTTATTGTTTTTAAGAGGTGGGTTTTTTGTTTTTAACATTTAGGCTCCCCACTCCCCCAACCATTTGTCACAATAGGAGACTATCTTGACCGTCTTTCTTTTGTAGGCATCTTTGATACAGCGAAGTAACTTTTTTTTTTTTTTTAACTGCCTGACTCTGTAACGTTTCAGTCTAAACTTTGCAAAGGTGTTAGGAATAACGCTCAAAATCCTAAGTAAGGTAAAAAACCAAAACATTATGGTGATTCGGCTTATGTTCAATAGGTTATTTGTATATTTTGAATTCAAGAGAAAAATGCTTTCCATTGCACTCCTTATCAGTTGGAACAGCCTTGTGTCTCTGCACCCTTGGCTTTGAACACGTTTTAGAGAAACTGTTTTCTTTCCCGGGGTAATTTGTTGCCACATTGCATTGTATGTGGTGGGTTTATGACTCTGCAGTGATGAGCCCCTCAGAATAGCAATTTAGGTTTTAAGTCATCTCTCAGCCATAATCTGCTTTGCTTTCAGTTTTAGTATTTTCCACTAATTTTAACTTTCAGTGTTTATTACTAAAGTATTTAATACCTCAATGACAGATTGCACTTCGTTCTAGATTGAAGGATTTCAAGTCAGTTACTGGCATTTCAGATTGATATCTGCAGGGAAAATGTTGGTAGTGTTGAGCAAAAACAAAGCACCTGGTCTCATCTAAATAGGTGGAATTATTGTGAAATAAAGCTGGGGAAGCTCTTGATATCGTTTCCGGGTCATCTGCATATTCTTGTACTGTTGGCTGTTAGTGCTAAACCTGCAGGGATGGGCAAACCCATTATATGCTGAAAAGGATTCACCATCTCTAGCCTGATATTTTAACATATTTTTGCATTCCTGTTCTATCTGGAAATTTTTCTTGGCCATACTTGCATTAAATGGAAGAAGCCATTTCAGCTGGATGGGGCCTTTGTGTTTTTTTTGGAATAGAGATAAATACCAAAATAAGGAAAGGAAGCAATCATTAATTAAAACGACAGTTGCCGTGGCATCTGTAGGTATTTAACAGTCAAAATGCTAACTTTACATTAGTATTAAAAGTAGTCCCTAGATACCTGTATTTGACCTGTGGAATTTGTTTTAAATGCAGATTTCTGTACTTCAACCCCTTCAACTGCCCTTCCCAGAGAGTCTGATTCTGTCCGTCTTGGGGAAGGGTCCCAGTATCTGCATTTTTTAAAATGGGTCCTCTTATGCATTCTTTTTTTTTTTTTTTTTGAGACGGCGTCTTGTTCTGTCGCCCAGGCTGGAGTGCAATGGCGTGATCTCGGCTCATTGCAACCTCCGCTTCCCGGGTTCAAGCGATTCTCCTGCCTCAGCCTCCCGAGTAGCTGGAACTACAGGCGCCCTCCACCACGCCCAGCTAATTTTTATATTTTTAATAGAGATGGAGTTTCACCATGTTGGCCAGGATGGTCTCGATCTCTTGACATCGTGATCTGCCCGCCTCGGCCTCCCAAAGTGCTGGGATTACAGGCGCGAGCCACCGCTCCCGGCCGGCTCCTCTTATGCATTCCAAAGTTTGTGACCCACTGTTTCCTGACCCATCCTGATTAGTCCTGGGCTTTTAATTGTGCATATCTGCACAATTAAATCTTAATTGGTATTAATTTGGTAGTAGATTCTAATACTGTACTTTTTTCTCCTTTTCATGATGAGTAATAAGTGAGCAAGCAGCACTTGCGAAGCTCAGTTTCAAGTGAAGGATGCATCTGTGATGCAAAATGATCAACCATTTATTTGTAATGGTGTGTATGTAACCTTCACCAAGGTATTTTACTGGGGCTAGTGCTTTTACAGGCATTTCCAACTTTGTAGATTGCTGCCTCTGGATGTGAGAAACTGGCAGCTAAAGTCAAGTCGGCTTTAGTACTGTTTCATGGATTCATTGGTACACCCTCCCACCGTGTTTATTTGTATTTTGCAATTGTTTGAGATTATTGTTTTGGTTTTTTGCACTAAGCAATTGCTTGGTTAATCCTAAACAACCACAGTGATGAGGAAAGCATGTGATTGTAACTAACTGCCTAGGGTGAGTACCTTTCAGTGAGGGTTTGATTTAAGTGTTTGCCAGAGAAGGCACTAGTAGCCATATTATTAGAAGACTGTAGTAAATTGTAAAGTCTGATCTGGAGTTTTGTTATTTTTTATGTAGCAAGACAGAAATTTTGTAGTTCAAATTGAGGTTTTTATATTCTAGATCTCAACCTGAAAATGAAATTACTTAATTGTTAACACTGATTCTAATATCTGAAATGAGTTTTCTTCCATTTATCAAACTCAAGCCTACCCTTCCTTCCATGAAGGTTTAACAATTTATGAAGGAAATCGAACTAAATGTTCTTTTCTAAAATCTTTGGAATGTCAGTAGATACTGTCATTGACACTGAAAAGTTGTTTAGAAAAGGAAAAACAGCTAAAGCTTCTGTCCACATTTTTTACTTGTAAGTTTTTTCTTTTTGCTTTAAAAATGTTCAGAATTTGGGAGTGAAAATTGAAAACAAAAAACTAGTAATTATAATGCATGATGGCATCTATTAATATATATTTTACTAGTTTTCATTCAGTCACCAAAATGTTCATAGTAACTTACTATGTTACTATGGAGTAAGATAGAAAAGCGTTTTCTACCCCGCCCCCCACCCCCCCCTCCTTTTTTTTTTTTGAGACAGAGTCTTGCTCTATCACCCAGGCTGGAGTGCAGCGGCATGCTCTTGGCTCACTGCAACCTCCACCTCCCAGCCTCAGTGTCCCGAGTAATTGGGATTGCAGGCATGGGCCACCACGCCCAGCTAATTTTTGTATATTTAGTAGACAGGGTTTTGCCATGTTGGCCAGGCTGGTCTTGAACTCCTGACCTCAAGTGATCCGTCCCCCTCAGTCTCCCAAAGTGCTGAGGTTACAAGTGTGAGCCACTGTGCCCGGTCGGCATTTCCTACCTTACTCCATAGTAAAATAGTAAGTGTTGGCTTCTCAGAATTGCCAGCAGTCCATGTGTTATATGTGTATGTAATTGCTGTTTGCTTTTCTTCCCAAAACATACAGAATTAGAGTGAATAGTATAATATAATGAACTCCCCATGTACCCATACCCAATTTAGCAATATTAGCACGTGGTCAATATTATTTCCTCTGTATCCCTTCCATTATTTTGAAGCAATTCTGTTATTGTCAACCTTAAAGCCATCATTGTATATCTGTAAAATACAAGGACTTTAAAAAAAAACATAGCTGACCGGGCATGGTGGGTCACACCTGTAATCTCAACATTGGGAGGCCAAGGCAGGCGGATCACTTGAGGCCAGGAGTTCGAGACTAGCCTGGCCAACATGGTGAAACCCCGTCTCTACTAAAAAGTAAAAAAATTAGCTGGGCGTAGTGGTGCATGCCTGTAATCCCAGCTACTCCAGAGGTTGAGGCGGGAGGATCCTTTCAACCCAGGAGGCGGAGGTTGCAGTGAGCTGAGATGGTGCCACCACAGTCCAGCCTGGGCAACAGAATGACACTCTGTCTCAAAAAAAAAAAAAAAGAATAAAATAACCGCAATACCATAATCACACTGAAAATTAAGGTATTTCCTAAATCTTTGGTTGCTTTAGGAAAATTGTGTGTGTGTGTGTGTGTGTGTGTGTGTGTGTGTGTGTGTGTATGTCATTATATATGTTATTAGCCTTGATTTCCTCACAAAAGGAGAAGGTAGCTTAAGTTTGTAAATTTGACTTTTTTGCTAATACAGTTCTTCGTTTTATGAAATATTTTCTCTCTTTTTTTTTCCCCCTGAGATGGAGTCTTGCTCTGTTGCCCAGGTTGGAGTGCAGTGGTGTGATCTCAGCTCACTGCAACCTCCCCCTCCTGGGTTCAAGCGATTCTCCTGCCTCAGCCTCCAGAGTAGTTGGAATTACAGGTGCATGCCACCATGCCTGACTAATTTTTGTATTGTTGTAGAGATGGGGTTTCACCATGTTTGCCGGGCTGCTCTTGAACTTTTGACAACAAGTGATCTTCCCTTGGCCTCCCAAAGTGCTGGGATTACAGGCATGGGCCACCGTGCCCAGCCTTTCTCTTCATTTCTTATAGTAAGTTAGGAAAATTGTTGTATTCATTTATCCAACAAAAATGTATTGCTCGACTGGGCGCAGTGGCTCACGCCTGTAATCCTAGCACTTTGCGAGGCTGAGGCGGGTGGATCACCTGAGCTCAGGAGTTCGAGACCAGCCTGGCCAACATGGCGAAACCCCGTCTCTACTAAAAATACAAAAATTAGCCAGGCGTGGTGGCGCTCGCCTGTAATCCCAGCTACTCGGGAGGCTGAGGAAGGAGAATCGCTTGAACCGGGAGGTGGAGGTTGCAGTGAGCCAAGATCACGCCAGTGCATTCCAGCCTGCACGACAGGAGCAAGACTCCATTTCAAAAAAAAATTAAAAGTATTGCTCTTAGGTAGATAACAGCAAGATAGTACAGATACAGCACTTTGTCCTAAAGAGCCATCAGGTATTGATGACAGTAAATGCACTTTTTTTTCCCCAGTGGGGATTATTCCAATTGAATGTAAACGCATTTCCATAACAGAATATGATAAATGCCACCATTGGGAAACGTAAAATTGACCCTTGAACAACATGGGTTTGAGTTGAGTGTGTCCACTTATACGTGGAGTTTTTTCAATAAATATATTGGAACATTTTTTGGAGATTTGCAACAATTTGAAAAAACTTGAAGACAAATCACATAGCCTAGAAATATTTTTAAAATTTAAGAAAAGATACGTACATCACAAATACATAAAATAGATGTATATACTAGTTTATCATTTTCCTACCACAAAATACATACGAATCATAAAAAGTTAAACTTTGAAAACTTATGCACACAGTACATGGTGCCACTAGCAGTCCAGAGAAAGTAAAGATTGAGTAATAACTGCTTAAAATTGACTGTAGTACATACTGTAATACTGTAATAATTTTGTAGCCACCTGTTGCTATTACAGTGAGCTCAAGTGTTGCCAGGCTCCACTTAAAATGCCCTATGACCTGTGACTCTGATAATCTCTGCATGAGCAGTTGGTGTCTAAAGTAAATTGCATATCACAGTAAAAAATTATCCCTTGGTTCTTGTGTATTTTTATCATTGTTTATTGCAATACCATATAAACTTTTGTTGTTTTGCTTTTTGTTGTTGTTGTTTTTGAGACAGTCTTGCTCTGTCGCCCAGGCTGGAGTACAGTGGTGCCGTCTCGGCTCACTGCAACCTCTGCTTCCCAGGTTCAAGCAGTTCTCACACCTCAGCCTCCCAAGTAGCTGGGATTACAGCCGTGTACCACCATGTCTGGCTAAGTTTTGTATTTTTAGTAGAGATGGGGTTTTGTCATGTTGGCCAGGCTGGGCTCGAACTCCTGGCCTTAAGTGATCCGCCCACCTTGACCTCCCAAAGTGCTGGGATTAGAGGTGTGAGCCACAGCGCCTGGCCTATGTACAATACCATGACCTTTGAATAACGCCCTGAGACCCATACGAAGTGCAGCCAGTGACATTGGAAGTGCTCTGAAGAAGCAGAAAAGTCATGACAATACAAGAAGTTAAGTTGCTTGATATGTACGATAGACTGAGATCTGCACCTGGGGTTGCTGTCATTTGAGACAATTCATCTTTTGTATACAGATGACCTAAACTTAGGGTATTGATAAATACAGTACTGTAAATGTGTTTTCACATTTTTTTCTCTAGCTTATAGTTATTTTTTTCCCTAAACATTCTACAGTGCACATCTCTAGCTTACTTTATTGTAAGAATACAGTATATAGCCAGGCACGGTGGCTTACGTCTGTAATCCCAGCACTTTGGGAGGCCGAGGTGGGCGGATCACTTGAGGTCAGGAGTTGGAGACCAGCCTGGCTAACATGGTGAAACCCTGTCTCTACTAAAAATACAAAAATCAGCCAAGCGTTGTGGCCGGTGCTTGTAATCCCAGCTACTCAGGAGGCTGAGGCAGGAGAATTGCTTGAACCTGGGAGGCAGAGGTTGCAGTGAGCCGAGATCACGCCACTGCGCTCCAGCCTGGTTGACAGAGCGAGACTTTGTCTCAAAAAAAAAAAAAGAAAGAATACAGAATATAATACAAATAATATATAAAATATGTGTTAACCAACTGTTAGTGTTACTGTAAGGCTTCCAGTCAGTTGTAGGCTTTTGATAGTTAAGTTTTAGGGGAGTTAGGGTCAGTAACTCTCTTAGTTATAAAGAAATACCTGAGGCTGGATAGTTTATAAAGAAAAGAGATTTATTTAGTTCAGTTCCACAGACTGTACAAGAAGCATTGTAGCTGGTACCTATCTGGTGAGGGTCCCAGACTGCTTCCACTCATGGCAGAAGGGGAGCCAGCATGTGCAAAGATCACGTGGCTAGGAGTGCCAGGCTCTGTTCAACAACCAATTTTCCAGTCAACTAAGAATGGGAATTCACTCCCACAAGAATGTTTTTTTTTGAGACCAAAGAAACCACATCCAAACCATAGCAGTGCCCCTAGCCCCCTGAGTTCAAAGGTCAGCTGTACAGTGTACACAGGAAAGGAGTGCCTAACCCAGATTGGGATGGATACTCAGGAAAGGCCTGTCAGACAAAGTGGTCTTTAAATACATTTACCTAAAGGATTGGCAGAATTAGCCTGAGGGAGAGGAGACAGAAGACACCTTACCAGCCTGAAGGAAGAGCTGGAGAAAAATCGGTGAATTTGGCAAATTTTAAATAGTATTGTAGTGTGTGTGTTTTTGTTGGGTGGGGGAGTGTAGATAGGTAGGCAAGAACTTGGCTTTAAATAGTTTTTATAGGCCGGGCGCGGTGGCTCACGCCTGTAATCCCACTAATTTGGGAGGCAGAGACGGGTGGATCACGAGGTCAGGAGATCAAGACCATCCTGGCTAACATGGTGAAACCCCGTTTCTACTAAAAATACAAAAAAAAAAAAATTAGCTGGGCGTGGTGTGGTGGCAGGCGCATGTAGTCCCAGCTATTCGGGAGGCTGAGACAGGAGAATGGCATGAACCCGGGAGGCGGAGCTTGCAGTGAGCCGAGATCGCGCCACTGCACTCCAGCCTGGGTGACAGAGCGAGACTCCATCTCAAAAAAAAAAAAAAAAGTTTTTATAAGCCTTGTTAAAAGTTTAGACTTTATTACATTGGGAAATAACTGAAGGCTTCTAAGCAGAGGAGAGATGTTTACTAACTGGCTGCTGTAGAAGATTGATTGAAATTTTACTGGAAGTTTGTGTAGGCAGTAAATAGTGAATCATGCCTGCAAAGGTATATGTAATAAAATTAAAGACATGGAAATGAATGTGTGGTCGTGGTATAGCTGAAACATAAAACTATATGTTATCAGGGACATAATTTTTGTTATAAATTCTTTTATTAAGAATTATCTCTTTGGGGGTTTATCTTTAACACAATGAATTGAACTCTTAGCTAAAAAGAAAATACTTATAGCCTGTCATAATCAGAATTAAACTATTAATATTAAGGCAGAAGTGACAAAAGACTACAGCGTGTAGGGTTGGGGTTTTTTTGTTGTTTTTTTTTTTTGTTTGTGTTTTTTTTTTGTTTTTTTTTAGACAGTCTTGATCTGTTGTCCAGGCTGGAGTGCAGTGGCGCAATCTCAGCTCACTGCAAACCTCCACTTCCCAGGTTCAAGCGATTCTCGTGCCTCAGTCTCCCGAGTAGCTGGAATTACAGGCGTGTGCCACCATGCTTGGCTAATTTTTGTATTTTTAGTAGAGACAGCGTTTCGCCATTTTGGCCAGGCTGGTCTCAAACTCCTGGCTTCAAGTGATCTGCCTGCCTCGGCCTCCCAAAGTGCTAGGATTGCAGGCGTGAGCCACTGCACCTGGCTCGTGTTCCTTTTTTTAACCAATAAAATTCCCAGGTATTCCTGGATTTTAAATTAATCAATATTTGTATATGTATGGCATTTGAGGTATTCCAGTAATATGTCCTGTTTCAGAATACAGTAAGTCTGCATTTAACGTCATTAATGGGTTCTTGGAAACCGTGACTTCAGTTGACATGACATATAACAAAAGTTTTACCATAGATTAGTTAATATAAAGAAGAGTTAGGTTTCTGTGGCACATTCTGGTTACAGAAACATAACTAAAAAGACCCAAAACATTTCTGATATCAAACATTGAGATAAATTTGACATATACATACATTTAAGAAAGATGAATAAAAGCGAGATAATTACCCAGTTTTTGGTGAATCAGTGAGTGATGGCAGTTGTAGTGGTGGTGAGTTAAGTCAAGGAATAAATGTTTACAACTTGAACATTGTCAGAAGCACCTCCTACCTCCATTCAGTTACAACACAATAATAAATATGGTAAACTCACCACTTTTGGACTATGCTGTTCATTGTCATGCATTTGTATGATTATCATATGCTTTACAAACTTCTATTTTACAATAATTTATATTCATTCCTTTCCAGCCTCCTTATTCCAGTTCAGGGTGGCGGGTGGACAGAGCTGATCCCGGCTGCCCAGGATGCAAGGCAGGAACTAACCCTGGACAAGATGCCCTCCCGTCAAAGGGCATACTCACACACCCACACTCACCCAGACTGGGACTTAGGCATGCCAGTTCACCTACTGTGCACAGCTTTGGGATGTGGAAGGAAACTAGAGTACTGGGAGAAAACCCATACAGACATGGGGAGAACTTGCAGACTCCTACACAGTTAGCCCCAGCTGGGAATCATTTTTTTTTTTCCCTCATCACATTATTCAAGGACTTACTGTATATAGTAATTAGGATTAGCTATTTAGATTTTTAAAATTTAAGTCCCTGTCAGTTTTACTGTTTCCAACATGAGTTGTGTTGCCAGTGTTTAGATAATCAGAAGTAGATATTGAATATTTTTTTTATATATATGTATTTTTTGGTGGGGGAAGGGGGGCAATGTCTGGCTCTGTTACCCAGGCTGGAGTGCAGTGGTACAATCTCAGCTCACTGCAGCCTCGACCTCCTGGGCTCGAGCAGTCCTCCCACTGCTCAAGCAGGCTCCTCCCACTCCAGCCTCCTGAGTAGCCCGCACCACCCCTGGCTAATTTTTTTGTATTGGTGGAGATGGGGTCTTGCCACGTTGCCCGGGCTGGTCTCGAACTCCTGAGCTTAAGCTATCTGCCTGCCTCAGCCTCCCAAAGTGTTGAGATTACAGGCTTGAGCCACCACTTTCAGTCTATTATCTTTATGATAAACAGTTTAACAAAAATAGTGCAGACAGGCCAGGAGTTCGAGATCAACCATGGTAAAACCCCATCTCTACTAAAATACAAAAATTAGCCAGGCATGGTGGCAGTTGCCCATAATCCCAGCTTGGGAGGCTGAGGCACGAGAATTGCTTGAGCCTGGGAGGTAGAGGTAGTGAGCCAAGATTGAACCACTGCACTCCAGCCTGGGCGACAGTAAGACTCTGTCTCCAAAAAAAAAAAAGACGTAAAAATAGTGCAGAGAGCATTGAAAATATTTGATTAGCTCAAAGGAGAATTGTATTGCTTAGTGTTGGATCTAAGTAGATACTGAAAGACAAAAATCATTAAGATGTCCTTAATGGGCCTGTTGCTGTGGCTCATGCTTGTAATCCCAGCACTTTGGGAGGCCGAGGTGGGCGGATCATTTGAGGTCAGAAGTTTGAGACCAGCCTGGCCAACATGGCTTAACCCCCCATCTACTAAAAATAGAAAAATTAGCCAGGCATTGTGGTATGCTCCTGTAATCCCAGCTCCTTGGGAGGCTGAGGCAGGAGAATCACTTGAACCTGGGAGGCAGAGGTTGCATTGAGCCAAGATCGCGCCACTGCACTCCAGCCTGGGCAAGAGAGTGAGGCTCTGTCTCAAAAAAATAAAAATTAAAAACTGTTGATGAGATTGAACACTTGTCACTAGTGTTGCCTTAAATTTATTAAGAGGATAAGTTACGATTATGTAGGTATTTAGAGAGTTTGCGTGGGTATTAATCTGTAATAAGCATTTATATCTTTTGGGGATTACTATTAAATGAAGAATGCTAGTATTCCAAAACTTGAGCAGTTGTCATGATTATATCCAAAAGTAAGAAAAGAATTCTCTGGGTTTATTCTTTTTTTGAGACAGTCTCTCTCTGTCACCCAGGCTGGAGTATAGTGGTGCGATCTCAGCTAACTGCAACCTCTCCCTCCCGGGTTCAAGCAGTTCTCCCACCTCAGCCTCCCAAGTAGCTGGGATTACAGGCACTCGCCATTATGCCTGGCCAATTTTTGTATTTTTGTAGAGACAGGGTTTTACCATGTTGGCCAGGCTGGTCTTGAACTCCTTACCTCAGGTGATCCACCTGCCTCAGCCTCCCAAAGTGCTGGGATTACAGGTGTGAGCCACCACACCTGGCCTCTCGGGGTTTGTTCTTATTATCATTATTGATGACTTTATTTGAAGCACCCAAATATGTTTTTCCCGTTTTTTCGGATCCCTTGTTAATATTTTTAGTTAAAATCCTCAGTCTCTGGGGAGGATTAAAAGAAGCAGTCCAGGTAGCTAGTTTATTGCGTAGAGTAACAGATAATTCTGATGTACCATTAAATGGTAAAGCAGGAGAGTTGGAGTGGAAGGAACACTCAGAACTGGATTGGGGAAATGGATTCTAGGCTGGATTCCGTAGATATAGCTGGATGCCGTCAGGGCAGGTCATGTGGTCTCTAATGGGGTGATTGGACTAGATTAGGTAGCTTCTGGTTAGCCCACAGACAGGCATGTGTTATTTGGTCTACACAGTGCCTAAAAACATTTAAAATAATAATGTGCAGCGGACAGGTCTACGGAAACCTACCCCCAGAGTCTGAAGAACCTGAGAGGCCAAAGAAAGAGGCTGACAAATCCAGTTTCTTGGAAACATGTAATAGGGACCTATGAACAGAAGCCAGGTCTGTCTTGGGCAGCTGCTGGCGTCAAGACAAGATGTCATATCCCCAGACCCAGGGCTTATATACCATAGGGAAAGGGTATCTGTGCTTCAGAAGGCATGTGTAGGATAATTACTTATGGGCAGGATTTATGTTAAGTACAAAATCATCAAAATTGTTTTGACCTAAGAGCAGGATTTACAGTAAGTACATGTTCTTAACACAAGGAACAGTAGATAAAATAGAAATCTTAGGGGCATTCCTGGAATTGGAGTTAATCGGAAGTCAGCCTGGCACTTTAACACCCAAGATGGAGTTGCTTTAGCTTTTACATAGGCTAACACCTTTTTCTTCCAGTTTAGCAAATGTATACAGTTTAATCTTTACAGTCCCACTATAAGAAATTTATTACCTCCTTATTTAATTGAGTCTTGCCCTTTTCACCCAGGCTGAAGTGCAGTGGCATGATCACCACTCACTGCAGCTTCAACCTCCTGGGCTCCAACGACCCTTCCACCCTAGCCGCCCAAGTAGCTGGGACTACAGGTGTGTGACACCATACCTGGCTAATTTTTTTCATTTTTTTTTTTTAAGAGACAAGGTCTCACTATGTTGCCCAGGCTAGGCTCAAATGATCCTCTTGCTTTGGCCTCCCAAAGTGCTGGGATTACAGGCATAAGCCA
Organism: Pongo pygmaeus; assembly: GCF_028885625.2. NCBI lineage: Eukaryota > Metazoa > Chordata > Mammalia > Primates > Hominidae > Pongo > Pongo pygmaeus. The sequence continues at coordinate 68,130,037 of NC_072392.2, read as the reverse complement.
CTGGGCCCAGCCTATCTCCTTTTTTAATACTATGAAGAAACCAAGGCAGAATTACTACCTCTGGTTCTTTTTCTTTTTTTTTTTTTTTTTTTTTTCTTTTTTAGACAGGTTGCGTTCTGTCGCCCTAGCTGGAGTGCAGCGGTGTGATCACAGCACACTGCCACGTCCACCTCCGAGGCTCAAGTAATCCTCCCATCTCAACCTCCTAAAGTGCTGGGATTACAGGCATGAACCCTGCCAGGTACCCCTGGTTCTTTAGCAGATAAGCAACGGCGAATATTCATTGTGCCGTGTTGCAGTGTACCTATTTCACATGCTTGAGAGTCAGGAGGGACTGTAGAGATGTGTTTATTTGTTTTTGTTTTTGTTTTTTAATGGCAAACCTTTCTGAGGATCATAGACATTGTGTCTTGCCTACCTTAAACTTACGAAACACTTAAATTGGTCATGAGGCCATTAGAAGCCCTATTGAAAACAATAAAAATCTTTAGATAGAATAATCTCCAAAACTCTAGAATATATTACTGTAAAAATGGGAAATAGAAATGAAATGTTTATAAGTAAAGATAAAATTCACAGTAATAGTAAAACTTTGTAATTTTTTTTTGAGACAGAGTCTCGTTCTATCACCTGGTGGTGCGATCTCTGCTCACTGCAAGCTCCACCTCCCGGGTTCACACCATTCTCCTGCCTCACTCAGCCTCCTCAGTAGCTGGGACTACAGGCGACCGCTACCACGCCCGGCTAATTTTTTGTATTTTTAGTAGAGACGGGGTTTCACCGTGTTAGCCAGGATGATCTCAATCTCCTGACCTCGTGATCCGCCCACCTCAGCCTCCCAAAGTGCTGGGATTACAGGCGTGAGCCACCGTGCGCAGCCAATTCACAGTAATAGTAAGACTTTTCATGTCTGTGAGGATGGCACACAAAATTAAGTTTTTAAATTATTTTATAACCATACAGTTTATGCCTATAAATAATAGCAGATTCTGGCAATAACTTTTACTAGATATAGTTGTGTGAAATTTTTGAGTCTTCAAAACGGTTAATATAATTGAAAGGTTAGGTCACAGTAAAAGTGTCGCATAATTGTTGCCACATCCTCCCTCCCCCAAATAAAAGAAACTCTCAAAGAAATGTTTATAAAAATTGAGTATTGGCATTGGTATTTTACTGTGATGCATTTAAAGTGAACACAAAGTTGAACAAAATGGATGTTTTAAGAATTAGAAAATCATGGCATCACAAGCAGTGGAACTTCAGAAATAATTTTTAAAAACATTAGCTTTAGATAGCATATAGTCTTTTTAAAATAAACTATTTGTGACAACAATGTTTAAGTTACGAAGAATAATCTTTCTTAAAACTTTTTTTTTTTTTTGAGACAGAGTTTCTCTCTTGCTGCCCAGGCCAGAGTGCAATGGCCTAATCTCAGCTCACTGCAACCTCCGTCTCCCAGGTTCAAGCAATTCTTCTGCCTCAGCCTCCCGAGTAGTTGGGATTATAGGCATGCGCCACCATGCCTGGCTAATTTTGTATTTTTAGTAGAGACGTTGTTTCACCATGTTGGTCATGCTGGTCTCAAACTCCCAACCTCAGGTGATCCTCCCGCCTTGGCCTCCCAAAGTGATGGGATTACAGGTGTGAGCCACTGTGCCCAGCCTTTAAAACTTCTATTATGTTCTTAGAGTCGAGTTGTCACTTAATGTTGCCAGGGCCTGGAGTACAGTGGCTGTTCACAGGTGTGGTCCTAGCACACTACAGCCTCAAACTCCTGGGCTCAACTAATCTTCCCGCCTTCGCCTCCCAAGTACTGGCACTACAGGCCCGCACCACTGTGCCCAGCTGCAAAGAATAATCTTAAAAATCAAGTATAATAACTTATAAAGGAAAGAAAACAGTGGAAAGATACTAAGACATAAAGCTGTATCAGAGTAATATTGGCATAAAACTAGTGGCTTGCCTAGCTTAAACTTAGGGAACGATAGTCTTAAATTGGTCATGAGGCCATTAGAAGTCCTATTGAAAACAATAAAATCAATCTTTAGAAAGAATCTCTCCGAAACCCTAGAATGTATTATTGTAAAAATGGGAACTATAAATGAAATGTTTATAAGTAAAGATAAAATTCACAGTAATAGTAAAACTTTCACGTCTGAGCGCGGTGAGGTCTGTAATCCTAGCACTTTGGGAGGCCGAGGCAGGCGGATCACCTAAGTTTGGGAGTTCGAGACCAGCCTGACCAACATGGAGAAACCCCGTCTCTACTAAAAATTCAAAATTAGCCGGGCGTGGTGGCGCATGCCTGTAATCTCAGTTACTTGGGAGGCTGAGGCAGGAGAATCGCTTGAGCCCAGGAGGCAGAGGTTGCAGTGAGCCAAGATCATACCATTGCACTCCAGCCAGGGCAACGAGAGCGAAACTCTGTCTCAAAAAAAAAAAAAAACTTTCATGTCTGTGAGGTTGTTTAAACATGAATATTTAGATATGTTTTATGACTTTAATCCTGGATGCAGCTTATGGAACCACGTTGCTTCAAATGAGTATAAAGCCATTGAGGAAAAAAAAAGCCTATTTCAGATTTAGCACCCAGTCCTGTCTAGAAAGAACTTTCAGGTTTAAATTTAACACTGCCTTTTTTTCCTTTCCCTTTCCCTTTTCCTTTTTGTTTTCCTTTTGCCTTTCCTTTCTTTTTCTTTTTTTTGAGACAAGGTATGATTGTGTTGCCCTGCCCAGGCTGGAGTGCAGTAAATAGCACGATCGTGGCTCACTGCAGCCTCGACCTTCCAGGCTCAAGCGATCCTTCTGCCTCAGCCTCCTGGGTAGCTGGGACTGTCCCACCACGCCTGGCTACTTTTTGTATTTTTTATAGACATGGGGTTTTGCCATGTTGCCCAGGCCGGTCTCAAATTCCTGGGCTAAAGTTATCCTCCTGCCTTGGCCTCCTAATGTATTGGGATTACAGGTGTGAGCCATCATGCCTGACCAACACTGCCTTTTCTTTCATGTGTTATAGTTGTGCATTAATAATCTTCCCAGAGCTGGGCACGGTGGTTCACACCTGTAATCCCAGCACGTTGGGGGGCCAAGACGGGCGAATCACTTGAGGTCAGGAGTTCGAGACCAGCCTGACCAACATGGTGAAACCCTGTCTGTACTAAAAATAAAAAAACTAGCTGGGCATGGTGGCGCATACCTGCAATTCCAGCTACTTTGGAGACTGAGGCAGAATAATTGCTTGAACCTGGGAGGCGGAGCTTGCAGCGGGCTGAGATGGCGCCACTGTGCTCTAGCCTGGGCAACAGAGTGAGTGAGACTCTGTTTCAAAAAAATATATAGTGATAATCCACCTAGTAACAGTGAAGTTTTGTGTGAAGGAAAGGTGATATTTTGGAATTTTGATTTACATGGTTTGGTTTGTAGTGTTATAAAATTAAATTTGAGGTAGAGCAGTTTTGGAATATATCTGAAGGAGTTACAAAAGTACCAGTGAGAGAGAATTAAACATTGGTTTTATGTTAATAGTTTTTCCCCATACTGTGGGAACCCACCAAGAGAATTGCTTGGAGCCAGGAGTTTGAGACCATCCTGGGCAATGTAGCAAGTCCCCATCTTGCCAAAATATTTTTAAACATTTGCCAGGCATGGTGCTTGCACCTGTAGTTGTAGTTACTTGGGAGGCTGATGTGTTAAGGATCTTCTAAGCAAAAAGATGGAGCCGAATTGCTTTAAATGAGTGTTAACTGTGATTTAGATGGTTCCAAATCCTAATTTGTAAATAGGCCCTAATCTGTGAAAGAGATGAAATGATAAGAATAGCGTAAGAGTTTTTAAAAATAGAAAATTGCCCTTTATTTTGGGATGTCTTTCCCATATTTGTTTTTGCTACTGGGGAGTCAGCAGGTGATGATTAAAAACAGATAAAGAAAATACTAGTAATACGAGTACTGCAGATTTTTTCTTTTATCGAAATTCAGGAGTCTGAAAAGCACTAATTTACCTAATATGATTCAACAAATGGTTATTTGGCACCCTTCTCCAGTATAGTTTTAAAACCAAGCAATTTTTTAAGTACCTTTGTTTTTCTTTACTAGGTTTGTAAATATTATCTCTGTGGTTTTTGTCCTGCGGAATTGTTCACAAATACACGTTCTGATCTTGGTAAGTGAATTTTCTGTGTAACTTTTATCAAATTTATGATATTTAAAATGTTGAATAGGAGTGGTGAAAGGAAAAAAACTGATTCTTTATAATTCTGTGAAGTTTTTTCTTAAAGATTTGCTAATAAGTAATTTCTTACTTGGTTTAGATATTTGAATGTATTAATTAATGTCAGTCTGATTAAACATGGTGGCTTAATTAAACATACATGTCTATTTCCACTCCCTCCCAAAACTCCACTTAAATGAAAAAATTTTTAAAAAGATGTATATGGAAGAGGAGATAACATTAGAGATGTCAACAAATTTTTGGAAGATGACAAGTGGATGGAGGAGTAGCAGCAAACGCAACAGAGCAGAGCAACCTGTACCCTAAAAGCCTGCAGAAGGGGATACTAAACAGAAGCGAGTGTTTGGTCAGCAGAACCCTGGACAGGCTCAGGATTTGGAGGCACCAGGTACCACAGAAGGCAGGGTTGAGTCATGGGGCTGAAAATGAGAGAGATTAGTCTGTAGTCTAGTTCAGGGTTTCTCAACCTTGACATTGTTGACATTCTGAGCCAGTTTTGGAGGGGGCTTTTCATGCATTGTGGGATGTTTAGCAACATCTCTGGCCTTTACCCACTAGATAACCAGTAGCACCTCCTGTTGTGACACCCCAAAATGTCTTCAGGCATCGCCAGATGTCCCCCAGGATGCAAAATTGCCACTAGTGTAGGTGGTCCTGTGCATCTGTTGATCTTACTCTCCTCCCCATAGACCCCAGGAGAAGAGAGGGTTATTTTCTGGAGAAATTGGACTAGAGAGACTAGTTTATCTGAACCACAAAATAGAAAAAAAAATTGAGTATTTCCTCCATTCTCTCAAGGATGGTACATAACCAGAATCATTCTGGATACATAAAAGAAGTCAATTCATTATGTACAATGTTTGCCTTAGAGCATTAGGAGCGTATTAAGGCAGGACCAGTCTAGATCTTGAGATTTCAGACACAGCAGGGGCAGTAGTAAGTTAAAAAAAGAATGTAAAAGAGAGTAAATGAATCTATATTTTTATTGGTGGGGCTCTCCTCTGCCCTGTTCCTAGAAGGATACAGCCAGATGTTTTTCCCCAGGCAGAAGAAAAGAGGATTCTTCTCTAGAGAAAGTGAACAGTTCCTGAGAAGTGATCTCTACAGGTACTGACCCTTGGGGAGTCTCTTAAAAGAAAGTTTTACTGCCTGATTTTCCTATGATAAAGCCCATTCATGAGCTGACAAACCCCGCCTAATCCCTACTAACTTCCAGTCAGACTTTGGAAGTATCTTTTTAGAAAATTAGTTGCTTGCCAAGGACCACCAGCCAGACGTTCGAAGAAAGCCTTCAACACAAGAGATTAACAAAACCAACAGAGAAAGAAGAATTTAGTGGAATTGGAGATAATGGGGAAAGCAGAAGAGAGATTCTTCAAAATCTTAAGAAATTTAGTATCTTCAGAGACATATGAGAAGACACTATATTCTTCAGCAATAATAGGATGCCATAAAGAGGGAACTTGTGGAAAAAGTTTGAAAAACATTTTTTGAAAAACAGCTCTTAGAAATTAAAACTGGAGAAATAGAACTAAAATCACCGGAAAGATTTGAAAATAAAATTAAGGAAATTCACTGGAATGTTGGGCAGTACGACAGAAGGATTTTTAAAAAACTTAGTCCAGGAACTGTACTACCAGCTTAATAGTTGTGGACAGAATAAAAGCACAGGGAATTGCTTAAGAAAAAAAATGTGCGGTCCTAAAGGACATTCATCTTTAGGTTGAGCAGGCCCTAGAGTGATGAGGACAGTGAATGAAAAAGATCCATACCTAGGCATACCCTGTGAAATTCTAGAACACGGGGGTGGTGGGGGTGGCTGTAGGTCACAGAATTATGAATCAGAATGGCCTAAGACTGGTCAGTAACAACGGGGGAAGTTGAAGACATTGGAGAAACATCCTCAGGGTGCTGAGTGAAAATGTGTCTGCCAGGCCTAGCTATATAGCCAAACATCAAAATATGAGGGGAAAAAAGACATTTTCAGATATACAGGGTCTCAACAGATTTATCTCCCATGGACCTTTTCTCAGGAAACTTCACATCAAAACATGTCCATAAACCAAGAAAGGAAAGAGAAAACAAGAGATCCAGTAATTCTCATCTACTACAGAGCAGAAAAGGAATTCATCAGGACAATAATTCTATAGTGAGCTTAGAAAATAAGTATCCCAGATTGAAGTAAGGCAGAAGGCCCATAGAAGAAAATGAAACTGATGATCTGATATATTTTGAGTCATATGTGAAATTAGTATTGAGATAGTTTCTATAGCTGAGTTGAAGTGTCTGAGAAGAATTTGAAAATATAGAGAAAAAACTAGGCTCACACCTGTATTCCCAGCACTTTTGGAGGCAAAGGAGGGCAGATCACTCGAGGTTAGGAGTTCAAGAACAGCTTGCCCAACAGGGTGAAATCCTTTCTCTACTAAAAATACAAAAAAATTACCCAGGCATGGTGGTGGGTGCCTGTAATCCTAGCTACTTGGGGGGTTGAGGCAGGAGAATCCCTTGAACCTGGTAGGCGGAAGTTGCGGTGAGCCAAAATTGCGCCACTGCACTCCGGCCTGGGCGACAGAGCAAGACTCTATCTCAAAAAAACAAAACAAAACAACAACAACAACAAAAAACATCAGAAGTGTCTCATAATGCACCTTTGTTTGGCCTGACAGTGAATAGTACTTGCATAATATAAACACTAAGTGTTTATTTATGCAAAAATTTTGATGTCTAGGATTGATAAATAGCAAAATAAGCATAGAATTTTTAAAGGTGGAGATAAATTCGAGAAGAAATAGAGAAGAGTTAAGATAATTGCTTTTTAGAGGTGGGAAGAAGTAGGAGTTAGGTACTAGTCTAGTGCTATTTGACTTTATATACAGATCTGAAAATAATAAAGTCGGCAATGGTTCAGTTCAGTCGTCTACCCCCATCAGTTTTCTTTAGTGGCAATAAGGAACAATTTCTTTTCACCTTCCCTCCCTCCTTTACTTCTCTTTTAACCATATATGGTTGCTATCCATTATATTGACTTTGAAGACTGAGCAGATCAATTTTATATCCTATTTGATTATGATGTTTCATGATTCAGTAGGATCAATTTAGATGTCTACAAACTACTCAGTGATAAAGTGAATCCTTTTTCTTTTTAAAAAGAAAAATAACTTTTTTTTTTTTGGCAAGAAAGGGTTGCTAATAATCACAGATAATTTATACAATTATATTTTTCCCCCAGGTCCATGTGAAAAAATTCATGATGAAAATCTACGAAAACAGTAAGTTATTTTGCTTGTCATTCCCCCCCGAGTTATTAGTTGGTTTAAGTGGGACAAAGGTTGAGGAATAATTGCAATTAAATGTAAAATGAGTGTCTGAGAGAAGTCCAGTCACTGGCTGGGGATAGTAAGAAAGTTCTATAGCTTCAGTAATGATACTGATAGCTACCACATGAGTGCACCCTGTATGTCAAACTTTTTTTTCTATAGCCCATTTGCTTTTTTTTTTTTAATGAGCCTCACTGTGTCGCTCAGGCTGGAGTGCAGTGGCATGATCTCAGCTTACTGCAACCTCCGCCTCCCAGGTTCAAGGGATTCTTCTGCCTCAAACTCCCAAGTAGCTGGGATTACAGGTGCCCACCACCATGCCTGACTAATATTTTGTATTTTTAGTAGAGACAGGGTTTCACCATGTTGGCCAGGCTGGTCTCAAACTGCTGACCTCATGTGATCCACCCACCTCGGCCTCCCAAAGTGCTGGGATTACAGGCGTGAGCCACCATGCCCAGCCCCGATTTTATCCATGAGACTTGTCCTAGGTCCAGGGTCATAGATCCAGTACAGTGGTAAAGCTAGTGGTTAAACCCCTGTGTAAAGCTCTATGATGAGGGGCAATCAGAAAGTCACTTCAAATACACCTGGTTTACCCTGCAGCCTAAATGCAATAGTCGTTGAGGCTAGTTAAGATAGAATATTTCAGTTGTAATGGCTGAAGATTTGAAAATGAGTACTTGTTTATTTTCATGTTACCAGATATGAGAAGAGCTCTCGTTTCATGAAAGTTGGCTATGAGAGAGATTTTCTGCGATACTTACAGAGCTTACTTGCAGAAGTAGAACGTAGGATCAGACGAGGCCATGCTCGTTTGGCATTATCTCAAAACCAGCAGTCTTCTGGGGTAAGTGAAATCAATTCAGTCTTTGTAAAGGGTCCTTGTTTTCTGGAGATTCAGAGACCTCCATAATATTTTTGAAACTTGTCTTCTGTTCATTACTTTTTTTTTTTTAAATGATATGAAACTTACAGGGCATTCATTTTTTTTCCAGTCTTTATTAGCAAACATAACATTGATTTTGCTCACCATAAGATTTTTCTTTCTTTTTATTTTTCTTGAGGCCAAGATTTTTCTCTTAAATAGTAGTAACTGACAATATGTGATTGACCAACAGAAGTTGAAGATAATTGAATTACTATCCTTTCAATTAAGCATTTTAATTATTAAATAGAAATATTATGTATGGTATGTGCAAGTTTGCATGTTTATCTTTGTTTTCAACTTGTTGGTAATACGTTTTATTGTCTTCAACAGGCCGCTGGCCCAACAGGCAAAAATGAAGAAAAAATTCAGGTTCTAACAGACAAAATTGATGTACTTCTGCAACAGGTGAGAATTGTGTGCATTAATGTCAGGAAATAATTTGAAACAGACATGTAACCAGCAAAAATACAAGGATGGGCCAGGCATGGTAACTCATGTATATAATCCCAGCACTTTGGGAGGCCAAGGTGGGAGGATTGCTTGAGCCCAAGAATTTGAGACCAGTCTGGGCAACAAAGTGAGACCCAGTCTCTACAAAAATTAGCCAGGTGCGATGGCGTGTACCTGTGGTCCCAGCTACACAGGAGGCTGAGTTAGGAGAATTGCTTAAGCCTGCCAAGGGCGAGGCTGCAGTGAGACATGTCTGTGCCACTGCACTCCAGCTTGGGCAACAGAGTGAGACCTTGTCTTGTGTGTGTGTGTGTGTACATGTACATATATATGTATCTAAAAGGACAGCAAATATGAAAAGATGCTCAACACTATTAGTCGTTAGGGAAATACAGATTAAAACTACAATCAAATACCTATTTGACACCTATGAGAATAGCTAAAATTAAACTGATCATACCAGCTATTGGCAAGGATGTGCGCCAACTGGAACTGGGGAATAATATTGCACAACCACTTTGGAAAAAATAGTCTCATTTTTTTCTTTCATATTCCTGCAGATCATATTGGAGTCTGTTTTGTTGTCGTTGTTACTGTTTTTTTAAGACAGTCGTCCTTTGTCACCCATGCTGGAGTGCAGTGGCGCGATCTCAGCCCACTGCAACCTCTGTCTCCCAGGTTCAAATGATTCTCCTGCCTCAGCCTCCCGAGTAGCTGGGATTACAGGTGTGCGCCACCATCCCTGGCTGATTGTTGTATTTTTAATAGAGATGGGGTTTCACCGTGCTGGCCAAGCTGGTCTCAAATTCCTGACCTCAAGTAATCCGCCCACCTTGGCCTCCCAAAGTGTTGAGATTACAGGTGTAAGCCACTGTGCCTGGCCCTGGAGTCTGTTTCTTAAAAAGTTAAAAATGTACCATGTGCCATTCTACTCCCAAATACTTATCCAAGAGAAATGAAAACATATGTCTACACAAAGATTTACACTCCAGTGTTCGTGAGTGCTATATTCATAATGGCACAAAAAAATAAACCCAGACTGGAATTAATTAAAATACCCATCAGCAGGTGAGTGGATAATTAAGTCATGATGTATCTATATGGTGGAATGCCTGTCAGTAATAAAAGGGAATTAGCTACATGAGACAATATGGATGGATCTTAAAATAATTAGGCTGAGTGAAAGAAGCTAGACAAAAAAGGAATATAGACTATGACTCTATATAAAATTTTAGAAAATGCATATTTACCTATAGTGACAGAAAGCAGATCTGTGGTTGCCTGGAGATTGTGTTTAGGATTCAGGCTGGAGGAGGTACTGAAAAGAGTGGGTGGCTCACACCTGTAATCCCAGCATTTTGGGAGGATTGCTTGAGCTCAGCAGTTCAAAACCAGCCTGAGCAACATAGTGAGATGCTGTCTCTCCTTTTTTTTAAAAAAAACAGAGTCTCACGTCATCATCCAGGCTGGAGTGCAGTGGCACGATCTTGACTCACCACAACCTCCACCTCCTGGGTTCAAGCAGTTCTTCTGCCTCAGTCTCCCTAGTAGCTGGGATTACAGGTGCCCGCCACCATGCCTGGCTAATTTTTTTTTTGTATTTTTAGTAGAGATGGGGTTTCAACATGTTGGCCAGGCTGGTCTTGAACTCCTGACCTCAGGTGATCTGCCCCATTGGCCTCCCAGAGTGCTTGGAGTACAGGCATGAGCCATCACGTCCGGCCGAAAGTGCATTTTTCTTAACACATCAGTTATACTTTATTGAAGTATTAAAAAAACTAGGATAAATTAAACCCAAAGAGGCTTTTGTAAATGAAACCAAACAAAAAAGATGGAAAACAACCACTAATGAACCATGGGGAAAAAAGACAATAGTTGGATTTGAAAGAAATCTTAACTGTTTTTTTCCCCCACTCTTCTAAGATTGAAGAATTAGGGTCTGAAGGAAAAGTAGAAGAAGCCCAGGGGATGATGAAATTAGTTGAGCAATTAAAAGAAGAGAGAGAACTGCTAAGGTCCACAACCTCGGTGAGTAAACCTTATTTCACATTATCTCACCTGTCCGTTAACAGTTAGTTAGTAGGAACTCATTTTTATTTGGGAACCTTTGAAAACTGATGTTCTAAACTTAGAGTCAGCACAATTTGTAGCCCACAAGGTCTGTGGCATCTACTAAGCTCTGCCTTTGTGCAGTATGCAAGCGACTTTAGATAGTACAAGAAACAAATGGATGTGGTTGTATCCCAATAAAATGTTAGAAAAAGGCCTCTCTGGCTTGCCAATCACTGCCTTAAACCATAAATTTTCATATGAGCCTGGTTTTATTTTCATTTTTGTTGTAATCAATTACTCAGTACATACTTACATCTTTGTTAAAAATTAATACACCCTTAAAGTAGCTAATTCTTTTAATTGGAGAATAGAATATACTTGTTTCAGATACTATTGATTGCAGAATATAATTGGTCATTGGTTCCTCCATATTGAATAGGATATGTTCAGATTATAGTCAATGTGCATAGTTCCTTAATTAGTTTTGTATATGGACATCATATCCCTTGAACTTAAGCAAGGAATGAATTCATACTAAAATAGGTGGCTTTCTGAAAGGTGATTTAAATTTTGTAAGGTAGTGTGGGTGTTGAACATTGAACAGTGGGTCTCAGCATTTTTTCTGGATGATTCAGTAAGTTAGTTGCTGTTACCTTAAACATCCTTCTCTAAAAGTTGACCACTTGTAGCCCAATATTACTGATTTGGGGAAATGGAAAAGAGCAATTCACACACATTAGAAATCTTTTCTAAATGTTGAATACTTTCCTGGGATTTGTTTCTCTTCCTCAGATGTTCTTATAATAACTGATTTATCATTTTAGACAATTGAAAGCTTTGCTGCACAAGAAAAACAAATGGAAGTTTGTGAAGTGTGTGGAGCCTTTTTAATAGTAGGAGATGCCCAGTCGCGGGTAGATGACCATTTGATGGGAAAACAACACATGGGCTATGCCAAAATTAAAGCTACTGTAGAAGAATTAAAAGTAAGTTTTTTTGTTTGTTTGTTTTGAGGCAGATTCTTGCTCTGTCACCTAGAGTGCAGTGACGCGATCTCAGCTCACTGCCACCTCCACCTCCCAGGTTTAAGCAATTCTCATGCCTCAGCCTCCTGAGTAGCTGGGAGTACAGGCATATGCCACCAGACCTGGCTAATTTTTGTTTTTTCGTTTGTTTGTTTTGTTTTTGAGAGAGTCTTGCTTTGTCACCCAGGCTGAAGTACAGTGGCATGATCTCGGCTCACCGCAACCTCCACCTCTGGGGTTCAAGCAATTCTCATGCCTCAGCTTCCTGAGTAGCTGGGATTACAGGCACACACTACCACGCCCGGCTGATTTTTGTATTTTTTTAATAGAGACGGGTTTTTTTCCTGTTGGCCAGGCTGGTCTTGAACTCCTGCCTCAGGTGATCCGTCCTTCTCAGCTTCCCAAAGTGCTGAGCTACTGCGCTCGGCCAGCGTGAGTTTCTTCTAAAGATACATTTTAGCTATTAAAAAAAATCTGTTTTAGCTATAGCTACAGCTTTTAGCTATCACTAGCTATAGATAAAAATAACTATATTTTAATATGGCTTAAATGGGGATATGACCCTCTCATTGATATTTTCCTATGTGTAATTATTTTTGAAGCACTGTGAGTTCTGTGAAATTTTGCTGTTTATCGAACTATGAAAGCACTTGATTTTCTTAACTCTTGAGTGCCAGAAATTTGGGAAGAATTCCTGAGGATTTAGACAAATAATGATACCTTGTGTATATACATGGTGTTGGAATGTCTACATTTCCCTTAAGGGCATCAGTTCCATAAGTTGGTTTATAGATAACTTCACATTAGTTGACCATTGTTTAACAATGCTTTAAAGTTACATTTGCATAAGAATCCAACTTGATTTTTCTAGGAAAAATTAAGAAAAAGAACCGAAGAACCTGATCGTGATGAGCGTCTAAAAAAGGAGAAGCAAGAAAGAGAAGAAAGAGAAAAAGAACGGGAGAGAGAAAGGGAAGAAAGAGAAAGGAAAAGACGAAGGGAAGAGGAAGAAAGAGAAAAAGAAAGGGCTCGTGACAGAGAAAGAAGAAAGAGAAGTCGTTCACGAAGTAGACACTCAAGCCGAACATCAGACAGAAGATGCAGCAGGTCTCGGGACCACAAAAGGTCACGAAGTAGAGAAAGAAGGCGAAGCAGGTATGGTATATATAAAACACCTAAGACTGATGTCCAGCTTATAATGAGTGTGCAATAACAATAATAATTACTAGTATTATTCCTTGGAATGGTACTTGGGAAGCTCTTAAGCATCTTTAAATGATAGGATTGGTTGCGAGAGCGGAATCAGTGAATAAAATAGTTCCATCTTCGCGGCAACTTCTGTGCTATTTCCCACCTGTCTAGGAAATTTCACACAATCTTTTTACAAAGTTAGAGTACCTGATGGTCTCTTAAGTGCTTGTCTTACTGATTCCGAGAAATAAAATATGAAATCAGCCATACTGTTTTAATTATAATTACAAATTGAAGAAGAGTCTTAAAGAGCACAACGATAACCATCTTAGCACTATTGGAGATGAATTTAGAAAGATATTCAATAATTTTTAGTTCTTAAGATTTCTAATGTAAATATGTTTTAGAGGGTAAGTTTTGCTTAGTCTTGTTAATTAATAGCATCTACTCCAAGGCCTTTACTTATTGTAATACTGGCTGAAGTTGCCTTTTGGTTTTAAATTATTAAGAAGTAGAGATCGACGAAGAAGCAGAAGCCATGATCGATCAGAAAGAAAACATAGATCTCGAAGTCGGGATCGAAGAAGATCAAAAAGCCGGGATCGAAAGTCATATAAGCACAGGAGCAAAAGTCGGGACAGAGAACAAGATAGAAAATCCAAGGAGAAAGGTTAGTTTATATGAGAATTCAGTTCATTAAGAAATTTTTCACACCCTAATCGCCCCACTCACTCTTCTCTGGACACCCCTTTCATACATACTCCTTTTCACTTTGAGGAACGCCATTCAGTAGGACACAGGCATTCTTTCCCCCCTCCTACTTAGTTGTGAAAATGGCAGTTTATCTGGTGTTTTTTCAGATGTTAAACAACATCTTTCAGTTGATAACCTGAAGGTTTTTCATGTAGATTCTTTTAAGTTACCTTTCAGGGTTATTAGGCATAGGATTTATTATATTACCTTGGTTATTGGCTCCTTTTTTTTTTTTTTTTTTTTTAAACACACTGCAGTGTTTCATAATATGTCTTATAAAGTGAGTGTACATTGTTGCATTAGTCTTCATTTGTAGCATTCATTTAAGTTAGTAATTAACATCTAAGTACCTAGAAGTTGAATTGCTTACATGTGTTTTACTCATGTTTTCAATGGGATCAACATGCTCTTTCCCCTTTACTTTTTCTTTTTTCTTTTTCTTTTTCTTTTTTTTTTCCTTTTTTTTTTTTTTTGTGGCATCCCAGTAGCTGATTTACTGTGCTGTTGGCACTATTAATGGACTTTTTAATTTTGTGTGGCGTGTTTTCACAAGAATATTCTCATCTAACTTAGCCTTTATTGGAAGATAATTCTGTTAACCATCAGGGTCTCCTTTCTGAGTTTTGTGTTCTTCTATTTTGTATTTTTTAAATAAAAGATATAAAATACCTTTTATTTTGTATTGAATGAGCTGTTGTGCTTTGCATGGTTTTAGGAATGAGAGAAGGGGCCTATTTCTGATGTTCTCAGCTCTCCTTGCTTCATTTCATTCTACCTGTCTCCATGTTGAATCACCAGCATAATATATGTGCCGCTATTAAGGTTTATTATGCTAGTCTTTTATGTGTTGTTTGTTTATTATATCCTTTAATAGAACTGTCTTGGTTTTTTGTTTTCGTTTTTCCTCTAGACTCAGCTAGAACTAGCAGCACAAACCATGGACATATTTTTTGTTCTCTGCTTTTATTTTCTTAAAATAAGCACACTTTCTGAAATATTTGACATATATTGGCTTTTACTGTAATGTGGGAAAGTGTTGAAAACTTTTGTCTTACTGCCAGATGTGCTAGTGTTTGCCATTCAAGTTGAGAACTTGCTTCTGTGATTCAAAAGGCAGTTGCTACAAAGGGTTAACTGATTTAACATTAGATTTAAGAATGTTTTACCCAATCTTTTTGCAAGACTTTCTGTGTAATGTCTTTTTGGGATGAGAGGTCAACTCTTAAGAGCCAGATATGACTATCAGGTCAAATTTATAATATTTGCTTTGAGAAAGTTTTTAGTTTTACATTTCCTATTGTTAGCTTTAGTTGCTCTATTCTGTGTTATCATTTGTGCCACTTAAAATTGTTGGGTTGGTTCTTAGGGATAAAAGCTAGCTAGCCTTCATAACTACTTGAAGTCAAAGTTGAGTAGTAAATGACACTGGCCTGACTAAAAACAGGCATATTTGTGTAATTTCTGGATAGAGCAAAAAGATGTCCAGAGTTGCTTACCTTTAATCCTAAAATTGTAATGATGATGGCATGAAATTTAGTGAAACTTTTTTTTTTTTTTTTCAGACAGGGTCTCAGTGTCACCCAGGCTGAGTGCAGTGGCACGATCACGGCTCATTGCAGCCTCTACCTCCCCGGCCCAGGTGATCCTCCCACCTCAGCCTCCTGGGTGGCTGGGACTGTAGGTGCATGCTACCATGCTTGGCTAATTCTTTTTTTTTTTTTTTGGTAGAGATGGGGTTTTGCCATGTTGTCCAGTGTGATCTCGATCGCCTGGGTTCAAGCAATCCTCCTGCCTCTGTCTCCTAAAGTGCTGGGGTTATAGGTGTAAGCCACCATGCCTGGCCCCTAGTGAAACTTTTCTTTAAGCACAATAAGCTGAGTTACGTTTAGATTAGCAACAGACAGGGATTTTGCATGTGAGACTTGGTGCAAAGAAGAGAAGATACTGAGAAAACTGTATCAGGCGTCTCCCATGATTGGTTATGCTATAATAGAGTTAAACATTGGAATCTCTTTTAGAAGTGATATAATTTATTGGCATTTTGAAAATGCTATGTAAAAATAAATTAATTAAAAATCAGTGTGCAGATGAGTGAATTAAAAAAATGTAAAAAAAAAAAAAATACGGAAAAGAAACTACCATGTAGCCATCTAGGCACTCGTATAAATGACTGAAGATCTGGACTTTGGGACCAGGTGTGAGCCACCGTGGGCATTTATTAATGGCAGATGAGAAAGAGCAAGTTTATTACTCCAGGTGCTATGATAGAAGCAGTTTATCTCACCCCACAAATGGAAAGTGGTTTCTCACACAAAGCTGTCAGCAACCAGTGTAAGGTGCTCTCTTTGTCAAGAGAGTTTCCTTTTTTCATCCATAGCCCTAAAATCCACCACAAATTGTGGATGTCCTTAGGACTATTAAGATCTACCATATTTACATAGGGCAGAAGATAAGATTATTGGACTGACTACTAGTCCTCCACGGGACAACAAGACGACTCTTCCTCATTGAAGCTACCTGTGCACCGGAGAAGCCCATAAGGCACAAAGGGAGGACTTTCCCACAAGGTCAGTTAGAGCCCACTGTCCTGGCACAGTTCTCACAAGTGGACAGACAGACATATGAAGCAAGTCTTGCGCTTAACTGCTTGGACATTGCTTTGTGTATTATGCAAGTGTTATGGACTAAATATGCTCTTTTACATAAGATCTTCAGTTCTCTGAGTGGGTGCCCCTCCCATACCATATTTTGTTTTCATTACCATCTCTCTCCTAGATATTTGGTGTCATGTCTTCATAACTGTGCAGAAACTATGTAGAGGGTTCTGTTTCTCTTAAAATGTCTTTTTGTCTTATTAACTACTCTGCCAGACCAGCTATTCTTAGTAAGGGGAAAAGTAATTTTTCCAGAAAGTTTCTAGCTGGCTTTAACATTTTCTGTAGAAATTTTTTGTTGGGGGAATACTTGGAACTGAAAAGGCTAGACTATGCTTGCTCTGGTGTACTACTTTTACCTCTAGTCTGAAGTCTTACCCATCCAAAGAATAGTAGAGGAAAAAGTTGTTTACCTTTTTCGTTCTTCATTTGCAGCTGAGTTGAATTTTAATTTCTGTTTTTGGAAAAACAACTCTCAGATGGCATATATATTTTCTTAGCAAAGCACAAAAGTTCAGTTGCTTAGATTGGGATGTAAGATCCATTTTCTTTCGTTAGGCTTGTCCTTCTTGGATATTCAAATATATATATAAATAATTGTTTGCATTTAAAAATATGTAGTTGCAGTTTTTAAAACATGCCTGTTATAAACATTCAAATTTTTTTCACCTTTTGGGGTCACCATTTTTACCCTTCTAACTTAATAATTGAACCTCATGTGAACATAGTTTTATATACTGTCTTTTATACCTTTCCCAGTGCTTTTTGATGTTTTTTACCCACAATGAAATTTACTTAAATATTATATTCTGCAATGTGCTTAATAGCTTCTCACCAATTGAGAGAATTTACCCACTATTTTACCTTTTGCTTCCTTGAATTCCCCTTCCTGCCTTCTCTCTCATATATTACAAATTTTATCCCTTTGGTAAATTCACCAAACCGTTGCTTGCAGTCTGTGGGAAATGATTGTCTCTCATCTCTCAGTTGTTTCACTTTTTTTCAAAATCATGTCTTTATGGTATTTTACTTGAAAATCCATGGTCAATGTCTTCTTTTATGGCAGAAAAGAGGGGATCTGATGATAAAAAAAGTAGTGTGAAGTCCGGTAGTCGAGAAAAGCAGAGTGAAGACACAAACACTGAATCGAAGGAAAGTGATACTAAGAATGAGGTCAATGGGACCAGTGAAGACATTAAATCTGAAGGTGACACTCAGTCCAATTAAAACTGATCTGATAAGACCTCAGATCAGACAGAGGTAAGTGTATTGTTTCTCACTTTGATTAGGGCTTTTTGTTACTGTTTGACAGTGCAGCGTAAGTATGCACAGATGAAGATGGAACTAAGCCGAGTAAGAAGACATACAAAAGCCTCTTCTGAAGGAAAAGACAGTGTAGTCCTGCAAAACATTTTGAGGTACATTGTTTTGTCTCAGCTATTTTGTAGCAGACTCGTGCCCCCATTAGTGTGCCTCTTTGGAAATTATCGCCCACATTTGTAATATAGTCGCCATTGAAAAGTTAATTATCCTTTTTTTAGGGATTTTGATGTCATTTCTTTTTTATTTTTTTAATAAAAAGGTTGAACTGTTTTTTTTTTCTTTTTGGTATTAAGTCCATCTTGTGTTGGTACATTGGCAGAGACATATACTTTAAAAACTTAAATATTTCGGAGGCACATGTTGGACTACTTTGTTTTAATTAAACTGCTAGTATTTCTTTGTCAAGGATGTTTCTAGTTTTTTGCTTTATTGCCTTGCATTCTAATGCAGTTTGTTCTGTAACTCGAGAGCCAGTAGCATTGGATTGATGGAAGTGTAGGGTTTATGAATTATTGCAGCTGACTACCATACCTCACACAGCGTTGGTGTTGTGAGCGGCCCATGAAAAGCCAAATTAAAAATCAAGGATTCAGTCAAACTAAGCAGGTACTCATGCCAGGTACTCCTTTCTCTACCCACATCCATGTTTGAATGCTATTGCCTGTGATCTTTACGCTTAACTGTTGTGTATCTTTTTTGTTCTTTACAAGAAGTGCAGAGGGGTTTTTTGTGTATTGCGTGAAAACTTATAAAACAAATGTTAACAGAATGGAATTTTTTTTCAACTGTATGTAGGGCTGCAGTGGTGGCCAGAATTAGATATCTTTAAAGAATTTTAAATACAATAAACACTTCATATTATTCGCCTTGTTACACTCAATGCAATTCTCAAGTCTATAAGAGGTATGTGCTTAATATTTCCTACTGTGTAGGAGAATTTGCAGTCAGCCATAGGTATGTAGGAATAGTCACTCACTGGCTGATACATTTAAAGCAGCAGTGTGAATAGCAAGGACAGACACCTTCAATTTGTGAAATCAAAGAATTGATGCACTATATAGAACAAATTTGGGTTTTTAAAGAACTGTTAAAAGTTAGGTACTATAAGTGTTCTTAAAACCTGTAAACTTCATTCTGTGGGCTAGTGGCGTGGGACAAAATATTCCTAATGAAAGGAGGTACCAATTAGTTGATTTGTTGGTGGCATTCCCCTTTTGGGAAAGCAATGTAAGGTTATGTCTGTGTGTGTCATTCACACGTAGGCAAGTATACACAGGCACATGGCTTTAAGAACCACACTGATGCCTTGATAATTAAAAAGAATACAAGCATTCCATATACACATGTTAATTAGCAGTTAGTGACTGGGCCAACACTTTCTCATAAAAATTGGCCTTTTACATGTTGTCTAATTATCATTTTTCCCCAAATTTTGCATTGTAGGACTACTGTTCGAAGAGTTTTGGAAGAATACTGAGAACGGAATAAAGTGAAGATCGACATTTATAAAATGAGGTGAAAGAAAGCTATAGTGGCATAGAAAAGTATAAAGCTCAGTTAGTTTTTTTATTATTATTATTATTAAAAGTTAATTCAGGACTGATGTGACCTACCAGATTTCAGAACATGTGTTAATAGTATATATGCCACTGAAAACTTAGGTCCTGTATCATACTTTTTTCTTTAAGACTTTTTAAGAAATATTACTTAAACATGTGGCTTGCTCAGTGTTTAATTGCAAGTTTTCATTCTTGGACTTTGAAAACAGGATTAAACGTTAGTATTCGTGTGAATCAGACTAAGTGGGATTTCATTTTTACAACTCTGCTCTACTTAGCCTTTGGATTTAGAAGTAAAAATAAAGTATCTCTGACTTTCTGTTACAAAGTTGATTGTCTCTGTCATTGAAAAGTTTTAGTATTAATCTTTTTCTAATAAAGTTATTGACTCTGAACTAGTCCCTTGTTTTAAATACAAGAGTTACACTATTACTAGAGGTGTTGGTGTACGGTTTTATCCAATTTGTTCTGTTTAAGACTAATTTTTATAGACTTTCTAATGTTTTAAATAATGGTGCTTCGATTTTAGGTGGTTATGAATAAATTTGAATTTTGCTTTTAATAGCAAAGATGTGCAGTGAACTAGAATATATTTTTACATCCCTGAGAGATTCATTTAGTAGAAAATTCCAAGTATCCTTCTGACAAGCACTCTAGCTAGCTATGGAATGATGTAGAAAAGCATTCAAGAGCTAGTTTTTGTTAAGTCCTGTATCAAGATTAACCTGGTTGTGTCAGTTTATAAATGTACTTGTGTATAGGGTGTGTAGTATATATGGCAAGGGTTATTTCCCCCCCCCCTTAAGTGATTATTTTTGTGTCACATCTAGGAAAACTGGCAGCATGTTTCTATCTATAGCCAGCTTCTTCAACTGTATAAAAGTATTCTCTCCAGCTACGTATATACACACATACATATATATCATAGCAGTTCCTTGTGGTTTATAACTTTCAAATACTGCTATCAGTTTATAGGTAAAGAAACAGTGTGTTAAATGACTTATCCAGGGAGGGTCCTGTGGCTTCATGTTTATGGAGTTGCTAGGTCTCTGCCTCATGGTCCAGTGCCTAACTGTTAAACCACTGTGTTCATTCTAATAGGCATACTGAATTGTTAAAGAATTTACTAAAATCTCTTCCACCAAACTTTGAAAAATGATAAAGCCCCCACTTTAGAGGCTCTGTATGAAAAAATGCTGTGGAGACAGAGCCCTCCTGGCTCCCTAGCTGATCCTGGAGATGCAGCAATAGATGAATGGGTTATCTCTGAATTTGTAAGAGATAATTCACATAAGGATTAAGATAAAATGGGAAGTAAAATCTGACAAACACAAAGATAGCTCCCAGGCACTGCTTTGTGTAGTTTGACAAGATTGTGGTTGTAGCAGCAAAGGACTTAAAGTGATAGTTTTTAAACCATATTCTGTCCCTAAATATTAAAAAATCTAGGAAGTTAATAAAATACCAGATTTGTTCTGCCTCATCTAGAATCAGCGTCTAACTTAAATGAAGTATAATAAATGAGTTCATATGAAAAGGCTTCCTCTATGGACACTTAGATCTATTATAACTATTGAAGTTACCTGGGATTTGGGGGCGGTGGGAGGAGGACCTGCCTCCCCAGGGCATCTATGACTAAGGCCTGGCTTTAGTTACGGAGAGAGACCTAGAAGTTGAATTTTACACCCAAAATTGATGTGACTGAAGAGGAACTGATTCTTGCTAACCAGCTCACAAGAATCCAGTATTGAGACCACCAGTTCACTAGAAGAAACAAACATTTCTGCCATGCAGACCAAAAAGTTATTAGTTGGTGAATATGTATTTTCTCTTTGGAAAGTCTTTAAGGGGAGCAGACCAGTTTTAATCAATCAGATTGCTTGGTAAGTTTGGAATCTGCAATCAGTTGGTCTTAAAAAAACTTTATTTTGGAAATTTAAAGACATACACAAAAGAGGAACAGTATAATTAACCTCTATTAACTCATCACCAACAAGACTCATGACCACTTTTATACTTCATGAGTGATTGTATTTGTATCCACTGTTTTCTATTATTTTCGAGCAAGTCTCAGACACACCATTTAATCTGTAAATAATTCAGCATGTATCTCTAAAAGACAAAGACCTCTTAAATAACAGTTCATTAGTATAAAACAAATTGGGTAAACTTTTGTCGGTCATCAAACTATATTAGCACTGGTCCAATAGTTTAATTTTCATTGAGCCTTTCAAGAGGACTGAGCAGTCTGCTGCTCAAGACATCCTCTCCACTGGAATGTAGAGATAATATATATCATGCTCCTTTTTGTTAAAACGTTCTTTTTTTTTTTCCTTCAAACACAGTCCATTCATTTTTCAGTTTGGGTTGAAACATCCTTCTTCTTTTCTTGGTCTTGAGCTTATAATAACCTAGTCATATTGCTCAGCTCAGATATTTTTACTCCCTCTCCTTAGGCATTCTGGTTCCTTAAATATAGTTAGTGTCACAGAGGATAAGCAACCTTATTTCCGAGGTCTGAGAACACTTGGACCACATATTGGTTGAGCCCAGCCACCTTCTGATTAAAGTTTTCAGAGTTGTAAGAACTGAAAATTTTTATGGTGGAGGTTCTCTGAGCCCTCATCCATTCTGTTTTTAAAAATGCATTGCAGATGGGCTATGTGAATATGTTTTTAAACATCTGATATGTGCATGAAACAAAAAACACTTGAAGTTATTATGTATACAATTCTGTGAGATGGGACTTCATTCAGGATTGGTTTTCAAGTTTGATTTCCTGAGGGATTTTTTAGTAGTTTGTGAAAGAACCCCAGGTCTACTTTTGGAATTTTGTATTATAATTGTAATGTTGCCCATGGTTAAAAAAAAAAAAAGTGTTCAGTGATCTGTGTCTCCTACTACTCCTATCTCGTTTTTCCTCTGCAGGAGCTTGCTGCTGTTAACAGTTATTCTTCCAAGTAGTTCTCTTTGTGGGGAGATGGGAGGTGGGAGGAAATATAAACATATATGTGTAGATTTTTCAAAATATATGACGGTATACCCGTATGTTCTGAGTCTTGCTGTTTTTACCTGGTAATATTTAGAAACATTCATTTTGAGATAAAGGAGACAGCACTTTTAAGTTGAACCTGTAGTTTTAAAAAGTACATTTCAAGTAAGCCAAAGCAGAGAAGTAAATGTATTTTTCATTGTTGTATCAGAATTTTGAATTTACTACTTTAAAAATTCAAGAGTTTTGTAGCTGATCTATTTCTTCCCCTCAGCCATCCCAAATAGGTCAACAGATTTAAGAATGTTTAGGAACAACAACTTTGGGAAACGGGAAACAATTTGGCATAAGTGGGTGTGCCATAACCTCTCTCGTAGCCATTCACTCCCGGATACATACCCTAGAGAAACTCTTACACATGCGTACCAGGGGATGGATTTAAGCATTTGTGTGTAATAGGAAGAAAAGAAGAAAAAACCTGGGAAGACCCCAAGTGTCCACCAACAGTGTGTTGGATAAATACTGTGGTATATTCCAACAGTGGAATTCCACAGAAGTGAAACTGAACTGCAGCTATGTATGTGAACATGGACAAAACTCAACAATAGAAGGATCAAAAAAAGCAAGTCACAGAAGAATACATCACTGGTTCCATTTCAATAAGTCAAAAACAGGCTGTCAAATACATGATAAAAGGAAGCGATTAAGACAAAATTTAATGTTAGCCGTTTTGATGGAGGCAGAGGTGATCATGAGGGCACAGGGGTCTTCAGAGGAACTGGCGAGGGTCTATTTCTGAAGCCCTGTGGGCATTTCCTTTTTTAAGCTGTGTATTTATGTGCTTTTGTATGTATGATATTTCTTAATAAAATTTAAAAAGAATGGGAAAAAGTCTTGGTGTAGGTAGTTACTGATAGATATATAAGCTGTAGTGTATTTTGTAAAATTAACCATCAGTGAGTGACAGATTTAAAGATGCTGTTTCTTGAGTGCCCAATTTAAGGTTTTATTTTGTTTGAGACAGGGTCTCTGTCTTGTCACCCAGGCTGGAATGCAGTGGCACGAGCTCAGCTCACTGCATCTTCCGCCTGCTGGGTTCAAGCCATTCTCGTGCCTCAGCCTCCCAAGTAGCTGGGATTACAGCTGTGCACCATCACACCTGGCTCATTTTTTTGTATTTTTAGTAGAGACAGGGTTTCACCATGTTGTCCAGGCTGGTCTCAAAACTGACCTTGAATGATCAGGCCCACCCTGGCCTCCCAAAGTGCTGGGATTACAGGTATGAGCCACCACACCCAGTCTTCAAATTGAGGTCTTAATTGTAGTTCTAGAAACGGTGACAAGAGCAAGACTCCATCTCAAAAAAAAAAAAAAAAAAAAAATCTAAATGCATGTTTTCTGTGTGATACCTTATTTTCATCTTAACATAATTTCTACTTGTCTGCCAGCCAGGGAGCTGATGCTTTTGTTTTCCTGTCTAAACAGCTTCCAAAGAAGCTTTTCTCAGATTTATGCCATTCTGGGAAAGAAAACTGCTTTACTGTGCTGTACTCCTTCCCCTGGCCCAAGTTAGATTGTCACCTCAGAGAGGCTGCTGCTTTGGCCTTGTTCTGATTTTAGTAGGGGTACTGTGAACACAAAAATGTTTACTCTAAAAAGAGGAGAGTGATTGGAATTTGAATCGGCAGATTCATAAGGTTCATATAACTAAGGCCCTACGTCAGTTCACAGCAGCCCTATTAACCCCTCAACTATGCTCCAGGTGAGACTTGGATCCCCTCAGTATGAGCATAGGGCTTGGCTGTGAGTTCGTCCAACACACCCCTGAGTGCTCCTGTGTGCTGTGGAGTGACTGATACCTTTGGATACACCAAGAACAAAATAGGTGCAGCTCCAGCTCCCTCCGCTGTGGAATCTGTTCTCATTGCAGCAGTGGCACCCTCAGGGCTGTGCCTTGTACACAGGACTTCTGAAAGGGGAGTGGAAAGGGGTAGTGCTGTTGAGTTACTAATCATCCTATTCGTTGAAAGTACACAGAGGTAATGAACAACTAAGAATTCTAGGTCATTTCATATTTTAACCTAAATAGTTCTGGGACTTCTTAGGATGGCATTTTGGTATGTGATTAATTTCACTTAAGGCCATTTTAGAATCAGTGGAATTGGCCAGGCGCAGTGGCTCATGCTTGTAATCTCAGCACTTTGGGAGGCCGAGGCAGTTGGATCATGAGGTCAGGAGTTCAAGACCTGCCTCGGCCAACATAGTGAAACCCTGTCTGTACTAAAAAAAAAAAAAATAGCTGGGTGTGGTGGTGGGCACTGTAGTCCCAGCTACTTGGGGGGCTGAGGCAGGGGAATTACTTGAGCCTGGGAGGCAGAGGTTGCAGTGAGCTGAGATCACACCACTGCACTCCAGCCTGGGTGACACAGCGAGACTGTCTCATAGGCCGGGCCTGGTGGCTCACCCCTGTAATCACAGCACTTTGGGAGGCCGAGGTGGGTGGATCACAAGGTCAGGAGTTCAAGACCAGCCTGGCCAACATAATGAAAACCCATCTCTACTAAAAATAAAAAAAAAACATTAGCGGGCATGGTGGTGGGCACCTGTAGTCCCAGCTACTTGGGAGACAGGCAGGAGAATCGCCTGAACCCGGAAGGCAGAGGTTGTAGTGAGCCAAGATCGTGCCACTGCACTCCAGCCTGGGCAACACAGTAAGACTCTGTCTCAAAATAAATAAAATGAGTGGAATTGCACCTCACTCAGGGATTAGTTTTTTATAATCAATGCATGAGGTGAAAACTAATCAAATTACTCTTGAAGCTCTTCAAATTTTGTTTTACTGATAATCTGCAGCCTTAAGACTTATTTGTGTTATAGAAAATGAGTTTTGGCTGGGCGCGGTGGCTCACACCTGTAATTTCAGCACTTTGGGAGACCAAAGCGGGCACAACACATGAAGCCAGGAGTTCGACACCAGCCTGGCCAACATGGCAAAACCTTGTCAAAATTATTTTAAAAAATTAGCTGGGCATGGTGATGCATGCCTGTAATCCCAGCCACTTGGGTGGCTGAGGCATGAGAATCACTGAACCTACGAGACAAGTTGCACAGTTAGCCGAATTCATGCCACCGCACTCAAGCCTGGGTAACAGTGATATGCACCCCCCAAAGTTTGTTTTTTTTTTTTTTTAGAGATAAGGTCTTGCTATGTTGCTCAAGCTAAACTTGAACTCCTGGGATTACAGGCGTGAGCCACTGTGCCTGGCCTCAAAATTAAAAAAAAATAAGCAATTTAGATGCTGACCTGAAGTGCTTCTGTCACCTTGTCACAGGAGGCTGCAAATGCTAAGCAAGTTGCAGGTGGTCTCACATGACGTTTTCTGAATGAAAAGGACACGCTTCTTACTATTGGAACCATTTTTCTCTGTTTTGAACAGTTGGGTAAGAAAAGTCTTGACGTGCTGCTTATGTGTCCGCTGCCCTTCATCAAAGTTGAGCTACTGAGAAATTGGAGTTGAAGGAACAGTGGCTGATGGCATGTGCTGGGATGCAAGTAAGACATTATGCTTGGCCATAAGGAGTTCTGGTATTTTATGTATACCTCTCCCACAAGGTTTAGAGATGACTTCGTGGTCTAGGAGGAACAGGTGTGTAAAGAAGTGACAGTGCGGTGTGTGTGAATAAAAGTGGGTAGATAGGGTCAAGCCATTGCATGAGCCTGTACAAGGTGCAAGCAGAGTTATTAACTAGAATTTGGCAAGGGGGCTGACCCGGAAGGATCCTAGGGAGTGTGTTAGGGAGGAACATAGCATGGGATGTGATGACAGCTCACTTTAGATGTTAGTGAGGGCACCAGCTGGTTTTTCAGCTTATTTAACAGACTAGTGGTGTGGGCTGTGCCTCGCCTGTTCTGTAAGTGGTATGTTAAAAATAGCCTCCAAGGTATTAATCATTATTGGCTGGGCGTGGTGGCCACCTCTGTAATCCTAGCACTTTGGGAGGCCGAGGTGGGAGGATCACTTGAGCCCAGGAGTTCCAGACCAGCCTGGCCAACATAGTGAGACCTCGTCTTTTTTTTTTTTAAACGGAGAGTCGCTCTGTCTCCCAGGTTGGAGTGCAGTGGCGCCATCTGGGCTCATTGCAACCTCTACCTCCCAGGTTCAAGCGATTCTCCTGCCTCAGCCTCCTGAGTAGCTGGGATTACAGATGTAAGCCACCGCGCCCGGCCAAGACCTCGTCTTAAAATATAAAATTTAAAAAATACTTGGACAGATGCGGTGCCTCACACCTGTAATCCCAGCACTTTGGGAGGCCGAGGCGGGCGGATCACTTGAGGTCAGGAGTTTGAGACCAACCTGGCCAACATGACGAAACCCCGTCTCTACTAAAAATACCAAAATTAGCCAGGCATCGTGGAGCATGCCTGTAATCCCAGCCACTTGAGAGGCTGAGGCAGGAGAATCGCTTGAACCCGGGTGGCGGAGGTTGCAGTGAGCTGAGATCGCGCCACTGCACTCCAGCCTGGGTCACAGAGTGAGACTCCCTCTCAAAAAAGAAAAAAAAAAAGGAGTTATTTACTCAACTCAGAAATCATGCCATTTTGTAGATGAGTTTAAAAAGGTGTAAACAGGAAGTGATAGTATGGGACACATTTTAAAATGAGGACAATTGGCTGGGCACAGTGGCTTACACCTGTAATCCCAGCACTTTGGGAGGCCAAGAGAGCACTTGGGGTCAGTTCGAGGCCATCCTGGCCAACATGGTGAAACCCCATCTCCACTAAAAATACAAAAATTAGCCAGGTGTGGTGGCACATGCCTATAGTCCCAGCGACTCAGGAGGCTGAGGCAGGACAATCTCTTGAACCCAGGAGGCAGAGGTTGGAGTGAGCTGAGATCGTGCCACTGCACTCCAGCCTGGACGACAGAGCGAGACTCTGTCTCAGAAAAAAAAATGGGTTGGGGGGCCTGAGCACAGTGGCTCACACCTGTAATCCCAGTACTTTGGGAGGCCGAGGCGGGTGGATCGCCTTAGGTCAGGAGTTCAAGACCAGCCTGGGCAACATGGTGAAACCCCATCTCTACTAAAAACACAAAAATTAGCTGGGCATGGTGGTGTGTGCCTGTAATTCCAGCTACTTGGGAGGCTGAGGCATAAGAATCGCTTGAACTCGGCAGTGAGCCAAGATCGTGCCATTGCACTCCAGCCTAGGCAACAGAGTGAAACTCTGTCTCAAAAAAAAAAAAAAAAAAAAAAAAAGGGGGGTAGGGGGACACTGATAGAACTTGTGTTGCCAAGTGGGTCCTGGCTTTCCCAGCACCATCAGCTCACCCTGTCCATGTGGGTTCACCTGAAGAGACTCTGGCCATTTGACCTGACTGAGTCTCATAAAGCACACATCAGGATTGGGGCACAACTCTACAAAATAAACTGCCCTTGGTGTAAGTATCATACCTTGCGATGTTTTTTATAGCTATTTGTCAAAACCCTGAACTTAACTCTTCTCCCAGCCCAGAGAAATTGGAGATGAGGAAACATAATAATTTCTCACAGTTCAAACATGAAGTTAGCCAAATTGGTATATGCATCTAGACTTCATTATCTGTGAAATAATGATTTCAGTTTTTTAATTCCTGGGATTGATTATTTATTTATTTATTTATTTATTTATTTATTTATTTATTTCGAGAGACAGAGTCTTGCTCTGTTGCCAGGCTGGAGTGCAGTGGCGCAATCTCAGCTCACTGCAACCTCTGCCTCCTGGGTTCAGGTGATTCTCCTGCCTCAGCTTCCCATGTAGCTGGGACTACAGGTGTGCGCCACCACACCTAGCTAATTTTTGTGTTTTTTTTAGTAGAGATGGGGTTTCACTATATGTTGGCCAGACTGGTCTAGAACTCCTGACCTCAGGTGATCTGCCCACCTTGGCTTCCTAAAGTGCTGGGATTACAGCCGTGAGCCACCACGCCCGGCCATTCCCGGGATTATTTAATAAGTCATTTTTGCAGCTTTGCTATTATAGCAGGGCCTTTCTGTCAGAGATGGCATATATTCGGTCAATCCGGAGCTTCCATTTTTCATTAAAATGAGTTCCACTTCCTGAAAGTCCCGCAGTCTTCGAATGTCTTTGTCCTTAATGTGGAAAAGAAATTATATCATGCTTAATAAATTTGAATGTAATAGAAAGCCTTAATATTAATATTGTTCAGCATCTTGGGTTCTGAACCCATAAGGTATTTTTTTTTTTTTTTTGAGACGGAGTCTTGCTCTTGTTGCCCAGGCTGGAGTGCAATGACGCGATCTCGGCTCACTGCAACCTCCGCCTCCCGGGTTCAAGTGATTCTCCTGCCTCACTTGGCTCACTGCAACCTCAGCCTCCTGAGTAGCTGGGATTTAGACATGCGCCATCATGCCCAGCTCATTTTTGTATTTTTAATAGAGACAGGTTTCACCATGTTGGCCAGGCTGGTCTTGAACTCCTGACTTCAGGTGATCCACCCACCTCGGCCTCCCAAAATGCTGGGATTACAGATGTGAGCCACTGCACCTGGTCCCCATAAGATAGTTCTGTATTTTTTTGAGACAGAGTCTTGCTCTGTCACCTAACCTGGAGTGCAGTGGCACAGTCACAGCTCACTGCAGCTTCAACCTCCTAGGCTCAAGCAATCCTTCCACTTCCACTGCAGCCTCCCAAGTCTACTACACCCAGCTAATTTTTGTATTTTCCTGTAGAGACAGGGTTTCACCATGTTGCCCAGGCTGGTCTCAAATTCCTGAGCTCAAGCAATCCACCCACCTCGGCCTCCCAAAGTGCTGGGATTACAGGCGTGAGACACCACACCCAGCAGATTTTTGTTGTTAAGGTATCTGGAAAGCATGATCATCCCTTGACATGTTAGTTTACAAACAATATACACTATAAGCCAAGACACCAGTAAGAATTGCCAAAGGAACAGCAGCTCACCACCTGTTATCCCAGCACTTAGGAGGATGAGGCCAGGGGTTTGAGAACAGCCTGGGCAATATAGCCAGACTCATTTCAAAAAAAAGAAATCAGTGGAGTGTGGTGGTGTGTCCCTGTAGTCCCAACTACTCTGGAGGCTCACTTGAGATGAAGGGAGGATCACTTGAGCCGAGGATTTCGAGGCTGCAGTGAGCTATGATCACGCCATTGCATTCTATTGTGGGTGACAGAGTGAGACTCTGTCTCAAAAAAATAAAAAACAAAAAAATTGCCAAAGGAATTTTGAAAGCTTTAAAAAAAATTTCCAAAGAAATAAGATTTCCTTTCCAAAATTAAAAATTAAGATCTGTATTTTGAATCTGGGAAATATATAAAAATGCAAAACAATTTTTGTTTGCTAATATTTCAAATACTTAGCAAACCCACCCTTTGCTAAGCAAACAAGGATGGGTTTGTGTTTTTTTTCCTGAGGACTATGCCATTTTATGTTAACCGGTCAGTTTTGCAGAGATTGGTGGGGCCAAAAGCACTGAACTAAAGCCTTAAATTGGGGAGTCACTTGTCATTCAGAGGTTTGTTTTTTTTGAGACAGAGTCTCTAGCTCTGTCACCAGGCTGGAGTGCAGTGGTGCTCTCGGCTCACCGCAACCACCTCCTCCTGGGTTCAAGCAATTCTCCTGCCTCAGCCTCCTGAGTAGCTGGGATTACAGGCACGCGCTGCCATGCCCAGCTAATTTTTGTATTTTTAGTAGAGACGGGGTTTCACCGTGTTGGCCAGGATAGTCTCGATCTCTTGATCTTGTGATCTGCCCACCTCGGCCTCCCAAAGTGCTGGGATTGTACTGGCGTGAGCCACCGTGATCGGACCATTTAGAGGTTTTTAAAAGGTTTATGGACTAGATATGCAAATCTTAAAAGTGCCAGATTGAAAATGACCTAGCTACCATGTTTGGCCATTTTGCAGCCAGGATTTCTGGTGTCATGAAATGCAGAAGTGTAAACGATCGGCTCCAGAGAACATGATGTCACCCACTGTGATTCTGCATTTAGAAACTCTTAACTCTTACCTTTCTGAGCAGTGTGTTTGGTAGCTTTCTGATCTTCTCCACTTGTTCTGGGTTAATCCCCAGTTCACAGCAACTCACTTTTAGTAGGTTTTGGTAACTCAGTTCTTGTCTCTTCAGTTCAATTTCAATGAAGTCATTTTCTTTGGGGTTCTGAATTCTGACTTTAAGCACAAGCTCTAAATCACCCATAAATTCAAATACAGTTTGTAAAGGAAACAAAATACCCATTAGAGATTTTCATATCTATCTATTATGACAGCATAAATAATCCTAGAAACTGAATGTTAAGTAGACATGGAGCTTTCATGGGCACAAACACACTTTGCATCAGCTTAGGGTTCTTTTCTTGGAGTGTTAGGCAAGCTCTAGGATGTATGCCCCCATTATATCCACTGAAAACAGAAAGCTTGCAGCTTTAAGCCAGCCAAGAATTTAAAATATGCAATGGATATTTAAACACATCACCCTTGGGCAATACATAGCAGGTGCTCATACCTGGTTGCTTATCTGGAAAGCTTCAGGGAAATGTATAGCCCTGGGGGCCCTGATGTCCTTAAAGAAGCCATCGTGCAGAGGAGCAAATCGCTCTTGAGATTCCTACCCACCACCCCCACTCCTCCAGAAATAGGATAATTCTACCATCTTTTAGGACAGTGGCATTGTATTCCAACTTAACTGTCCTGAGAAGATACAGTATGAACTAAAAGTCCAAATGGAAAGCAGATGGTCAGTTTGGCTTTGCAACATGGTCACGTAGGGGCTGAGTCTTCACCTAGACAGGTGTCACTGGGTTTCTTGTTATCACTTGGGTCCGTTGGCAAGTGCGGATTTGTGCCTTCTTGTTTATATTCACCTGGGAAAGAATCAGGAAAGAGTTGAGAAGGAGCAGTACCTCACCAGTTGGCTGTCTGCCAGACAAAGGACAAGGATGCCCCACTTCCACTTCCTGCCCTGCAGCTTATCCTCCCCTTCTCAAGGGAAAAGGCAAGTCAGGAAAAGGGCAGTAATGACTTTCAGTCTTGAAGAGTAATTTTCTTTAATCACCACCCAAATCATGAAAAGGAGCTGAGACAGTATTTTTAAATGATGCGTAATCTGGGGAAGAAATATTTATAATCTCTGTGCTTAGCTCAAGTTTTTACTTAAATATTTTTGGCACAGAGTGCTTTATGTCTTCAGTTCTCTAGCAGAGATACAGTTAGGAGGGTGTCTTTATAAGGAGAAATTTTCTCACCCAGAGGGAAGGGAAAGGAGTGAATATTTAGAGTGCTTTGCATATGCCAGGCCTTTTGCGTACTTCTTTCTTTCTTACAATATCCACTGAACATGTTGAAAGCCTGCTTTGCACCAGGCACTGGGCTAAGCCCTGGGGAAATCATGTTCAAAAATCCCAAAGATGTCTCTGTCCTCCTGGAGTTTGCAGGCCAGCAGAAGAGACAGATATTAATAAATGGGAAATCACAGTTGTGGGGGGCATGATGAATGTGAAATACACAGTACTTTGAAAGCATGTCAGCGGTCAAGGGAGGCCTCCATGAAGGTTGATTATTTGAGCTGACATCTGAAGGATGAATAGGCTTAACTAGATCCAGAGGGCAGAGGAGGTGAAGAGCTTTTCACAGGGCCCTGTGGAGAGTTCAGCATGGCTGCAGGGCAGAGAGCATGGGGGGACTGAGTGTCAGACAGGCTGGCAGGGGCCAGTTAGTCCAATTACGTAGCTCCTTGTCACATGAGATAAGATACACGATAAGGTAAAATATACCCTGGATTTCGGAGGCAATAAAAAATTTTCATACTTATATGTTGATATCATGATTTGTATATAGTGGGCGAAGTATATTATTAACATTAGTTTCACCTGTTTTTACTTTTTAAAACATGGCTACTAGCAATTTTAAATTACATATGTGGCTTGCATTACATTTCTATTGGGCAGCATTGGTCTAGATGAAAGGTTTTGGTCTTTGTCCTAAAACACCACTAAGCCATTCTGGTTTTTAGCAGAGAGCTGTCATAATCAGACTTGCATTCTGGAAAAGAGAAAAGCCTCACTGTCCCCAAAAGAATCCTGTGGGGTATGCACATTATTATTTTCATTTTCAGACAGGAAAATTGAGGCTGAAAGGGGAAGTAATTTGTTCAGGTTGGTAAATGGCTAGACATGGATGTGACCAGGGCCAACTACATAATTTGCAAAGCCGAGTGCAAAAGGAAAATGAAGAGGAAGCCAATTTCCCCTTCTCACAGCCGCTGCTCTAACCCAGGGCAAATGGGTGACGCCCAAGGTATTGCGACCTCCCCACTTGAACGCGCCAACTAGCTGTATAGCCAGGGCTGCCTGCCACTCCTCAACTTCTGATCCTTGTTTTGCCTGGGCAAAGGTGACAGCGGAATGAGGGACTCTGGCAGAGGGTTACAGCAGTTGTGGGGCTGGTCTGGGTGTGGAGACCATACGCATGAGCTGAGGCTCCAACTCCCAACCCTGGCACATGCTCCATTGTCCCATCTGACACCACTTACAAAACAAGTTCAGGGCTAAAATTATGACACATTTCAAGTCAACAACCATAGAATGTTGAACTTGGGCCCAAGCCCATGGCCTTTCTGAATGCAAGGCCCTGGGCAGCTGCACTGATCACAGCCTTATGAAGTCAGCCCTGTTTTTGCCACCCTGCCACATGCCTCCAAGGAGATGAGACGCTCCTGCCCAACTCAGCCCCTTCCCAGGACAGGAGTAATGTCCCCTCCTCTAGTGAGCGGGGATCTGCAGTCTTCTCTTTGCCTTTCAATTCTGGGCCCTGGAGGTGGCTCAGGGCTGTGGCTCCTTCTCAGGCAGCCCCTGTAGCAGCTGGGCCCCAGCCCACCTGCCAGTACCTGACCTGATATCAATACCTGATACAGATACTAGAACCTGACCTGAAACGAGGCCTTCCTGCCTCACTGCTTACTCACCCAACACACAGCCCGAGAACTTTCCCTGCCCCGTCCACTACGTTTGAAAGCATTTTATTCTGTGATCAGTGTATCAGCTCTCTGAATCGACAGTCTCATAGAGGTCACAAAGTTGCATGCCCTTTGCACTCAGGCAGATTTGGGTCTGAATTCCTCTGCCACTTAGTAGCTTTGACACCTTGGGCAAGTTACATAACCTCTCTGATCTGAAAATGGGGTTAACAATCCTACCTCACCAGATTGTAAGAAGTCAATGAGAAAGTACACAGAAGGTACAACTTCCTTGCAGTTGTGAGCACCAGTAATTGCCAGCTGCTATTATTATTTATTGTAGCTACAGAGACTTGCTTCCTTCTGAAAGGACCTTTGGTCTAGTTGCTCTACTCTTCACTACCCCACTGGCAGAGTGGGGGAGGCCACGGGGCACTGCTGGCCACAGCATCACCCATGTCCCAGCCTTCCCCAGCCCCCTGTCCCATCATCCTTGAGGACCATGTTGGGAACAGGACTCCCAGACTCACCTGCTGGCTTCTCCCCGATGTCCTGTTCCGGTTCAGCCATGAGTCACCTCTAGTCCGTCAGATGTGCAGCCCCTCTCACATTTATGCACAAGCTCCCAACCAAATAAAAAGCACTTTCTACAGCCTCAGCACATCTGTCTGCAAGGCAACAACAGTGTGTTCTTGCCAGCCCAGTGAGATAGAGCAGGGTCATTTTTATTTTATAGATAGGGAAAAGGAGGCTCCAGTGTGTGGCATGATTTGCACAGGGTGAGGCCAGTGAAGGAAGGTACTGAAGTTCAAGGCTCCAGACTCCCTTCTCAGGCTGTCTCCACTGGAAGACAGTGCAGGCCACTAGTACTCACCCAAGAGAATGGTGCCCTTCGGAGGGGAGGCCTGAGAGGCACAGCAGGCACCCAGCCAGACCCGAGAAGTGGGCCAGGCCCTCTTTCTTGGAAAAAGTTGGTAGCTTCTATATCAGGGGTAAGAAAAACCAAACACTTTGTTTCTCAGTTTGAACGGACTCCTCCTCCCCATTTCACTGTCTTTTCTCCCAGCCCCTTCCTCAGCAGCTGTGCATGACAAGAAAGAAGCAGAAAGACCCCTCCATACCTGGGAAAATGACCTTGGTGATGATCCTGGATCCCCTGATTCTAGACATCAAAATGGAGGAGGCAGAGGCTGGAGCAGGAGGTTCAGTGAAGAATGGGTGGGGCGGGTCAAAGTCCCCAGTGAGGCTGCTGCCTCAAAGGCATGCTGAAGACAGGAGGAGGTGCACAGATAGGAACCCAGATGTTCGGGTAACGCTCACATTTCATTTAACCCTCCAATGACAAAAGACGGGCAAACAGATGGGGCATCAGGGTGGGCCTCAGCATCCAAAAACTGGAGGGAACTGGCTGGGTGCGGTGGCTCACTCCTGTAATCCTAGCACTTTGGGAGGCTGAGGCAGGTGGATTGCCGGAGCTCAGGAGTTCGAGACCAGCCTGGGCAACTCGATGAAACCCCGTCTCTACTAAAATACAAAAAATTAGCTGGGTGTGGTGGCATGCGCCTATAATCCCAGCTACTCAGGAGGCTGAGACAGGAGAATCGCTTGAACCTGGGAAGCAGATGTTGCAGTGAGCCGAGATCACACCATTGCACTCCAGTCTTGGTGACAGAGCAAGACTCCATCTCAAAAAATAAATAAATAAATAAATAAATACTAAAAAAAAACCATAAACCAAACAACAACAACAAACCAAAAAAAAAAAAAAAAAAAAAAAAGCTGGAGGGAGCTATGGAGATTGTAGCCCACCGGCTCTCAAACGTGGTGTGCATTGAAGTCACCTGGGAAGCTTTAAAAACCGTGGATGCCCAGGTCCCACCCTATAAAGTCTGACTTAGTTGGTCTGGATGCACTCAGAGCCCCAGAACGTTCGAAAGGTTCCCAGCTGATTTCAATGTGCAGCCAAGACTGTGAACCACTGATTTGGCCAAACTGCTTAAAGGAGCAAACAGGGAAACTGAGGCCTTAGGAAGTGAAATGTTTACCACTAGTCACGTGGCCAGCCAGGCACAGGCCTGGCACTGGACCTGGGTCACCTGGCTGCCAGGCCGACGCTGTCTTCCCAGCATGCTGGCGTGTCTTTCTGCAAGAACAGGGGAAGGGCGGGGTGGGGCAATGGAGAGGCGGAAGTAGCAGGAATCCCCTGGCCTGAACTCCTGAGAAAATGCACTTTGGCCAGCCTGGCTGCCAGGGTGTGGTCAGCCATAAAAAAGGCATCCTGAACCTCCTCCCCTGAGTGGGTGCGGCTACAGGTGCAGGGGAACTGTAGATGAAAAGGCTTGGCACTTGAGGGAAAGCCTCAGTTCATTCTCATTTTGCTCACCTGTTTGGTCCATTCATTCACTCACTCCCCATTCACTGATTCACTCATTCACTCACACGTTCACTCAACAACACTCATTTTTTTCTTATTTAGGGGAACACACTTTCTTCTTTTAATTCATTTTATTTTTTGAGAAGGAGTTTCGCTCTTGTTGCCCAGGCTGGAGTGCAATGGTGGGATCTTGGCTCACTGCAACCTCCTTCTCCCAGGTTCAAGAGATTCTCCTGCCTCAGCCTCCCTATAAATAGCTGGGATTACAGCTGTGTGCCACCATGCCCAGCTAATTTTTTTTTTTTTTTAGTAGAGACGGGGTTTTGCTAATGTTGGCCAGGCTGGTCTTCAACTCCTGACCACAGGTGATCCACCTGCCTTGGCCTCCCAAAGTGCTGGGATTACAGGCGTGAGCCACCGCGCCTGGCCTTTTAGTTAATTTTAATGTTTTGTTTTGTTTTGTTTTTACCCAAATGTGTTTTTAATTATAGCATTAACAAAGATAAAGCAAAATCAGGGAAGTACAAAATAATTACATGCGAGTCTAACAAAATAAACATCATTTGTTCTTAGATTCTATGTACTTCCTCTAAACCTGCTGTTTTTCCAAATATTGGACCTTTTCTTTTTTACTAGTTTTCTTTTCTTTTTTTTTTTTTATGAAGTATTTATTGATCATTCTTGGGTGTTTCTCGGAGAGGGGGATATGGCAGGGTCATAGGATGATAGTGCAGAGAAGGTCAGGAGATAAACACATGAACAAAGGTCTCTGGTTTTCCTAGGCAGAGGTCCCTGCGGCCTTCTGCAGTGTTTGTGCCCCTGGGTATTTGAGATTAGGGAGTGGTGATGACCCTTAAAGAGCATGCTGCCTTCAAGCGTCTGTTTAACAAAGCACATCTTGCACCGCCCTTAATCCATTTAACCCTGAGTTGACAGCACGTGTTTCAGAGAGCAGGGGGCTGGGGGAAAGGCCATAGATCAACGGCATCCCAAGGCAGAAGAATTTCTCCTAGTCAGAACAAAATGGAGTCTCCTATGCCCACCTCTTTCTACACAGACACAGCAACAATCTGATCTCTCCTTTCTTTTTCCCACACTTCCCCCCCTTCTTTTCAACGAAACCGCCATCGTCCTCATGGCCCTCTCCCGATGGTCGCCGTCTCTTCGGAGCTGTTGGGTACACCTCCCAGACAGGGCGGCCAGGCAGAGGCGCTCCTCACTTCCCAGACAGGACCGCCGGGCAGAGGCGCTCCTCACCTCCCAGACGGGGCCGCCGGGCAGAGGCGCTCCTCACCTCCCAGACGGGGCCGCCGGGCAGAGGCGCTCCTCACCTCCCAGACGGGGCCGCCGGGCAGAGGCGCTCCTTACCTCCCAGACGGGGCGGCCGGGCAGAGGCGCTCCTTACATCCCAGACGATGGGCGGCCGGGTAGAGGCGCTCCTCACCTCCCAGGCGGGGCGGCCGGGCAGAGGCGCTCCTCACCTCCCAGACGGGGCGGCCGGGCAGAGGTGCTCCTCACCTCCCAGACGGGGTGGCCGGGCAGAGGCGCTCCTCACCTCCCAGACAGGGCGGCCAGGCAGAGGCGCTCCTCACTTCCCAGACGGGGTGGCCGGGCAGAGGCCCTCCTCACCTCCCAGACGGGGTGGCCGGGCAGAGGCGCTCCTCGCTTCCCAGACAGGGCGGCCGGGCAGAGGCGCTCCTCACTTCCCAGACGGGGCGGCCGGGCAGAGGCGCTCCTCACCTCCCAGACGGGGCCGCCGGGCAGAGGCGCTCCTCACCTCCCAGACGGGGCCGCCGGGCAGAGGCGCTCCTCACCTCCCAGACGGGGCGGCCGGGCAGAGGCGCTCCTTACATCCCAGACGATGGGCGGCCGGGTAGAGGCGCTCCTCACCTCCCAGACGGGGCGGCCGGGCAGAGGTGCTCCTCACCTCCCAGACGGGGTGGCCGGGCAGAGGCGCTCCTCGCTTCCCAGACAGGGCGGCCGGGCAGAGGCGCTCCTCACTTCCCAGACGGGGCGGCCGGGCAGAGGCGCTCCTCACTTCCTCCCAGACGGGGTGGCGGCCGGGCAGAGGCGCTTCTCACATCCCAGACGATGGGCGGCCGGGCAGAGACGCTCCTCACTTCCCAGACGGGGCGGCCGAGCAGAGGGGCTCCTCACATCCCAGACGATGGGCGGCCAGGCAGAGACGCTCCTCACTTCCTAGACGGGGTGGCGGCGGGGCAGAGGCGCTCTTCACCTCCCAGATGGGGCGGCCGGGCAGAGGGGCTCCTCACATCCCAGATGATGGGCGGCCAGGCAGAGACGCTCCTCACTTCCTAGACGGGGTGGCGGCGGGGCAGAGGCTGTAATCTTAGCACTTTAGGAGGCCAAGGCAGGTGGTTGGGAGGTGGAGGTTGTAGCGAGCCGAGATCACGCCACTGCACTCCAGCCTGAGCAACATTGAGCACTGAGTGAGCGAGACTCCGTCTGCAATCCCAGCACCTCGGGAGGCCGAGGCGGGCAGATCACTCCAGGCCAGGAGCTGGAGACCAGCCCGGTCAACAGGGCGAAACCCCGTCTCCACCAAAAACACAAAAACCAGTCAGGCGTGGGGCGCGCGCCTGCAATCCCAGGCACTCGGCAGGCCGAGGCAGGAGAATCACAGGAGCCCGAGGCAGGGAGGTTGCAGTGAGCCGAGATCACCGCAGTACAGTCCAGCTTCGGCAACAGAGGGAGACCGAAAAAAGGAGAGGGAGACCGAAGGAGGGGGAGGGAAAGGGAGAGGGAGAGGGGGAGGGAAAGGGAGAGGGGGAGGGGGAAGGGGAGGGGGAGGAGGAGGGAGAGGGGGAGGAATTTTAATGTTTAAAATTAAAATATTACATGTTCTAGTTAAAAAAAAATCTACTGGTACTAAAGATCAGAGCCGATTAGGAAGGAAGAAAGCAAAGTGTGTTGGGGGGCACAATCAACTGCCACACAGGCCTTGGCATATGACTTGTTCCATTCATTATGCTGGGCACTTAGTGGGCCCCTTTATCCATGTATTAGTTTTGCGTGTGTGTGAGCCTGTGAGAGGTAGCTTTTAATTCTGATATAGTTTCAAACTTACAGAAAGTTGTGCCGGGAGTAGTGGCTCATGCTAAGGAGGGAGGATGGCTTGAGCCCAGGAGTTTGAGACCAGCCTGGCCAACATGCTGAAACTCCATCTCTACAAAGAATAAAAAAAAGAAAGAGCTTTCCTTCTCATCCATTCATTCATTTATTATCATTGTGAACTCATGGATTCTTATTTTATTCAGTGGGTCATAATCCATCACTATCATGATCTATTTTGATGCTTTAATCATCCCAACTTTGTCCAGCATTTTATCCTGGCAGCTGTTTCCCATATCCTTTGACATATTCCCATTATTTTGTGAGCACTTTCTTTTTTATTTTATTTTATTTTTTAGACAGAGTCTTGCTCTGTTGCCAAGGCTGGAGTGCAGTGGTGCAATCTCAGCTCGCTGCAACCTCCACCTCCCAGGTTCAAGCAATTCTCCCGGCTCAGCCTCCCGAGTAGCTGGGAATACAGGCACGCGCCACCAGGACCGGGTAATATTTTTTGGTATTTTTAGTAGAGAGGGAGTTTCACCACATTCGTCAGGCTGGTCTCAAAATCCTGACCTCAAATGATCCGCCCTCCTCAGCCTCCTAAAGTGTTGGGACTACAGGCGTGAGCCACCGCACCCGGACTGTGAGCACTTTATCTCATGGCACATCAAGATGTTCTGGGTTCCATTGTACTTTCCCTGCCCCAGCCCTGCAATCACACATTTCTCCAAGGAGCCAGGTTCTTTTCCATGAGGCACAGGTGTGATCATTCCCATGGAGATGCCATTGCTTCTAGGCTCTTCCCGTGTGCAGAGCTAGGAGCACACATGCACACATGCACATACACACATAAACACATAAACACACGCATCTATTTCTGTATATAGATATATGTTTTAAAATCAATCTAATTTATTTAGTTTCCTCTTTTGTGTGTGTATATATTTAAGAGAACAACTTCATATTTCTAGTCCCATTCCAACACCAAAAGGTTCTCCCTTGCTGGCTTGCTTTCCTTCCTTTCTTCCTCCCCCTTTCTCTCTTTCTTTCTATTTTAAACCACATAAATTTATTCTCTCACAGTTGTAGAGGCCAGAAACCCAAGATCAAGATGTTGGCAGCGTTGATTCCTTCTGGAGGCTCTGAGGAAGAATCTGTTTCATGCCGCTCTCCTGTTATGGTGGTTGCCAAAATTCTTGGTGTTTCTGGCCTAGCTGTCTTCAGTTCCATATTGTAACTCTCTTCTCCAAAGGGTGAAATCTGGCTCCTAACATCTTTGATACATTTACTCCTTTGCTCAGTCCAATACACAAAAAGTTTCAGAATTGTTCATTTGAAATATATTTAGGTTCATTGTTTCTGTTTGTATATGAGGATTCATTCTTCCCAGTCCTTGTTGATTTTATTTATTTATTTATTTATTTATTTATTTATTTAAGACAGAGTCTTACTCTGTTGCTCAGGTTGGAGTGCAGTGACATGATCTCAGCTCACTACAACCTCCACCTCCCGGGCTCAAGCAACTCTCATGCTTCAGCCTCCTGAGTAGGCTGCACCACCACGCCTGGCTAATTTTTGTATTTTTTGTAGAGACGGGGTTTCGCCATGTTGGTCAGGCTGGTCTCAAACTCCTGGCCTCAAGCAGTCTGCCTGCCTCGGTCTCCCAAAGTGCTGGGATTGCAGACATGAGCCACTATGCCTGTCAATTTATTATTTCTTGAACATATTAATCATTAAATGGTTCTGTAGGTGGAGTCAAAACATTGATATTTTAAAAAGTGTCGTTTTACTTTTTTATCCCTTCCATTTCATTCCCATCTATCTATCCCCTGTAGGAAACTAATCTCATTTGTTTCTGACTTACCCTTCTTATGTTTCTTTTTGCAAAATTAAATAGATATGTTTTTGGCTGAGCGTGGTGGCTCACGCCTGTAATCCCAGCACTTTGGGAGGCCAAGGCGTGTAGATCATGAGGTCAGGAGTTCGAGACCAGCCTGGCCAAGATAGTGAAACCCCGTATCTACTAAAAATACAAAAATTAGCCAGGCGACGGGGTGGGCACCTGTAATCCCAGCTACTTGGGAGGCTGAGGCAGGAAGCGGAGGCTGTGGTGAGCTGGGATCGTGCCACTGCACTCTAGCCTGGGTGACAGAGCGAGAGAGACTCTGTATCAAAAAAAAAAAAAACTTTTTTTTTTTTTTTTTGAGACGGAGTCTCGCTCTGTCGCCCAGGCTGGAGTGCAGTGGCACGATCTTGGCTCACTGCAAGCTCCATCTCCCGGGTTCA
The DNA here is from genome assembly GCF_028885625.2 of Pongo pygmaeus. Classification (NCBI taxonomy): domain Eukaryota; kingdom Metazoa; phylum Chordata; class Mammalia; order Primates; family Hominidae; genus Pongo; species Pongo pygmaeus. The sequence continues at coordinate 68,088,852 of NC_072392.2, read as the reverse complement.
CACCATTCTCCTGCCTCAGTCTCCTGAGTAGCTGGGACTACAGGCACGTGCCACCATGACCAGCTAATTTTTGTGTTTTTAGTAGAGATGGAGTTTCACCATGTTGGCAGGCTGGTGTCGATCTTCTACCTTGTGATCCACCCACCTCGGCCTCCCAAAGTGCTGGGATTACAGGTGTGAGCCATTGTGCCTGGCCATAGCAGCCTGATTTTAACCCACCACCTAATACTGCTCCTCCCTCCACTGTTTTGTGGTTTTGACAGAACAACCCATTAGCATCTCCTTCTGATAGGTGACCACCAACCATGGAGTGGTTCTGGCCATTCTGCAGAGGATGTGCAGTGAAGGTCTTCCTGTCCTCTGCGTCACCTTTTGACATCAGAGGGCTAAAAACTCCATGCTCCAATCATGCTAATGCCGCCATTTTTTGAACATGGGTCCCGTGGAGAAGCAAGAAGCACAATTGCACATGGGCCTATTTCTCCATTCATAAATATTCATGACTCCTTCAATAGCTTATTGAATATGTATATCTGGCCACCTCGTTCAGCGTAAATCCCTGTGTTATTCTTCCCATCCTTGAGGTGTTGGCTTCTGGCCATGCTTCCCAGCCTGTCCCAATGGCCACCCTGAAGACTGCAACCCTGTGTGAGAAAGAAGGCTCTCCTTTCCAAATGTATGAACCCCGTCATTCTTCAGTTGACACAGTTGAGAAGGCAGCCTCACAGAGCCCCGCACACCCATGCTGTGGAGAAGACAGCTGAGGGCTCTCGGCACCCCAGAAGGCCTCGAGGCTCTGTGAAACCACTGGGCCCGAAGTTGCAGTGAAGGGTGAGACTGAAATCAACACAATTTCCTGTTTCTGTGATAAACAATACAGGGACCAGACAAAAATAGCTTGGCTGCTTGCTCCTAGGAGATAAGACTGTAAAGCAACTATTAGGTTGGTGCAAAAATAATTGTGGTTTTTGCCATTTAAAAGTAATGGCAGGCCAGGTGCGGTGGCTCACGCCTGTAATCCTAGCACTTTGGGAGGCCAATGTGGGCAGATCACTTGAGGTCAGGAGTTCAAAACCAGCCTGGCCAACATGGTGAAACTCTGTCTTTACTAAAAATACAAAAATTAGCGGGGCGTGGTGGTGCACACCTGTAGTCCCAGCTACTCGGGAGGCTGAGGCAGGAGAATCGCTTGAACTCAGCAGGTGGAGGTTGCAGTGAGCTGAAATCATGCCACTGCACTCCAGCCTGGGCGACAGAGCGAGACTCTGTCTCTAAATAAATAAAAGTAATGGCAAAACCCACAATTACTTTTGCACGAACCTAATAAATGTACTTGGCTCCTAGCTGACCCTTGTATTTATTGAATCAATGAAGAAAATCTATAGAGTTAGGCATGGTGGCTCACGCCTGAAATCCTGACAATTTGGGAGGCCTAGGGGGTAGGATCACTTGAGCCTATGAATTTAAGACTAGCTTGGGCAATATAGTGAGACCCTGTCTCTACAAAAAAATTTTTTTTTCTGAGACAGTCTCGCTCTATCGCCCAGGCTGGAGTGCAGTGGCACAATCTCAGCTCACTGCAACTTCCGCCTCCCTGGTTCACGCCATTCTCCTGCCTCAGCCTCCCGAGTAGCTGGGACTACAGGCGTCTGCCACCACGCCCGGCTAATTTTTTGTATTTTTAGTAGAGATGGGGTTTCACCGTGTTAGCCAGGATGGTCTCGATCTCCTGACCTCGTGATCTGCCCGCCTCAGCCTCCCAAAGTGCTGGGTTTACAAGCGTGAGCCACCGCGCCCGGCCTACAAAAAATTTAAAAAATAGCTGGGTGTGGTGGCATGTGCCTATAGTCCCAGCTACTCAGGAGTCTGAGGTAGGAGGATCACTTGAGCCTGGGAGGTTGAGGCTGCACTGTGCCATGATTATGCCACTGCACTCCAGCCTGGCGGGGGTGGAGAGAGAGACAGATAAAATAAAATCTATACCAGATTCTAGGATTGGAGACCCGAGAGAGAGAGAGAAAGAAAAAATAAAAATCTATACCAGCTTCTAAGATTGGAGACTCAACAAATAATCCAATTTCGTTGTATAAAAAATATGGCAGCTCTGGGAGGGCGATACTGTCATGGGGTAGAAGTCCTATTCTTACTTCTGAGTATGGAGTCATAGGCAATTTGTTTATCTTCTCTCTGAGCCTCAGTTTCTTCATCTGTACAATGGGAGATAATAATACCATCTATTCTACTTGTGAGGATGATTCAAGGATAGAATATACAAAAATACATACTGTGAATTTTTTTTTTTAGACACAGTTTCGCTCTTGTCACCCAGGCGGGAGTGCAACAGCACAATCTCGGCTCACTGCAACCTCGGCCTCCTGTGTTCAAGCGATTCTCCTGCCTCAGCCTTCCTAGTAGTTGGGATTACAGGCATGCACCACCATGCCTGGCTAATTTTGTATATTTAGTAGAGACAGGTTTTCATCATGTTGGCCAGGCTGGTCTCGAACTCCTGACCTCCGGTGATCCGCCCGCCTCAGCCTCTCAAAGTGCTGGGATTACAGGCATGAGCCATCGCGCCCGCTCATTCTGTAAATTTTAAAGTCCTGTATCAGTTGTTGTCTATTGCCTGCCATTCCTTGAGGGAATCCTGGAGGCCTTAGAGAAGCCAATTCAGATAAAGGCCTTGGGCAACCACTAGGGGTCAGGAGAGGACTGGATGTTTCTTCAGGGACAGATCTCTTCACCAAAGACCCTTCACCCGCTAGCCCCACCTTCCCTCCACCATTTAGTTTTGTTTTCTTCTTGGGAGTGGGCCACTGTTGTAGCCATACCATTCTTTTCTTTGATCTTGGAATCAGCAAAAAGGCTTGATTGAGTAGGATGATGACTTCACCTTGAACACACATGTGGGCTGTTGACTACTTTATAGTGCTGGGGCCACAAGAGTAGGTGGAAGAGGAGAGCCCCAGGGCAGTTGCTGGGTTTTGACTTCATGAGATGGCAATTTGAACAAGGGATGGAAGGGAACCAGGGCAAGTCAAAAAGCCTAACTTTGCCAGGCACAGTGGTTCATGCTTGTAATCCCAGAGCTTTGGGAGGCCGAGGCCAGGAGTTCAAGACCATCTCGGGTGACATAGTGAAACTCCGTCTCAAAAAAAAAAAAAATTTTTTTTTTTGTGGACAGAGTCTCGCACTGTCACCCAGGCTGGAGTGCAGTGGCACAATCTCGGCTCACTGCAAGCTCTGCCTCCCGGGTTCACACCATTCTCCTGCCTCAGCCTCCCAATTAGCTGGGACTACAGGCGCCTGCCACCATGCCCGGCTACTTTTTTGTATTTTTAGTAGAGAGGGGGTTTCACTGTGTTAGCCAGGATGGTCTCGATCTCCTGACCTTGTGATCCGCCTGCCTCAGCCTCCCAAAGTGCTGGGATTACAGGTGTGAGCCACTGCGCCTGGCCAAAAAAAATTTTTTTTTAATTAGCCAGGAGCACGTGGCTGGGCATGGTGGCTCACGCCTGTAATCCCAGCACTTTGGGAGGCCAAGATGTGTGTACCACCTGAGGTTGGGAGTTCAAGACCAGCCTGACCAATATGGTGAAACCCCATCTCTACTAAAAATACAAAAATTAGCCGGGCATGGTGGCGTGCGCCTGTAGTCCCAGCTACTTGGGAGGCTGAGGCAGGAGAATCGCTTGAACCCAGGAGGCAGAGGTTGCAGTGAGCCAAGATCATGCCATTGCACTCCAGTCTGGGTGACAAGAGCAAAACTCTGTCTCAAAAAAAAAAAAAAAAAAGATATATATATATATATATTACAGGCATGAGCCGCCGTGCCTGGTCAGGAAATATATATATATATATATTCTGACCAGGCACGGCGGCTCATGCCTGTAATTCTCACACTCTGGGAGGCTGAGGCAGAAGGATGCTTGGGCCTATGAGTTCTAAAGCAACCTAGGCAACATGGCGAGTCCGTGTCTCTAGAAAAAAAATTAAAACATAAAGTACCCAAGCATATTGTCATGGGCCTGTAGTCCTAGCTACTTGGGAGGCTGAGGTGAGAGTATCACTTGAGCCCAGGAGATCAAGCCTGCAGTGGGCCATCATCATATCACTGCACTCCAGCCTGGGCAACAGAGCGAGATCCTGTCTCAACAACAACAACAAAATTTCCCAGGGCCTTTGTATTACCTTGTAAATAAAAAACAATGAATATGGTAAAAAAAAAAAAAAAATCAGCAAGCATACAGATACAAATGGGAAGAAACAGAGCAGGGCAGGGAGAGTCCCGCAGTCAGAGAACATCACGGCTGGGTGGACAGGTGATAGGACTCTCACCCCATAGCTCTTCTCAGCTGGCCTGTCTGCTCAAATCTTCCGGAATGAGAAAGATACCCACAACCCAGGAGAAACTAAACAGAAGCAGCACCATAAGGAGACAGACACAGATGGCATGGAGAATTCTTACACACTGAAGCCTTGTAATATAGGCGGCACTGCAACAGACAGGCCATCCTGCTACCCAACAAGTTATGCTGTTTCTTTTCTAAGAGACAAAGTCTTACTCTGTCTCCCAGGCTAGAATGCAGTGGTGCAGTCATAGCTTACTGCACCCTCAAACTCCTGGGCTCAAGCAATCCTCCTATCTCAGCCTCTTGAGTAGCTGGGTCTACAGGTGTGCACCATCATGCCTGGCTAATTTTTTTTTTTTTGAGGCGGAGTCTCGCTCTGTTGCCCAGGCTGGAGTGCAGTGGTGCCACCTCGGCTCACTGCAACCTTTGTCTCCCAGGTTCCAGCAATTCTCCTGTCTCAGCCTCCCGAGTATCTGGGACTACAGGTTCATGCCACCACATCCAGCTAATTTTTGTATTTTTAGTAGAGATGGGGTTTCTCCATGTTGGTCAGGCTGTTCTCGCACTCCCGACCTCAGGTGATCTGCCCGCTTCGGCCTTCCAGAGTGCTGGGTTTACAGGCGTGAGCTACCATGCCCAGCAGCTATGAGTTTCCTTCTAAGAAGAGACAGACAGCCTGGGCAACATGGTGAAATCCCCTCTCTAAGAAAAACATAAAAATTAGCCGAGTGTGGTGCTGCTCACCTGTAGTCCTGGCTACTTGGGAGGCTGAGTCAGGAGGATCGCTTGAGCTAAGGAGGTGGAGGTTGCAGTGAGCTGAGACGCCACAGCACTCTAGCCTGTGCAACAGACTGTGATCATGTCTCAAAATAAAATAAAAAAAAGAAGAAGAAGAGACAGGAGACAGCTTGCTTCCCCTGTGTCTCTGTACCATGTGAGGGTACAGCAGGAAGATGGCCATCTGCAAGCCAGGAAGAGAACCCTCAGTAGACATGGGATCTGCCAGAGCCTTGATCTTGTACTTCTTAGCATCCAGAACCTTGAGAAATAAATGCTTGTTGGTCGGGTGCAGTGGCTCAGGCCTGTAATCCCAGCACTTTGGGAGGCCGAGGCAGGCGGATCATGAGGTCAAGAGATCGAGACCATCCTGGCCAACATGGTGAAACCCCGTCTCTACTAAGAATACAAAAATTAGCCAGGTATGGTGACACATGCCTGTAATCCCAACTACTCGGGAGGCTGAGACAGGAGAATCACTTGAACCCGGCAGGCCAAGGCTGCACTGAGCCAAGATCATGCCACTGCACTCCAGCCTGGCGACAGAGTGAGACTCCTTCTCAAAAAAAAAAAAAAAAAAAAAAAATTAGCCAGGCGTGGTGGTGTGTGCCTGTGATCCAGCTACTCAGGAGGCTGAGGTGGGAGGATTGCCTGAACCCGGAGGTCGAGGCTGCAGTGTGCCCTGTTCGCCATGTTGGCAACACTGCACTCCAGCCTGGGTGACAGAGCAAGACTCTATCTAAAAAAAATTTATTAAAAAAAAATGCCTGTTGTTTAAGGCACCAGTTGATGGTATCTTTTTATAGCCTCCTAAAATAAGACACCCCTCCCAGGTGTCTCCCACTAAGACACAATGGTTCCCACAAAAGCATGGGCCTTGTCTGTTTTGTTTAATGATGGGTGCCCAGCGCATAGGTCAGAACAGTTCCTGAGACACGATGGTGCCCATATTTGTTGAATGAATGAAAGAATGATGAATGTATGAGCAGTTTGATATGAATTTTCTAAAATTTTTTCTAGGTATATACCAGTACAGGTATATTAAGAAAAAATATGGGGTCATGGTATAAATTGGGTTCTGAACTTACTTTTTTATTAACAATTCATTGTGTATATATCTCCATGTTACATTATACCAGGGTTTCTCAGTTTGGATACTACTGATATTTGTGTTTGTGTGTGTGTGTGTGTGTGTGTGTGTGTTTGAGAAGGAGTCTCACTCTGTCGCCTAAGTTGGAGTGCAGTGGCACAATCTCAGCTCACTGCAACCTCCACCCCCCGGGTTCAAGTGATTCTCCCGCTCAGTCTTCAGAGTAGCTGGGACTACAGGTGTGCACCACCACACCCAGCTAATTTTTGCATTTTTAGTGGAGATGGGGTTTCACTATATTGGCCAGGCTGGTGTGGAACTCCTGGCCTTAGGTGATCTGCCCATCTCGGCCTCCCAAAGTGCTGGGATTACAGGTGTGAGCCGCTGCATTGGGCCCACTACTGATATTTGATGCCGGATCATTCTTTGTTGGAGGGAAGCTGTACTGTGTATGGCAAGATGTTGAGCAGCATCCCTGGCTTCTACCCACAAGATGCAACTAACACCTTCCACCCCACTGCGGATAATAAAGAATGTCTCTAGATGTTGTCAAATGTCCTCTGGAGGGCAAAATCGCCTCCAGTGGAGAACCATGGGTTTATATCAATCTACCTCTTTTATTGGCAGCATAAGAGTATTCTAGAGTGTGGCTGTGGAATTTTTTTTAGCTAATTTCTCTTTGATGCACAACTGTTTCCAGGCCCTTGACTCCCTGAGCACTTGTGTGTTTCTACAAGAAGCTTCAGGACTGAAGCAAGAGCAGGCTGGGACCAAGCTGGGCCTCTATGGACAGACCATGACGGAGCTGTTTCACTCCATGTTTGATGGTGGTGGGAACTGCCGCCCTAATCTTTGCCAATCTGATGTGGTTTGTAAGCAATAGCGCTTCTTGTCTTGTTCTCTTGTATAATTGTATAGACTGTTCCTTCTAGAAAAAATGTCAAATAACAGTAATGACCACGAACAACCCCTTCTGGCCCTGACTTTGGCAGTGCACTTGGAATAACTAGTATCACATAGTTACGACGTATGTGTATGCTTCATATGAATATAAACTCACTTCCCAAACAGTCTGCAGTGGGAGTTTGAATGTTCTCTTTGAAGATAAAGTTGTTTATGACAATATATGAAGCTTTGAAGTTTCTCAGTGATTGGGGATTTTTGTTTTCTGCTTTTATTATCTATTTCTAATTTTTTCAACTGTGGTCAAAGAATAGGCCTGTATTATTTATTTGAGACGGGATGTCGCTCTATTGCCCAGGCTAGAGTGCAGTGATGTGATGATGGCCCGTGCAGGCTTGATCTCCTGGGCTCAAGTGACACTCTCATCTCAGCCTTCCAAGTAGCTAGGACTACAGGCCCATGCCAGCATGCTTGGCTAGTTTATGTTTTATTTTTTTTTGTAGAGACAGGGTTTCACAATGTTGCCTAGGCTGCTCTAAACTTATAGAGATTTCCTTCTTACTCCGGGTCGATTTTTGTAAATCTATAAACCTTACATTATTATCATTTGTTTAATGATGTGTGCCCAGCGCATAGGTCAGAACAGTGCCTGGAACAAAAGGATGCCCCATACTTGTTGAGTGAATATTTGTTGTAGAATGTGAGCTACACAGGAACAGAGATTTTCCCCCCAGTTGTGTCCCCAGGGCTTTGAACAATACCTGGCATGTGGTTGGTTCGCAATATAAGTTTGTGGCCCTTGTAAAGCTGGAGCCATTGATTGTGACATGAACTTCTGAGGAACCTTATTGTTTTGTTTTAGAAGTATCTGATACGGGCTGAGAGGTGTTTCTATTTGTCTATTTTTCTATGCATTTTAGAGTTTTTCTGGCTGGGCACAGTGGTTCATGCTTGTAATCCTAGCACTTTGGGAGGCTGAGTTGGGAGGATTGCTTGAGCCCAGGAGTTCAAGACCAGCCTGGGCAAGGCAGCGAGACTCTGTCTCTAAAAAAAAAAAAAAAGAAAAATTACCTAGGTATGTTGGTGGTGCCTCTAGTCCTAGCTACTCAAGAGGCTGAGATGGGACGATTGCTTGAGCCTAGGAGGAGGTCGAGGCTTCAGTGAGCCGTGATGGTGCCACTACCCTCCCAGCTGGGTGACAAAATGAGACCTTGCCTCAAATAAACAACAACAACAGGCCTATAGTCCCAGCTGCTTGGGAGGCTAAGATGGGAGGATCGCTTGGGCCCAGGAGGTGTAGGCTGCAGTGAACTGAGATCTCACCACTGCACTCCAGCCTAGGCAACAGAGCAAGATCTTATCTCAAAAAAAAAAAAAAAAAAAAAAAAAAAATCTGTGTATATGTTTTGTAGGGTTTTTTTTTTTTTTTTTTTTTGAGACACAGTTTCACTCTGTCCCCCTAGCCGGAATGCAGTGGCGTGATCTCAGCTCACTGCAACCTCTGCCTCCTGGATTCAAGCGATTCTCCTGCCTGTCTCCCAAGTAGCTGGGACTACAGGAGCCTGCCACCGTGCCCGGTAATTTTTTTTGTATTTTTAGTAGAGATGGGGGTTCACTATGTGTATGTTTGTGTTTTTTGAGACAGTCTCACTGTCACCCCGGCTGGAGTGCAGTGGCACAATCTCGGTTCACCACAATCTCTGCCTCCCGGGTTCAAGTGATTCTTGTGCCTCAGCCTCCCAAGTAGCTAGGATTACAGGCGTGCGCCCCCATGCCTGGCTAATTTTTTTTGTATTTTTAGTAGAGATGGGGTTTCGCCATGTTGGCCAGGCTGGTCTTGGACTCCTGATCTCAAGTGATCCACCTGCCTCAGCCTCCCAAAGTGCTGGGATTACAGGTGTGAACCACCATGCCTGGCCTTTATTAATTATTATTATTATTATTATTTGAGACAGATTCTTGCTCTGTTGCCCAGGCTGGAGTGCAATGGTGCAATCTTTGCTCTCCGCAAGCTCTGCCTCCTGGGTTCAAAGCGATTCTCCTGCCTCAGCCTCCCGAGTAGCTGGGATTACAGGGGCGTGCCACCAGGCCCGGCTAATTTTTTGTATTTTTAGTAGAGACCGGGTTTCACTATGTTGGCCAGGCTGGTCTGGAACTCTTAACCTAGTGATCCGCCTGCCTCAGCCTCCCAAAGTGCTGGGATTACAGGCGTAAGCCACCGTGCCTGGCCCTATGTTTATTATTATTATTATTTTGCACTGGCGTTGGATTTTATTCCGAGAACAGACTAAAGAGAGCAATGTGTCAGAAGCGCTGCTCAGCCACAGCCTCTTGGGTGGCATGGGAACAGAGCGGACGCATTATGGAAACCCAGTTTTTGGGCAGAAGATCAGGCAGCGAAGGGCCTCATTGGAAATCTCCTGGCTTCCGGGTGTCCAGGGCGGCCGTCCCAGGCAGGCGACGGTCTTCTTGGCGGCCAGGCTGCGTATGCGTCACGAGGAAGTCTCCAGACGGAGCGCGGCCGCCAAGGCGCAGTAGCAGGGCGACGACGTCGTCAGACCCCTCTGACTTCCATGGCGCGTCTTCAAACCCGGCCGATCCCGGCGAGTGTGGCGGCCGCGCAGGGCAGTGGCGTATTCGATCTTCTGGGTCTCGGGGTGGTTCCCACTGGGGCTCTCGCGCTGTCTCTCTGGAGCAAAAGGCCCCCCTCACACGGCTTTCGCCAGTGCATCGCTTTTCCCAGCGGAAATTCACAGAGACAAGGGGATTGAGAAGGTCTATTTTTTATTTGTCTTTTAAACTATAGCTATACCAGTGAGCGTGAAGTGGTATCTTATTTTGGTTTTGATTTGCATTTCCCCAATGACTAGTGATGTTGAACATCTCTTCATGTGTTTATTGGCCATTTGCATGTCTTCTTTAGAGAAACATCTATTCAAATAATTTGCCTATTTTATTTTATTATTTTATTTTATTTTATTATTATTTTATTTTATATTTTATTTTATTTTACTTTATTTTATTTTATTTTATTTTATTTTATTTTATTTTATTTTATATTTTATTTTATTTTATTGAGACTGAGTCTCACTCTGTCGCCCAGGCTGGAGCGCAGTGATGTGATCTTGGCTCACTGCAACCTCCGCCTTCCGGGTTCAAGTGATCCTCCTGCTTCAGCCTCTCGAATAACTGTGATTACAGGCTCCTGCCACCGTGTCAGGCTAATTTTTGTATTTTTAGTAGAGATGGGGTTTCACCATGTTGGCCAGGCTGTCTAGGACTCCTGACGTCAAGTGTTCTGCCTGCCTTGGCCTCCCAAAGTGCTGGGATTACAGGCGTGAGCCACCGTGCCTGGCCTTTGCCTATTTTAAAATTGGGTTGTCTTCTTTTTGAGTTGTAAGAGCCTTTTTACATATTCTGGTTACAAGTCCCTGATCAGGTATATGATTTATGAATATTTTCTCCCATTCTGTGGATTGTCTCTTCACTTTCTTGATGTGCACTTTTTTTTTTTTTTTTTTTTTGAGACGGAGTCGTACTCTGTCGCCCAGGCTGGAGTGCAGTGGCTGCATCTCGGCTCACTGCAAGCTCCGCCTCCCGGGTTCACGCCATTCTCCTGCCTCAGCCTCCCAAGTAGCTGGGACTACAGGCACCCGCCAGCACGCCCGGCTAATTTTTTGTATTTTTAGTAGAGACGGGGTTTCACCATGTTAGCCAGGATGGTCTCGATCTCCTGACCTCATGATCTGCCCGCCTTGGCCTCCCAAAGTGCTGGGATTACAGGCGTGAGCCACCGATCCCGGCCTATGTGTTTTACATTATGTTACTTGGTGCACATTTTATTTTCTGGGGTCTTTCTCTTTTATTAGTACAAAGAGATCTGTCGTGTTTCATATAATTTTTTGAGCTTCATGTCATGACCTTGGTTTTCTTTTGGTTCGTATGTGCCTGGGTATCTTTGCCCTTTTTTCTTTTTTCTTTTTTTCTTTTTTTTTTTTTTTTTTGAGATGGAGTCTTGGTCTGTCGCCCAGGAGGCTGGAGCGCAGTGGTGGGAACTCGGCTCACTGCAACCGCTGCCTCTCGGGTTCAAGCGATTCTCCTGCCTCAGCCTCCCAGGTAGCTGGGATTACAGGCATGTGCCATGATGTCCCACTAATTTGTTTGCATTTTTAGTAGAGATGGGGTTTCACCATGCTGGCCAGGCTGGTCTCGAACTCCTGACCTCAAGTGATCTGCCCACCTCGGCCTCCCAAAGTGCTGGGATTACAGACATGAGCCACCGCGCAAGGTCTCTTCCCATTTTAAAAGTCGCTATCGTTTCCCACCTGTATCTTGTGAGCATAGTCAACGCTCAGTGAAGGTCAGCTTCCTTCCTCTTGTCTGTCCTCATGAAATGCTCCTTCCCATACCGCCCCCCGCCCCCCGCCCCAGGAGTAGCCTTTGCTGTCCCAGCACTGAGCTCCAACATGGGAGTCCCTCTCAACACCTCCTCTTGAGCCTGCCCCTTTGCTTCCCTGCCACTCCCATGCAAGGCCACTGGGCAGGGCAGGTCCGCACCACCGAGTTGCCATTCTCCCCATGTCCACCAGGGGCCGCCCCACTCCTGCCTGAGCTTCCTCCAAGAACCTGTGTTTTTAATTCAGTCCCTCCCTAGCCTCCCATCTCTCCCAGCACCACCTTTGGGTGTAATGCCCCAGAGCAGTATTCCTGGTTATCCAAGGAGTCCATAAACTGTTCTGTGGGAAATCAGCCCAATGCACCCTGGCTCCCTCATTCAGCAACTGTGCTGTAGTTTTCTTGTCTGCAAAATGAAAATAATAATTTCCACCTCACTTAGAAAGAATATGTAGGCTGGGCATGGTGGCTCATGCCTGTAATCCCAGCAATTTGGGAGGCCAAGGCGGGCGGATCACTTGAGGCCAGCAGTTTGAGACCAGCCTGGGCAACATGGCGAAACACCGTCTCTAATGAAAATACAAAAATTAGCCAGGCATCGTGACACACATCTATGATCCCAGTTACTCCAGAGGCTGAGCTTGCAGTGAGCTGAGATCGCACCACTGCACTCCAGCCTGGGCAACCAATTGAGACACTGTCTCAAAAACAAAACAAAACAAAACGAACAAACAAAAATAGAAAGAAATAATATATAGTTTGGGAGCCTGAGGCACGAGAATCACCTGAACCTGGGAGATGGAGGTTGCAGTGAGCTGAGATCGCACCATTGCACTCCAGCCTGGGCAACAGAGTGAGACTCTGTCAAAAAAAAAAATGAAAGAAAGAAAAGAAAAATAAATAATATGTAGTGTTCAGCAATGTGCCTGGTATACAGTATGTGCCTAATAAAAGCAAGTCACTTTACAAGGGTTCAAAGTCTGTCCCTGCACAACTCTCCCTAAAGCTCTCCAGGCCTGTCTGTTTTCTTAGGTAATGGGGTGGCACCCGGGTTACATGGGGTGAGATCTCCTTGTAGGGGCACAAGCTTCATGAGTTACAAAGTCAGATGTGTGAACGTTTTTATTTTCTATAACTGACTTGGATTTCCACCTCCATTTCCCATGTTGCACAATGTGGAAACATTTTTATTACAGAATTCAGGGTTTCTTCAGTCAATTCTTTTTTTTCCGGGACGGAGTCTTGCTCTGTCGCCCAGGCTGGAGTGCAGTGGTGCAATCTCTGCTCACTGCAACCTCTGCCTCCCGGGTTCAAGTGATTCTCCTGCCTCAGCCTCCCGAGTAGCTGGGATTACAGGCATGTGTCACCATACCTGGCTAATTTTTGTATTCTTAGTAGAGATGGGGTTTCACCATGTTGGCCAGGCTCGATTCCAACTCTTGACCTTGTGATCCACCCGCCTCGGTCTCCCAAAGTGCTAGGATTACAGGCGTGAGCCACCACGCCTGGCCTCTTCAGTCAATTCTAAGTTTTTGCCTCCCCCTTTGCCCTGGGGTCCCAGCTAATGGTGTCAGCAGGGAGAGGGCTCTGATCTTGGTCATTCTCGTTTTCTCTGCTGGTATTTGTAAAGATGGTCTCTGGCCCTATTGGGCATCATTTGCCCATGTCCGTTCACACTGGATTCATTACTGCCCGTGTCCACCCCATCAGCATTCACCACCAGGGCCCGCGGCCCACCCGGCCTGCTTGTTATACTATCCTGATCCTGAGCTTCATGTGGTCCCAGAATCCTCTCTCAGCTACTTCAGTGGGAAACTGTGGGGAGGGGGTTGTCTCAGGCCCTCTCTGACCAGAGAAGCCACAGCAGCATGTCTCCTTACGTGTAAAGACATGAGGGTGTTCTGGGAGATGGTACCTCGGTGCCTGCACCAGGAAGCAGGCCCCTCTACTCCCTGAGCTCTGCAGTGCCCCTACTGCAGCCCAGACAACAGGGCTGGAGTGGGGAAGAGAGAGCCATTGCGCGATCAGTGTTTTTACTGAGGCAAAGACCTCAACTTTGAAGCTCAATATCCAAGACCTAGCTCCACTGGCTTCTCTCTCCATTTCTTCTGAAACATTCCTGCCCCAAGGACATCCTTGCTGCCACCTGCATTGGGGCGGGGTGGTATGACATGCTAGAGAAAGAAGGCTGGGTAACATTTCCTAATCTAGCTTGCCACACCTTTTGCCCTATTTTCAGGGTACTCCTAGTACAGACTAAAACATGCCCGCCCCATAGCACCCTAGGGAAGTTTGTGCTCCCAGTAATGAGTAGGGCAGAGCCAAGGTGGTGGAAGAGGTTTTCTGAGGATTGGTACTCAGCCCCTTCTGGGAGGGGAGACGATCCTGGTTGTAAACAATAGAAAACAACCCTGGTTAACTATAGCCCAAAAATAATTTTCTGGAAGGATGATGGGTGGTTCATAGAGTCACAGGGTAAACTGGAGAACCAGCCTGACAAATTGGGCAGGAACCCAGAAGGCTGGGAGGCAGAATCACAGGGAGGGGCTTATGAGGACAATCATGCCAACCTCACAACCACCACTGCCCTTTGATGGTGGCAGCTGGGACCCCAACATTAAAGGAGCGACACCTCAATGGTCCCAGCTTCTCAATGACCCTCAATCAGTGTCAAAGTCCTAGGCAGGATGAACCAAGGCTGAGTGCCCAAGCACCCCCTGCAGGAATTGGATCTTTGGCCCCCTTAGGCTTCCATAGGGGGAACACTGCCTCCGGCCCATCTTGAGATTTGTATCCTCCTCTCTCAATGGGTATTTGGATGACAAGCAACTAAAATCAGCAAATGCACACATCTCTCTAATTTCCCTGAATTTGCATTTGCCAAGAGGCAGTTTCAAACCTGCCTCATTTGAGCAGTCTACTCAGAGTGCTGTTTGTTTATGCCACTCGGAGAGCTTGCCAAATACAGTGAAGTCATCTGAACAGCCTGAGCGCTTCCAGATAAATACATCGGCCTCCTTTCCACGGCCCCCATCGTAGCTAACATGTACTGAACAGTGGGCCAGGCACTGAGCTCAGCGCTCTACCTGGAGGATTGCCTTGGGCCTTACTGCCATTTTTCCAAGGAAGAGACTGAGGCCCAGTGGTTTAGTAGCTTTCCCCAGTTCACACAGGTCTAGATGGGAATAACAGGGACTTGACCCCACACAGCCTGTCGGGCCCTGCTCCCTGGTGATCTAATGGAGCAGACATTAAACCAATAACCACAGGATTACATACGTGATTACAAGGAGCGCTGGAAAGGGAAAGAACAGGGTAGGAGGAGGAAGGATGACAGAGAAGACAATCCATAGGGGTGGGATGGGTGGGGGTCCCAGGAAGGCCTCTGGAAGAACATTTAAGCTGTGACCCAAATGATGGATTTAGCCTGGCCAAGAGCGAGGGGAAAGAGGCAGTGGCAAGTACTGAGACCTCTGAGGCAGGAGATAGGGGAATGTGTTCGGGGGATGGAAACAACGGCCAATGCAGCAGGAGCAGAGGGAGCTGGGGATCTCTGGGTGGGGCCATCAGGCAGGGCCAGGCTGAGCCTTGGTGTTCTTCAGCTCAGAACCCCTCACCTCCTCTCACTGACCCCCACCCCATCCTCTGAGCTCCGACCTCACAGCACAGTCAGATCCAACCTCTTCTCCCCACCTCCGCTGCGGCCACCCTAGTCTGATTATTGCAATGTCCCCTCCCATTCCCACTGGTCTCCCTGCTTCTGCACCGCCCCCATATCTCTTCTTTCTCAGCAATAAAGTGATCCTTTTTGCATGGAAGTCAGAGCTTGCCAGGCCTCTGCTTCTCATTTTGCTTAGAGTAAGTGCCTAAGTCTTGCAATGGTCTACAAAGCCCTCCACAGTCTGGGTCCCAGGAGCTCCTGCAACGGGGTCCCCTCTCTCACTTGGCCGCAGCCCCACTGGCCCTGTGCGCCTTCTCAAGTACACCAGGCAAGCTCCTATCCAGAAGGAGGGCCTTTGCACTGCCCGTTCCCTTGGTCCGGAATGTTCTTTCCTCACATATCCATGGGTCTCTCATCCTCCAGCAGGCCTGCCTGGGCATGTTCTCATAGTGGAGCTCAGGGCAAGAACAGATGGAGATGCTAAGCCCTCTGCCTGCCTCTGGTCTGCTAACATCCTGCTGGCCACAGCAAGCACGTGGCTGAGCCCAGAGTCTGAGTGGGAGGGCACTAGGGATGGTAGATGCACACGGTAAAGACACAGGGAGTAAAGCACTGGGGCCCTTGCACACGTGATTACAGCCCCTTGATCTGAGCTCCAAATCCCAGGCCTCCTCCTGCACAGCGACCTGCCACCATCAGTAACTCTCTCCACCAGCCACCATCCCATTTTCATTCAGCAGACATTTGTGGAGCACCTGCAGTGTGCAGGCTCTGTTCTAGACACTGTGAGGCAGCTGCACATAAAGTAGACTAAGGCTTTGCCCTTTTAAAGTTTTTTTGTTTGTTTGTTTGTTTTGAGACAGAGTCTCTCTCTGTCGTCCAGGCTGGAGTGCAGTGGTGTGACCTCGGCTCACTGCAATCCCTGCCTCTTGGGTTCAAGCGATTCTCCCATCTACTCGGGAGGATGAGGTAGGA
The DNA here is from genome assembly GCF_028885625.2 of Pongo pygmaeus. Lineage (NCBI taxonomy): Eukaryota > Metazoa > Chordata > Mammalia > Primates > Hominidae > Pongo > Pongo pygmaeus. The sequence goes on along the minus strand of NC_072392.2, from coordinate 68,072,699 downwards.
GAATCGCATGAACCCCGGAGGCAGAGGTTGCAGTGAGCCGAGATCGCACCACTGCACTCCAGCCTGGGCAACAAGAGTGAAACTACATCTCAAAGAAAAAAAAAGAAAAAGAAATACTATGTGTAGGGACAACGGGGAGGCAAGTGATCAATATCTAGTGCTATGTGAATCTCAGCAACAAGGAAGTGGGTCAGAGTGCAGCTGAATTAAAGCTTAATTATAACTCTATTTCTGTCCAGAACCTGACATGTGATTCTTGTTAACCCTGTGGGGACAGTTTCAGTGGCTGGAACAGAGTGAGCAAAGCAGAGAGAGGACTGTTAGTGGGTCGCAGGCAGGGAGGTGAGGCAATCCGAATGATATTTCCAACACCCCACGTGCAGACAGAACCTGGGTTGGAGAAGGGGAAGAAGGGAAGTGGGGAGTCCCCTTAGGAGGGTATTGCCATCGTCAAGGCGAGAGTTCGTGGTAGCCATGGTGGTCAGATTCAGGATGCATGCTGAAGGGGGCCCAAATAGGATTCGCCAATGCATTGGAGGAAAGGGAGGTAGGAGTCAAAAATGACTGACACTATTTTTTTTTTTTGGAATGGAGTCTCACTCTGTCACCCAGGCTGGAGTGCAGTGGTGCAATCTTGGCTCACTACGTCCTCCTCCTTCTGGGTTCAAGCAGTTCTCCTGCTTCAGCCTCACAAGTAACTGGGATTACAGGTGCGTGCCACCACGCCCGGCTAATTTTTGTGTTTTTTAGTAGAGAGGGGGTTTCACCGTGTTGGCCAGGCTGGTCTTAAACTTCTGACCTCAGGTGATCTGCCCGCCTTGGCCTCCCAAGGTGCTGAGATTATAGGCATGAGCCACCGCGCCCCGCCAAGGATGACTGACATTTTGAACTTGAACAAGCGGGTAAATGGAGTTACTGTCTAGTGAGATGGGGAGTGCTGGGGTAGAGCCTCTGCTTTAGACATAAAAGGTATCTGAGAGCACAGGGTCTTTGGAACCTGGTGTCTGAGGTAGACAGAGAGACTGGCATCTCAGGTAGGAGTGCAGGCTTGGGGAGCCCCACCTTCCACAGTGTGGGGGAAGCAGGAGGCCGTCAGGGTTTCATGAGCCATCCTGTTCATTCACGAGTTCATTTATTCATTCATTCAGCAAAAATTTATGGAGCACAAAGGATAAGCCGGACACTTTTCTGGATGCTGGAAATAGCGGAGAACAAGAGGCGGTGTTGCCAGTCTAATTTGGTTCCTTACCTCCAGGTAGAAGAGACAGGTAATGAATAAGCAAACACGTGTAAAAGAGAAGATGATTTTACAGAAGGACGGTGTCACAAGGAGTAGTAGAGGGTGGTGGGGAGTGCCAGGGAATCGGAATTGGGTAGGAGGTCACTCAGGCAGCCCCGAGGACCAGTCTCAGACTCCCAGGAGGACCTGCCTCAGTTTGTCTTCTTTTTGTCCCACAGAATGGCTGCTATACCATTAGGAAGGGGAGGGAAGAGGAGCGGCCTCGCAGTGACCCTCAGGGGTCTTTGGGGGAGGGCTTTGTCCTAGAGGAAGAATCTCTTTGCAGGGCGCTGTGGCTCATGCCTATAACCCCAGCACTGTGGGAGGCTGAGGCAGGTGGAGCACCTGAGGTCAGAAGCTCCAGACCAGCCTGGCCAACATGGTGAATTCCCATCTCTACTAAAAATACAAAAATTAGCCAGGCGTGTTGGTGCATGCCTGTAATCCCAACTACTTGGGAGGCTGAGGCAGGAGAATCACTTGAACCCAGGAGCCAGAGGTTGCAGTGAGCTGAGATCATGCCGTTGCACTCCAGCCTGGACAACAGAACAAGACCCTATTAAAAAAAAAAAATTAGCCAGGCGTGGTGGCACATATGCCTGCAGTCCCAACTACTCGAGAGGGTGAGGCAGGAGATCACTTGAGCCTGGGAGTTTGAGGCTGCAGTGAACTATGATTGCACCACTGCACTTTAGCCTGCGAGACAGAGTGGAGCCCTGTCTCAAAAAAAGGAAACAGCCGGGTGTGGTGGCTCACACCTATAATCCCAGCACTTTGGGAGGCCAAGGCGGGCGGATCACCTGAGGTCAGGAGTTCAAGACCAGCCTGGCCAACATTGTGAAACCCCATCTCTACTGAAAATACAAAAATGAGCTGGGAGTAGTGGTGAATGCCTGTAGTCCCAGCTACTTGGGAGGCTGAGGCAGGAGAATCACTTGAACCCAGGAGGTAGAGGTTGCAGTGAGCTGAGATTATGCAACTGTACTCCAGCCTAGGTGACAGAGTGAGACTCTGCCTCAAAAAAAAAAAAAAAAAAAAAAAAAAGGAAACAGAGAACCCATAAGAGGTATATATGCTGTGTTCCCACAGAGCAAAACTGCTCAGCCCACTGCAAAATTCTTCTCTGAGGGTGTGGAAATGGGGTTGCTCACTTTCTACCATTTGAGAGTTTCTGCTATGCAAAGAATTTTCTTTGTGCTTCCTGGCGCTTTATCCTGCAAAGAATGGGAGAGTGAGGCCCATGAAGGCTCATAAGCCAAAGTTCCCATCTGAGCTCTGCCACTGTGTAGATGGGTGACCTTAGGTGATGTGTTCATGTCCTTTGGGGACAGCAAGAGTTAACATGGGGGAGCAATTTAGTTAAAAGAGATTTTGAAGAAGCTGAACTCAGACAATTGTGAGCAAGCTTCAGGGATGTTTCTGGTCATTGAGACAAGTAACAAGACGAATACTAGAACCTGCGCTGAGGCTGTGGCAGGCTACGGAGAAGAGGAAGCAATGATATCTGCTAGGAGAGTGTTGCGTTATGAGGCTGAGGAACTGGGAGGGCCATGGGCATTCCTGGGGGTTCCAGTTTGGGCACTGGAGTGAATGATGGACTATTAACTGAGAGTGAGCACAGAAGGAGAAGCCAGCTCGGAGGGAAAAGGATCAGGTTCTGTTTGAGGACACGAAGGGTGAGATGACTGGCAGATTTCTAGAAACATGGATGTGAAGTTGAGGAAGGAAGTTGGACCCATAAGTGCCCAGTCAGAAATCCTCAGGACCTGGATGGTGCTTGTGCAGAGAACGACCAGATGATAACTCCAGCTGTTTCCCTTTCCTTCTAGGGACACATCCAGAATATACTTTGGGCCAGGCACAGTGGCTCACGCCTGTAACCCTAGTACTTTAGGAGATCAAGGCAGGCAGATTGCTGGAGCCCAGGAGTTCAAGACCAGCCTGGCCAACGTAGCGGAAACCCGTCTCTACCAAACAACAACAACAACAACAAAAATTAGCTGGGCATGGTGGTGTGTGCCTGTAGTCCCAGCTACTTGGGAGGCTGAGGTGGGAGGATTGCTGGAGCCTGGGAGTTCAAGGTTGCAGTGAGCCAAGATCACATCACTGCACTCCAGCCTGGGCAACAGAGGCAGACTTGGTCTCAAAAAACAAAACAAAACAAAAGAACACACTTTGCAGCCTCCCTCCATCAAGGGGGCTGCTTTCTGTCCAGCGGAATGTGAGTAAAGTGGCAAAGCCACTTCCAGGTCTGGCCCATGAAAATCTACCCTTAGCTCTCCAATCCTCTCCTCTAGGTGTTGGCCGACTTTTTCTGCAAAGGACCAGATGGTAATGGTTTTAGACTTCATGAGCCATGCCATCTCTATTGCACCTAATCAACTCTGCCGTTGTTGTGTGAAGACAGCCATAAGCAATAAGTAAATGTGTCTGTTTCAATAAAACTTTATCTACTAAAGTAGGGCCACAGCTACTCTTCTCTCTCTCTTATTTGCTGCCTGGATTCTGATGTTCAGATCGCCTTTAGGAGCCACATGTTGAAAGTGGCACAGCCTCCCGTTGTCTGAGACACTGTAAGAAACCCAGACAAGAAACGCAGATGGGGTGCAAGGAATCGGGGTTGTCCGTTTCTTACAGCAGAAATGGAGGCCCCCTAATTCCTTGCCCCCATCCTCCTTTTATGGAGTAAGAAATAAACCTGTACTGTGTTTAGCAACTGAAATTTGGCAGGGGATATCTCTTCCATGAGTTAGTGTTACTTTAACTAAGATAGAATTGGTACTGGGAGCGGGATATTGCCATAATGAAAATCTAAAATGTGTGGCATTGGTTTTGTAGTTGGGGAAGGTGGTGAGAAAACCTTTGTCAGACAGGGTTTGGAAAGATGGAGACCCATGCTAGGCAACAGCAAAACATTTGGTAAAATAGTTGCCTGAGATAAACAGGCCAGCTGTCCTCTGACCCTGTAGCTCTAAGGGAAGAAGTCATAAAGTACAGGCAGCACTTAACAAGGTCTCAGAAGAATAAGATGGGACCAGTGAGCACTGGCTGATTTGCAAGCAAAACTAAGACGAAATAGGGACTCCCGGAATTCGGGGTCTTGGTTAGGAACATTGATGGCTTCTAGATGCCAAACAGAAGGAAATCATAGCTTAAAGGCCTTTGAGCAGCAAAGGCCCATGAAGCCTCAACCTTAGGCAAGGTCAGAGTCAGGGAGTGTCCTTCCCCAGGCCTGAGAACCTCAAGATTGCTATCAGCACATTGAGAGAGAATGGCCTGAGGGTGGACAAGAGAAGAATCCGGCTGGAGAACTGTGTCTGACTGTGAATTTTGCACGTGGTTGCTGGCATCCAGAAATGACTGGAAGCAAGTAGAGGAGACTTTTCAGATTTTCAGGGAACTGCATGTCAAATAAGCCATAAGCCTGAACTTCAAAAAATAAACAAACAAAAAAGAGAGAAAGTGTTTGAACTTTTGGGCCTTAAAACCACCTTGAGGCTGGATGTGGTGGCTGACACCTGTAATCCCAGCACTTTGAGAGGCTGAGGCATGTGGATCACCTGAGATCAGGAGTTCGAGACCAGCCTTACCAACATGGTGAAACCCCATCTCTACTAAATACACACACACACACACACACACACACACACACACACAAAGTTAACCGAGCATGGTGGCGCATGCCTGTAATCCCAGCTAGTTGGGAGGCTGAGGCAGGAGAATCGCTTGAACCTGGGAGGCAGAAGTTGCGGTGAGCTGAGATTGCGCCATTGCACTCCAGCCTGGGTGACAGAGCGAAGCTTCATCACAAAACAAAACAAAACAAAACCACTTTGAGGTCTTAAAACTTTTACCCGAAGGAGCTGCAGGCTGCAAAAGATGAGCAGCAACCCGGGAGGGTCTACCCCTCAACGGCTGCTGTGAACGCGGCCTTGGAGCAACGCGGAAGAGGACAGTGTGGAGGGCAGGGCCGGGAGTCATAGAGAAGAGATCAGGGCAATTCCTTCAAGGGTGGGGGCGCTCCCAGCACCCGCCTGACCAAATGGCATCATCGCTGTCATCAGAGCCTGCTTTGCATCTTCTATTCTTCCCTTCTCTGAAGAGGATGTTGTCCTGTACTTGCCCTGTCTGTGCCGCACCACTGGATCCGGAAGTGTGTTGTATGTCTGTACTGGGGTGGGGAAAGGAAGGACACAGATAACTTGTTCTTTTAGGCATTGGTTTCCAGACCACAGGGAGTCACAGAGGACCTGGAGGAGAGAATCCTGTGTGTGCTGGAGATCCCAAACTGTGGCGGAGGCCTCAGGAGGCAGTGATGGTATGGACTCAGCTGCCTCTCTGGGAAGCAGTGAGCGTGTTCCATGTGTGAGAGGAAGAGTGAAATGGCTACTTAGTAGCTATTGGGCAACCCATGGCAGAGACTGGCTAGAGGCTTACGAACACTGTCTTAGTCCATTTTCCATTGCTGTAAAGGAACCTGAGGCTGGTAATTTATAAAGAAAGAGGGGTGTTTGGCTCATGGTTCTTCAGGCAGTACAGGAAGCATGATACCAGCACCTGCATCTGGGGAAGGCCCCAGGAAGCTTCTACTTATGGCCTCAGGACAAGGGGGAGCAGGCATGCCACATGGCAAGAACGATGCCAGGCTCCTTTAAACAACCAGGCCGGGTGCAGTGGCTCACACCTGTAATCCCAGCACTGTGGCCAACGTAGGAGGATCGCTTCAGGCCAGAAGTTTGAGACCAGTCTGGGCAACATAGCAAGCCGCCATCTCTAAAAAAAATTAGGCTGGGCGCCGTGGCTCACACCTGTAATCCCAGCACTTTGGAGGGCCGAGGTAGGCAGATCACTTGAGGCCAGGAGTTCAAGGCCAGCCTGGCCAACATGGTAAAACCTTGTCTCTATTAAAAATACAAAAATTAGCTGGGTGTGGTGGCAGGCACCTGTAGTCCCAGCTACTCAGGAGGCCGAGGCATGAAAATCACTTGAACCCAGGAGGCAGAGGTTGTAGTGAGCCAAAATTGTGCCACTGCACTCCAGCCTAGGTGACAGAGTGAGATTCTGTCTCAAAAAAAAAAAAAAAAAAAAAAAAAATTAGCCAGGTGTGGTGGTGTGGGCCTGCTCAGGAGGCTGAGGTGAGAGAATCACTTGAGCCTGGGAGGTGGAAGTTGCAGTGAGCCGTGATTGCACCACTGCACTCCAGTGTGGATGACAGAGTGAGACCCTGTCCCAAAAAACAAACAGACAAAAACCAAGCACCCACATGAACTAATAGATTGAGAGCTCACTCATTACCATGGGGAGGGCACCAAGCCATTCCTGAGGGATCCACCCCTATGATGCAAACACCTCCCACCAGGCCCACTCCTAACACTGGGGCTCATATTTCAACATGAGATTTGGAGGGGCCAAACATCTAAGCTATATCGAACGCCAGCCCCTCTACTGCCAGAGGAACTGCTAGATCACATTCCCCACTTTCATTGCGTTAGATGTGGCCATGGGCGGAGTTCTGGCCAGTGGAAGGTGGGTGGAAGTGAGGTACTTGTCTATTATAAAAACCCACACAACCTTCCAAACCATTCTCCTTGTTCTCTCCAGGCTGCTGACTGCATACAGATGCCCAAGGCCAATGTGGAAGCCATGTGTCAAAGATGGCAGGGGGCCGGGCATGGTGGCTTACACCAGTAATCCCAGCACTGTGGAAGGCTGAAGCAGGAGGATCACTTGAACCCAGGAGTTTGAGACCAGCCTGGGCAACATAGTGAGACACCATCTCTACAAAAAATTTAAAAACTGGGCCAGTCGTGGTGGCTCACGCCTGTAATCCCAGCACTTTGGGAGGCTGAGGCAGGCAGATCACAAGGTCAGGAGTTCGAGACCAGCCTGGCCAACATAGTGAAACCCTGTCTCTACTAAAAAATACAAAAAATTAGCTGGGCGTGGTGGCAGGTGCCCATAATCCCAGCTACTCGGGAGGCTGAGGCAGGAGAATCGCTTGAACCCAGGAGGCAGAGGTTGCAGTGAGCCGAGATCGCGCCATTGCACTCCAGCCTGGGCAACAGTGCAATGAGACTCCATCTAAAAAATAAATAAATAAATAAATAAATAAATAAATAAATAATAAAATAAAAAACTAGCCGGGCACAGTGGCTCACATCTGTAGTCCCAGCTACTTGGGAGGCTGAGGTGGGAGGATTGCTTGAGTCCAGGGGGTTGAGGCTGCACTGAGCCGTGATTGCACCACTGTACTCCAGTCTGGGTGGGTGACAGAGCAAGATTCTGTCTCAAAAAACAAACAAAAAAGAACTTTTATGACTTTATGGAACTGAGGCCAACTGGATTTCATATGAAGAAATACACTTCTATTACATGAAGCCACTGAAACCTTGGTGTTTGCCTGTAATAGCAGCTGGTGTCACCTTAACTAGAGTTGAAGCAGAGCAGCCAGAGCAGGGAGAGGCAGGACCCTGGGGACACCTCATTAAAGAGTGGGTGACACGGAGGTGGCACAAAGGAGACTGAGAAGGAAGCAAGAAGAGGATGAGGGCAGAGTGGCCTTCTGGAAGAAAAGGAATGTGGTGGCCAGGCACGACGGCTCACGTCTGTAATCTCAGCACTTTAGGAGGCCAAGGCAGGCGGATCACTTGAGGTCAGGAGTTTGAGACCAGCCTGGCCAACATGGTGAAACCCCATCTCTACTGAAAATACAAAAACTAGCCAGGTGTCATGGTGTGTGCCTGTAATTCCAGCTACTCGGGAGGCTGAGGCAGGAGAATTGCTTGAACCTGGGAGGCAGAGGTTGCAGTGAGCTGAGCTCACACCACTGCATTCCAGCCTGGGTGACAGAGCGATACTCTGTCTCAAAAAAAAAGAATGGGCTGGGCGCAGTGGCTCACGTCTGTAATCCCAGCGCTTCAGGAGGCTGAGGCGGGCGGAACACAAGGTCAGCAGTTCAAGACCAGCCTGGACAACATGGTGAAACCCCCTCTCTACTAAAAATACAAAAATTAGCCAGGCGTGGTAGCAGGTGCCTGTAATCCCAGCTACTATGGAGGCTGAGGCAGGAGAATCGCTTGAACCTGGGAGGCGGAGGTTGCAGTGAGCCGAGACCGTGCCATTGCACTCCAGCCTTGGCAACTGAGTGAGACTCCATCTCAAAAAAAAAAAAAAAAAAAGGAATGTGGTGGAGAGAGAAGTGTCTTAGTCTGTCTTATGCTGCAATAACAGAGTACCTGAGACTGGGTAATTATGAGGAACAGGGATTTATTTTTTATAGTTCTGGAAGCTGGGAAGTCTAATATTGAGGGGCCGGCATCTGGTGAGGGTCTTCTTGCCACATCATCTGACAGTGGAAGGGCAAGAGAGGTAGAGACAGAGAGAGAGAAAGAGGCCAAATTCATCCTGTTATAAGGAACCCACTCCCACTGAGATAACAGCATTAGCTCTTTCTTGAGGGCAGAACTTCATAGCATAATCACCTCTCATTAGGCCCTACCTCAACACTGTTGCATTGGGGATTAAGTTTCCAACACATGTTTTTGGGAGTACACATTCAAACCATAGTGAGAAGAAACTCTAGATACATATGTATACATACATACATACATACATACATACATATATGTACTTTTTTTTGAGACAGGGTCTTCACTCTGTCACCTAGGCTGGAGTGCAGTGGGGGTGATCATAGCTCGCTGCAGCCTCAACTTCCTGGGTTCAGGCAATTCTCCCACCTCAGCCTCCTGAGTAGCTGATACTACTGGCATGCACGCCACCACACCTGGCTGTTTTTTTTTTTTTGTAGAGATGAAGTCTCACTATGTTGTCCAGGCTGGTCTCAAACTCCTGGGCCCAAGATCCACCCACCTCAGCCTCCCCAGGTGCTAGGGTTACACACATGAGCCACTGAGCCCAGCCAAACACTATATATATATAATATAAAAATATATATGTACCAAGGCAAAGGCTTACAAAATAATTTAAAAAGTATATATATATTTTTCCCAAACTAAAAAGGACGTGTCTATTGAGGCCAAGAGGATGCAAACAATCTAAAGATCAAAAGCCTATTATTTAATTAATTTCCTTTCTTTGCTTGTTAGATGAGATCTGGATTTGATGTGTCTGTTTTCTTGGCCCTGGTCTGCTCATGAAAGCCTTCTACAGGGGAAAGCTGTGGGCAGGTTCCTATAGCGACTCTTTGGGAGAACTCTCACGGGGCCGAGTAATTGCTTAGTTCTGCCTGCTTCGTTCCCTTCTGCTTCATAGGTACTACAAAATAGTTGTTGTCCACAGTGGTGAGCCCCGCAGTGAGTGAAAACAAGTTCTGGAAATTCAGTGTGCTGTCTTGGCACTGGTCCACGTCCTTCATTGTTATGTCTGCAGCCAGAGGGTCTTTTTGATTCTCCAAAAATCCAGGGAACTCCTTTCCCATGAGTACTTTCAGGCCCTCCTTCATTAAGTAGCCTTTATCCCCGGCAAATCTGTGAAATGTAAACAACACGGTTTCCATGGTGTGTTCCATTGGACTGGGGTTGTTCGTGAGATCTGTTGAAACCTTGGCTGGAGGTGCGTTGTGGGCGCTTGGCAAGCTGGGCCTCAGGGCCCCTCGGGAAGGAGCAGTATTAAGAACTTGTTTTGCTATCGCAAGGACAAAAAAACAAACACCGCATGTTCTCACTCATAGGTGGGAATTGAACAATGAGAACACTTGGACACAGGAAGGGGAACATCACACACCGGGGCCTGTTGTGGGGTGCGGGGGGGAAGGGATAGCATTACGAGATATACCTAATGTAAATGATGAGTTAATGGGTGCAGCACACCAGCATGGCACATGTATACATATGTAACAAACCTGCACGTTGTGCACATGTACCCTAGAACTTAAAGTATGAAAAAAAAAAAAAAGAACTTGTTTTGCAAAGGAGCCCCGGGTCAGGCACAGGGTCTGAGGCTGGCCTTGTGAGGGCCCCTTTCCTTGTGGGGACAGGCCACCACACCACGCGGCAGATGCAGCTCAGGGCAAGATGCAAGGTGGCAGGACCCAGGAGAGACGCTCAGTCCAAAGTGGAGAGGTGTTCAGGGGCTCTGGGCTGGGAGATTTACGTGGGGGTCTTAACTTCTTGGAGTCATGAACCCCTCTGAGAACAAGGCAAGAGCTAAGGCTTGAGAGCAATGTAGGCAGCTGTAGGCGCTATTTCACTCCCAGCCTCGGGGCTCTCATGGACCTCCTGAGGCTAGCCTGTGGGACCCAGGGAAAGAGCTTCGGCCTTATAGGGTCTCTTACAACCTTGACTAGCTGCCTCCCACAACCCTGCTGGGATCACTACCTTACAAAGCAGGAAATAGATGCCATGTAGAACTTGCTTGGAGTCACACAGCTACAAGTGTGATGCCTGAATTTGAAGGCAGGTGTGTCTGACTGTCCCGTTCCCTTAACAGTTCAGCACGGGGCCTTTTCAGTAATGGTTCAGCACAGGGCCTCTTCAGTCGTCCCGAGGCATCCCCAACACAGAAGGCGTCTGGGGAAGGGGTCAGGGGAGGGTTCAGGGAGGAGGGGATGTCTGGAATCAGCAGGTGGCATGGCCGTGGGAGCCTCAGGGCTAGGGAGAACCCAAGGCTGGGAGAGAGGCAGGGCCTTGCTCAGGATGTGGCAGAGACAGGGGTGAGCTCAGGCGGAAGCTTGAGCTGTCAGGCAGCCCTGCGTGGCCGGAGCGGAGTGGTGGACCCAGGAGTGAGGAGACGCCTCGTCCAGCAGCCCACGGTCTGTTTCCTTCTACCCCTGAATCAGGAGAGAGCGGGAGGCCTGACGTTAGCTAGGCTTCCCTCTGCCTAGCACTGTCATTACTCAGCCTTTGCTTTTCTTGGCCTCACAAGCAAGGCTGGGGACAGGAACGAATATGACAGTGTCTCAATCACCGTAGGGAGTCAGAGGCATTTCCCTCTAATCTGAGGCCTCCCCGTCTGAGGCCCTGTGTATTTGCTTCTAGAGCTGCCGTAACTAAGTACCACACACTAGGCAGCTGCAAACAACAGAAGGGTATTGCCTTACAGTTCTGGAGGCCAGGAGTCTGGAATTCAGGTGTGGACGGGCCTGCTCCCTCCGAGCCTGGAGGGGAAGACTTCTTGCCTCTTTCTGGCTTCCGGTGGTTGCCAGTCCTCCTGGCAGGCCCAGGCTTGCGGCTGCCTCCCCGCAGTCTCCGCCTCTTCTTTTTTTCACACAGAGCAGGAGCGTATGTCTGTCTCTCTGTCTCTTCGCTTCTTTTATAAGGACACCAGTCCTGTTGGATTAAGAACCCACCCTACACTCCAGTATGACCTCACCTTTGCTAATTACATCTGCAACAATCCTATTTTCAAATACGTCACATTCTGAGATACTAGGGGTTAGGCCTTGAGCATACCTTGTGATAGGAACACGGTCCTACCCATAACGCCCTGTGGGGTAATTTACCTTTCCCTAAGAAGCTCTGACCCTGAACACCCTTGGACTGTGGCATCCCCACCCTCACACCAGCCTCCAGCAGCCGCTGACCTGGCAGAGCCAGGAGCTGTGAGGCTTTCACAGCCCGTGCCTGGGTGACCAAGTCCAGCTCCTGCCACCAGAACCTTCCTTCCAGGGCGGCTCGTGAGTGGTACCGTGCTGGGAACACACAGCACGCAGCTTAGGGCACCGGCTGCTGCCACCAGCCCCCGGTTAATCTCCTCCAGCCTCAGCAAGAATGTGGTGGTGACAGGGGCTCTCAGGAAGGCAGGGAAGGAGGGGAGACCTGGTGCTTTTCTTTCAAGTGGAGAATTCTCCCCACGGATCTGCTCCAAGGGGTTAGTAGGGAGGGAGGGAGCCAGGTTTCCAGCCTGGGCTTCCTGACCAACAGTCCCTGGCCAGCCACTGGGCCCTGGGGGAGGTGGCTGTGAGGCTGGGGTCAGGGAGGGGTGCAAAGCCCGCTCAGCTCTGGGCCAGGTTTCCAGCAGGAGGACCTAAGACAGCACTGAGTCAGCCCAAGCCCACCTCAGAGTCAGGCTGGCTTCGTCATTAATTCCCTCCTTTGCTCCACCAACATTCACCCAGTACTTATTACATAGCAGGGACATGCGGACCGGGAGACCAAAGCAAAACAACAGGAGAGATGCTGAGGTCAGCTACACTCAGAGGAGAGGGCTTGGGGGAGGGCCCTGGATCTGGTTTGGAGAGGCAGGGAGCATTCTCCATGGGGGACATGTTACAGTTAGAGTGCATGCAAGTCAAAGGAACAGAGACCTGGAGACCCTGGGGCTCTCCGAGGGTGCCAGTCATCCCTCAGGACTGGGATGAGCCCCGATGCCAGGAAGGGCAAGCGCTGAGGCCAAGGACACAGGCAGGAGTCAGACGACATGGGGTCTGTACCAGGGAGCTTGGGTTTAATCTTCTGAGCCACCGGACGGCACTGATGGGTTTTAAGCAGTGTAAAGACTTGATCCAATTTGTGAATTGGATCATCCTGGCTGCAGTGGGCAAGCTGCTGGGGTGCCAGGAATTGTTTGGAAGTCATTGGTCCAACGCATGGCAGTGGTATGACCACCTGGGAGAATGACCCCGCAGAGCAGACAAGTGGCCCAGGACGCACCTTTCGGAATGTCAGAACTGGGAGGGAAGGCCGGGAAGAGGAGCTGGTCAGAGAGAGTATATAAGTGGCTGGAAGAGATAGAAAGGGGCCTTCAGAAGGCAGGCGGAGGACGGTTAGGGAAGATGGGATTGTCAGTAGCATCAGAGGCAGCCAAGAAGTCAAGTGATGCAAGAACTGAATGTATCATTGGGTTTGGTGATTGGGAGGTGGCCTCCGTGAGTGTAGCATGAAGGAGGTTGAAGCCAGCGGGCTTGCCACAGGCTGGCAGGCAGCTGGAAACTTGTTCCTTGTGCATAGCAGTTATGAAGGCTGGGGAGCGGCCTTCTTAGAGGAGAAGGAGGAGGAAGAGGAGGAGGAGGAGGAAGAGGAGGAGGAGGAAGAGGAGGAGGAAGAGGAGGAGGAGGAAGAGGAGGAGGAGGAAGAGGAGGAGGAGGAGGAAGAGGAGGAGGAGGAAGAGGAGGAGGAAGAGGAGGAGGAGGAAGAGGAGGAGGAGGAAGAGGAGGAAGAGGAGAAGGAGGAAGAGGAGGAGGAGGAAGAGGAGGAGGGGGAGGACAAGGAGGAGGAGGAGGAGCGGGGAGAGCTGCCCCTGATCAAGTTCCCTTGGGCATTGCTGGCTGAGCAAGAGCTTCAGCTTGCAGCTGCTTTGGGACTATTCGCCCTGGATGGAAGCCTGAGTGAATCGTTACCCCCAGGGTCCAAGGTGCTGCATTGTAGCAGCAAAAAGCCCCCATTATAACAGCGCTCAGCTGATGGCCTACTGCACGCCAGGCACTGAGCCAGGGCTTTGTGCACACTATTCCATCGAGTCCTGCACAAGGGTATTATAGCCCAGGTGCTGAGGTTCAGAGAGAGGTAAGTGACTTAAGCAAGAAGCTCTGCTAGTCAGTAGCAGAGAAGGGCTGTGAAACCAGGACGACCTGAACCTGAGGCTGTTTCAGCTTCATCCTGCTGTTGTCCTAACTCCTGGGAGATGTGGCTGAGAAGTTCTCTTTGGTCCTTGGCTGTTGGGTGATGAGTGGTTGACAGGTGGCTGTGCTTATCCAACCTGGGCCAGGAACTGGACTTCAGGTGGCTGGATCATTCATGGAGAGAGCGGCAGTGGCTGGGGTTGGCATGAGTCAAGGTAACAGATGGCCAATGCCGTCTTCTTGAGGGGTCCTCTGCTCTCAGGGTGGTGGTGGAACCGTGGAGGCAGTGGGGTGCAGGTACCAGGGGCCTCACCTGGAATGAAATCCTTAGCCCTGGGACCCTAGATGGGCTCTCGGTCTGAGGTCAGGGTCAAGGGTCACAAGTGCTAAACAGGGTCCTCCATGATGGGAGGAGCCTTCAGAATCCTGGAGGGTAATTCACAGTAGACTGCGGTAGCCCTCCGAGGAGTGAAGCTCTGAGTGGTGGCCATCTCTGGAGAGAAGGAGGGTGCAGCTAGTGGAGCTGATGGTCTAGGACAGCCCAGTGCTCCCTAGCAGTCATCCTCTGAGGGTACCACAATGGCTCCTCGATTTGGGAGCATAGATGCTGCACACAGGTGATCCTCACAACTGCAGCAGCCACAGCTGGATGGTGTGACAAGCGTTGCTGGGTGCTCTCTTTTCATCTGGGCACACAGCAAGACTATATGCCCAGCCTCTCTTGCAGTTAGATGTGGCCATGAGATTGAGTTCCATCTCAGTGGAGGGAACAGTCTGATGAAATGTGACTGCTTTTCTAGGCCTGCCTGTAACTATAAAAGCCTTCCCCACTTAACTAGTTCTTCATGCCCTTTCCCCTTTCATTGCTGGATGTCAACATCCCAAGTGACCTTGGGAGCCATGTGTTGAAGGTGACAGATCACGGGTAATTGAAGACCTCTGTGGCAGAGAGCTCCTCCTCCAACTCCAGGGACTGGGCCCACCTGTGACTGTTTATGTGAATGAGAATTCCACCTCACTACGCTTGTGCCATTATCATTCTCAGGCTTGTTTCTTGCAGCATTAACTGATCCTGTCTAATACAGATAGCCACAAAGCCGTTAGGTCCTGAGATCTCTTAGCTTTCATCTCCGGCTATTCTGTATCTGTTCAGCAGTTTTGGCTCCCCCTAGCCTGGAGCAGATGTGGAATTTGAACCTCACGAGGCACAAGCCAAGTCATTTTCTTTGGATGATTATGTTATGATGTGCTGATGTACCATCTTGGGGAGCCAGACCCTGTAAAGTGGTTCATTCCCCTCCTTTACTGTGGGTGTAATTGTGCCTGGAGTGTTGACCTCAGCTAGGACCAACTTTCTCCAAATAGACAGGGGCAGAGATCACCTGTGCTGGCTTCCTGTTGCAATTTTATGTCCCCACCAGAGCACAAATAGCACTCCCCTGGGTGAAGTGGCTCAGGGAACAAGGAGGACAGACAGAAACTGGTTTCTCAGCTCCTGGCAGCTCATGCTGCTACCAGGCCTTTCTCCTTCTCTAGGAGGCTGGCTGTGAGGTAGGAGGGGCGGAAAAAAGGTGACAGTGTTTCACTTTTGTTTTGTTTTTTGAGACAGGGTCTTGCTCTGTGGCCCAGGCTGGAGTGCAGTGGCACAGTCATGGCTCACTGCAGCTTCAACCTCGCATCCTCAAGCAATCCTCCTGCCTCAGCCTCCCAAGTAGCTGGGAAGACAGGCGTGCGCCACAACACTCGGCTAATTTTTTATTTTTAGTAGAGACAAGATCTCACTATGTTGTCCAGGCTGGTCTCCAACTCCAGGGCTCAAGTGATCCGCCCACCTTGGCCTCCCAAATGCTGGGATTAGAGGCGGGAGCCACCGCGCCTGGCTGTAGGTGTTTCTTGTGTCTCTGGTGAACCCTAGGAAGTATACTCAAACGAGTCAAAACCAAATCAAACAATGGGCCCCGATTGGAAGGACACCAGGAAGCTGAGAATGGCAGCAACTGGGGTGTCTCTGCAGACCTCACAGGCCACCGTGAGAGACCCAGCCCCTGTGGGCTTCAGCGGCTCCAGGCCATCTCCTTCCAGTCCTGCCCACTGCGCCTGTGAGGCAAGCTTGGCAGAAAAGTCCGGAGAGAGAGATCCAAAGGGTCTGGCTTCTAACCTCTGTAGCCAGGAGAAACGAGTTTAGTCTGAATCATAGGCCTTACCCTGCAGCCTGGGGCAGAGGCTTGGGGGAAAGAAAGAAGCTTTGCTTTCATTAAAACTCAGAAACAGCCAGAGGCACCTTTATCTTAAAGCCAGTATCTGCAGAGAAAAATAGCAGACTGGTCTCACTTAGTAAGTGAAACAGAGGGACCTAGCTTAGATGCGGAAAAAGAAACACAAAACAAAGGACAAGAATCCAGTGAGTTTGCTGAGCTTATTTGCAGCTGAAGTGATTGACAGTGGGTGCAGGTCCTGAACCATGACTGCGTCCTGTGCTATCGAAGCTTCATTTCACTCAATTACCTAAAGTGTGTTCTACATCCTTGAGATTTATAATGATGATAATGGGGATGATAATGACTCACGTATCTTATTGTTTCTACTCTTCAGGCACAGGTTTTTTTGTTTTTTGTTTTTTTTTGAGATGGAGTCTCAAGCTAGAGTGCAGTGGCAGATCTCAGCTCATTGCAAGCTCCGCCTCCCAGGTTTAAGCGATTTACAGCTAATTTGTTGCATTTTTAGTAGAGACAGGGTTTCACCATGTTGGCCGGGCTGGTCATGAACTCCTGACCTCAAGTGATTCGCCTGCTCTGGCCTCCTAAAGTGCTAGGATTACAGGCGTGAGGCACCGTGCCCGGCATCAGGCACAGTTTTAAGTGAGTTATATGTCGTAAATCCTCAAAATATTCCTATGGAGTAAGTACTATTATCCCATTTTACAGATGAGGGAACCGAGGCACAAAGTTATTATATTAAAGGCTATATTTTATATGAAAAAGGCTCTGTAGAAAAAAATCAGAACAACAAAAATTATCTTTTTCTCTTTTTTTTTTTTTTGTAGAGATGAGGGTCCCACTATGTTGCCCAGGCTGGTCTCGAACTCCTAGGCTCACGATCCTCCTGCTTTGGCCTTCCAAAGTGCTGGGATTACAGGCATGAGCCTCTGCACCTGGCCACTCATCCTTGTGTATGGAGTGGCTGGACAAAACACAAAGTCACTTAAGATAGATGCTGAAGAGTCTACTTTAATTGCACATAGGGCCTTTGCCTAATGAGTCACATAATCGGGGCTCCGTGGAGGCATTAATATTTCACATCTTTTCCCATCAGCACAAAGTAAACACTATTTTAATAACCGCAATACTACTTCTTTTTTTGGGCCCAGGAAATTGCTTGGTTCATTGTTCCCTTTTAGAGAAGATTAAACAAAATTGATTTTCATAATTATCATTCTGTACTTTTTTTTTGAGACAGAGTTTCACTCTTGTTGCCTAGGCTGGAGTGCAATGGCGCAATCTCGGCTCACCGCAACCTCCGCCTCCCGGGTTTAAGTGATTCTCCTGCCTCAGCCTCCCGAGTAGCTGGGATTACGGGTATGCGCCACCACACCCGGCTAATTTTGTATTTTTAGTAGGGATGCGGTTTCTCCATGTTGGCCAGGCTGGTCTTGAACTCCCGACCTGGGGTGATCTGCCCGCCTCGGCCTTCCAAAGTGTTGGGATTACAGGCATGAGCCACTGCGCCCTGCAGTTTTTTTTTATTTTTTAGACAGAGTCTGGACAGAGTCTTGCCCTGTCATCCAGGCTAGAGTGCAATGGTGTGATTTCGGCTCACTGCAATCTCCACCTCCCAGGTTCAAGCAATTCTCCTGCCTCAGCCTCCTGAGTAGCTGGGACTACAGGTGCACACCACCATGACCAGCTAATTTTTATAGTTTTAGTAGAGACAGGTTTTCACCATGTTGGCCAGGCTAGTCTCGAACTCCTGACCTCCAGTGATCCCCCACCTCAGCCTCCCAAAGTGCTGGGATTACAGGTGTGAGCCACCACGCCTGGCCTCATTCTGTACTACTTATCCCCAAAGGGAAATCTTATACTTTCTGATTCCACAATATGTTCTGAGGAGGAGGTGAGGAGGGTTGCTGATCAGACAAAGACACTGGGGACTCTACCTAGGAAGTATCAATAGCCAGTTCAACGCACGCAGAAGTCCTGGCTGGACAGAGGAGGGCCCAGGTGTTCTGCATGTGGGAACACCGTCCTTAGGAGCAGCTGGGTTGGAGGCGATGCTGCCTAAGCCAGCAACTTTTTCCAGGCCCCACTGGATGCCACCCAAGGATGTTATCCAGGCGAATGGCGACTCCCTGCAGGATCCATTCATTAGCCACAAAATGACATGGGGTGGGGAGAATCCCACAAGCTAAGGGTCAGTTACCAGGTGCAAACTATGCAAGGAACACCTGGAGAACTTTCTTGCACTTTCTGAACTCCAGGGTGTCGACAAGCCTGGGTGTGCCCCAGAGGTCCAGTTTTATGAATATTGGAGCTCCATGCTGTTCATCCAGGAAGCTCAAAGTTAAATGAAACACCTGGGGACCCCACAGAGTTATTATATTGTGGGGGGGTGCTAGTCTGGGCCAAGGCAGGATGCCCCATTTTCTTCACTTCAGGGAGCACCTGGGATTTGTGGTGGGAGATGGAGCTGCCCTCGTGAGGACTCTGGCTTGAAAGTGACAAAATCCAACATGAGCCAGCTTGGGCAGAAAGGAGGGATTTGCTAGAATCAACCAAAAACTGCAGCTGCACACTTGGCCGCTCTGCATGTGGGAAAGGCCGAGCTGCAGAGACCCTGCATCAGGTAGGGTTCCGGGATGGCATGGCAACCCCGCTAGGGCCACGTGGTTGGAGTAGGGGGAGAAGCCGCCCCCAGGAGGAAAGGGTGTTCCCTGAAGAGGGCATGCGGCAGATCATGAGGCAAATGTGCTCCTCACCAAAGAACTTGGCTTAGCGTTGCCAAATTTTCTCTGTGTTGGATTAGGGTCAAGCTCTGTTTGACTTGGCACAGAAGCTTGGAGGCCCGCTGGCTGCATGACTGCCTCACTCAGAGATGAGTATGGAGGGTCTAGAGGGGGCTCTCTGGGGCTCTGGCCAGAAACAGCCGAAAGTAGAAAACCATCCAAAGATCCATCAATTGATGAATGGATCAACACAATGTAGAACCCACAAACAACAGGCTGGGCGCAGTGGCTCATGCCTATAATCCCAGCACTTTGGGAGGCCGAGGTGGGTGGATCACTTGAGGTCAGGAGTTTGAGACCAGCCTGGCCGACATGGTGAAACCCTGTCTCTATTGAAAATACAAAAATTAGCCAGGCGTGGTGGTGTGCACTTGTAATCCCAGCTACGCGGGAGACTGAGGCAGGAGAATCACTTGAACTCGGGAGGCGGAGGCTGCAGTGAGCCAAGATCCAACCACTGCACTCCAGCCTGAGTGACAGGGTGAGACTCCATCTCAAAAAAAAAAGAACCAACAAACAACAGAATATTATTCACCCATGTAAAGCAGTGAAGTACTGACACCCACCACAGTATAGACGAACCCTGCAAACCTCATGCTAAATGAAAGAAGCCAGACACAAAAAGGCCGATATTGTATGACTCCATTTATGTGAAATGTTTAGATAGGCAAATCCACAGAGACAGGAAGTAGATTTGTGGTTGCCAGGGGCTGTGGGGAGGGGGAATGGGAGTGATGGCTAATGGATTTCCTTTGGGGATGATGAAAAAGTTCTGGAACTAGGTAGTGGTGATGGTTGCACAACAATGTGAATGTCCTTGATGCCACTGAATTGCATACCTAAAATGGTTAAAATGGTAAAATTTATATTATGTGTGTTTCACCACAATAATAAGAAAAAAGATGAGCTTCCTTCAGACAAACGCATGGGAGCTTGCAGCTTGGAGACTCGGGAGAAGATGTGTGTGAGACGGTTACCCACACAATGGGTGGTTTCCATAGCTTGGGTCAAGAGTTCAAGACCAGCCTGTGCAACATGGCAAAACCCCGTCCGTCTCTACAAAAATTACAAAAATTAGCCAGGTATGGTAGTGGAAGCCTGTAGTCCCAGCTACTTGGGAGCCTGAGGTGGGAGGACGACTTGAGCCTGGGAGGCAGAGGTTGCACCACTGCACTTCAGCCTGGGTGATAGAACCAGACCTTGACTCATTGACTCAAAAAAAAAAAAAAAAAAAGAGAGAAAAGAAAAGAACAAGAAGAAGAAGAAGAGGAGGAGGAGGAGAAGGAGGCAACCAATCACAGAGGGAGAAACTGGAGTGAGGTGGTCAGGGTGCTGGGAGCCAATAGAAGCTGGAAGAGCCAGGGACGGATTCTCCCTGTGAGGCTTGGCCCAGTAAAAATGGATTTCAGACTCTGGCCTCCAGAACTGTGAGAAAGTAAATTTCTGTTGTTTGAAGCCACTGCGTTTCTGGCAATTTGTTACAGCAGCCACCGGAAATTAATATAGTTATCATGAAACCATCATTAGTATAAAATTCTGTCTTATTAAAAAGGTAAAATTAGGGCGGGCACAGTGGCTCATGCCTGTAATCCCAGCACTTTGGGAGACCAAGGAGGGCAGATTACTTGAGGTCAGAGGTTTGAGACCAGCCTGCCCAACATGGTGAAACCCCGTCTCTACTAAAAATACAAAAATTAGCCAGGCATGATGGCAAGCACCATAGTCCCAGCTATTTGGGAGGCTGAGGGAGGAAAATCACCTGAGCCTAGGAGGTGGAGGCTGCAGTGAGCTATGATCACACCACTGCACTCTAGCCTGGGTGACAGAGCAAGACCTTGTCTCAAAAAAAAAAAAAGAAAGAAAGAAAATGTAAAATAAATGTAATTTTGCTGCAAACCTTCTGACATTTTGCATCACTCAAAACTATATTATTATACTTTTTTTTAGGCAAGGAAAATATTTCATTGTTTGTGTGTATATGCATCAAAAGCACTAATTTAATAACTAAAACATTTAAAATATGCCATGATTTTAGAAACTCTGTTTTAAAATGTCTTGACTTTAAAAAATATACTGGGACCCTCAGAAAAGGGGAGTGGGCTGGGCCTTTTTTGCCTTCTGAGAGGTCCTGGCTGGTCCATGCCATGCGCCCATGGGAAGATTTCTCCAGGCTGGTGCACTGATGACCATCACTAGGTATCCTGTGCACCAAGTGAGACGGTCCCACAGGGGCTGGCAGGCCTCCCCCAGCCACATCTGCACCACTATCCCGGCGACAACCTCAACAAAGATTCCTGGGTTCTTTCCAAGCCGCATAAGTCACCAACTCTGTCTTCTTCCCTTTCCTGCTCCCCTTGTCCAACGCCTGAATCTCAAGCTCCAGAGAGTCTGCTGGTTGCCTGGGCAGGGTCAGGGCTCTGGGAAGATACTGAGGGAATCTCTAGCACAGTAAAGTGTGAGAACCTCTGCCTTAGGTACTGGGGGAGAGAGAGAGAGGGAGGGAGAGAGAGAGGGAGAGAGAGAGGGAGGGGGAGAGAGAGGGAGGGGGAGAGAGAGGGAGGGGGAGAGAGAGAGAGAGAGAGAGAGAGAGAAAGAGACCTCAACTTTGTGGACTCCAACTCACACCAAGAGAGGCTAATCTGGGTGAATGGTAGCCCTTGTGGAATGGGGCCAGTAGAGATCCTTCCTGCTGCTTTGGAGTTGGGTGAATTTGGCAACATTCTTTCAGTTCACTGGATCCCCTGTTCCTAGCCAGGCGACATTGATAGGTTCTCTGAGGGACCAAAATCCTGCTTGTAGGGTTGAGGTCAGTACTGTTGGGGCTGTGCACTTGTAGACTCGTGCCTCTCCAGGAGATAAAGGCATTTGGAGCCAGAGCTACAGTGTGGATTGTGGGGGAACGGGAAAGAGTTCTCAGAGAAACAAGGCCAAGTGTCAGGCTCTGGTGGAATAAGGCTATTGATAGTAGAATAAATAGGAATTTAGAAACCAGGAAGGGAGGTCAAGGCTGGTAGTTCAGAATGGAGGCTGTGAAAGTGCCATGCGACCTGGAGGCCTATTTATGTGCAGATCTTGCTGTGTGGTGCAGGACCAGCTTTAGGGCTCTGAAAAGGAAGTTTTAATATGGTTTGAATGATGGTGTCCCCTCCAAAATTCATGTTGAAACATAATCCCCAATGCAACAGTATTAAGAGGTGTGGCCTTTGGGAGGTGATTAAGTCTTGAGGGCCTATTATTCTTATTAAAGGGCTCAAGGTTGAAGAGAGCTCCTCTTGCCCTTCCACCCCTTTCACCATGTGAGGACACAACGTTCACTTCCTCTGGAGGTTGCAGCAAAATGTGCCCTCTTGGAAGCAGACAGTAGCCATCCCCAGACATCAATCTTGCAGGCACCTGGAGTTGGACTTCCCAGCCTCCAGAACTGTGAGAAACACATTTCTTTAAAAAGATTTTTTAAAATATTTTTTATAGAGATGGGCTCTTGCTATGTTGTCCAGTTGGTTTCAAACTCCTAACTCAAGCAATCCTCCTGCCTCAGCCTCCCAAAGCACTGGGGTTACAGGTGTGAGCCACTGTACTTGGCCGAGAAATACATTTCTGTTGTTCATAAATTACCCAGTCTGTGGTATTTTGATATAGCAGCAGAAACAGACTAAGACAGATTTAGACTTTCCTCTCAGCTCCCCAATCCTCCAGCCTAGATGGGGTGAGATGAAGGAATCTCCATTTCTAACCAGCACCCCAAGAATGTGCCTAACACATGTGTATGAATGTGTGTGCATGCCTACATGTTTGTGTTTAAGTGTATTTATATGTGTATGTACTTATGTACGTGTGTATTTGCTTTTAATTGTGTATGTGTGTACATGTATTTGCATGTTTGTGTGTTTGTATATGTATACATGCATTTGTGTGTTTGTAGCCATGTGTACATATACGTGTGTGTGAGTGTGTGCATGCATTTGTGTATATATGTGTGTATTTGTATGTCTGTGTGTGTGTTTTTTTTTTCTTTTTCCATTTTTTTTTTTTTTTGAGATGGAGTTTTGCATTGCACTCCAGGCTGGAGTGCAATTGTGCGATCTCTGCTCACTGCAACCTCCATCTCCTGGGTTCAGGTGATTCTCCTGCCTCAGCCTCCCAAGTAGCTGGGATAACTGGCATGCGCCACCATGCCTAGCTAATTTTTTTTTTGTATTTTTTAGTAGAGACGGGGTTTCTTTATGTTGGTCAGGCTGGTCTCGAACTCCCGACCTTAGGTGATCTTCCCGCCTCAGCCTCCCAAAGTGCTGGGATTACAGGCATGAGCCACTGCGCCCGGCCATGTGTGTGTTTTCCTAGGCAGACTTGAGAGGACTTGGTGACTGGCTGGAAGGTGAAGAGAGGGAAAGAGGGTGTCAGAGATAACTGATGAGTCTGCCTAAGGGACTTGGGGGACTTCACAAGATTCCAGGAGCATGGCTGACCCAATGCACACTGTATAGTTGCGTGATTGCAAGTAACTGGGAAGGCAGTTTCGGTCTTAACTGCAAACACTCGCCCAGAAAAGACCAGCGCAGCCGAAGCACAAGGAGTCTGAGTAAAGTGCCCCATCCAGGATGGACTTTGGGATCCTCTCGTCCTTGGTTCTCCTGGCTCTGTGTTGTCCACAGACCCTCCTGTCTGTTCTCAGTGGCCTGCACTGAGCAAGCACAGCACAGACACTTCCTAGCCGCCTGGCATTGATCTCCTACAGCCCCAGCCTCATCACATGATTAGCCTCACCCACTGTGCTCTGACGTTCTGGGGGCTCTTCCTACCCCATCTGCAGGAGGCTGAGCATGGTACAATATTTTCTCTCCCCTCCTGCTGTGGTTTCCAGCTACTGGACACTTCTCTGGGCTTTGTCTCTGCACCACTCCCAGCCATAGGAGGGGCTGTGTAGACCACCCTGACTTATGGCAGGAAGAGAACAACTTTCCAGTTGAGTGACAACCAAAAAGTGCTCCTCCTTGTGCAGGGATCCATCAACTCCAAGTGAATCCCCTTCCCCCTCACCCACCCAGCACAACCCAAGCTTAACCGTTTCATACCCACTTTATCGACCTGGTGACACTGTTCTGTGGGGCTTCATGGTGACTTCCTTCCTGATGGAGTGGAACAGGAGAGGGGCAACTGTGATGCTAAAACAAGCGTGGGGTGGAGAGAGGCTTGGAACAGTGAGGAGGAACCGGAGCTGCTGCAAGGATGCGCAGAGTCGACAGAGGGACCTGAGGGCCACAGACGGGGAGTGACAGAGCAAAGGGCAGCATAAAGCACCCACAGAAAGATGAATTGGTGATGTGCTTGCATATATGAAACACTGCAAATTTGAAACCCTTCCTGGAGTAAGGGCAGGCCCAAGGTTGGTAAATGCAGCAGCTCTGTGACACCACCGAAAACTCATTTGGTTCCTTGTCCCCTTCACCTCGTGCCTGTCCTCTTGGGCTGCTCGCCTGGACTCAAGGACGGTTTCTTTTTTTTTTCTTTTCTTTCTTTTCTTTTTTTTTTTTTGAGACAGGGTCTTGCTCTGTTGCACAGGCTGGAGTGCAGTGGTGCGATCTCGGCTCACTGTGCCTCAATCTCTCAATCTCCTGGGCTCAAGCAATCTTCCTACCTCAGCCTCCCAAGTAGCTGGGACTACAACACATACCACCATGCTTAGCTGATGTTTGATGTTTTTTATTTTTTTGTAGAGACAGGGTCTCATTATGTCGCTGAGGCTGGTCTCAAACTCCTGAGCTCAAGCGATCCTTCTGCCTTGGGATTATAGTGCTGGGATTCCAGGCGTGAGCCACCCCTCCTGGCCTCAGAAAGAGTTCCTATGGTTCCAGGCATCAGACCCTCAGACTCAGAGGCAAAGTGACACAACTACCTTATTTTTTGTCTCCTTTTAAAAATGAAGAACAAGACGGCCGCAGTGGCTCATGCCAGTAAACCCAGTGCTTTGGGAGGCCAAGACAGGAGGATCTCTTGAGCCCAGGAGTTTGAGACCAGCCTGGGCAACACAGTCCACAAAAAATCAAAATGTTATCTGGGTGTAGTGGTGCGTGCCTATAGTCCTAGCTACTCAGGAGCTGAGGTGGAAGGATCACTTGAACCCAGGAGGAGGGAGGAGTGGGGAGTGACAGCTTAATGGGTGCAGGATTTCCTGGAGGGTGATGGATATGTTTGGAGCCAGGCAGAGGCGGTGGTTGTACAACACTGTGACTGTACGAAATGCCATTGAGTTCTTCACTTTATTTATTTATTTAGACAGAATCTCGCTCTGTTGCCCAGGCTTGAGTGCAGTGTCTGCCTCCCAGGGTCAAGCAATTGTCCTGCCTCAGCCTCCTATAGCTGGGACTACAGGCACGTGCAATTGTCCTGCCTGTAGCTGGGACTAGAGGCGTGTGCCAGCACACCCGGCTAATTTTTGTATTTTTAGTAGAGACGGGGTTTTGCCATGTAGGCCAGGCTGGTCTCAATCTCCTGACCTCAGGTGATCCGCCCGCCTCGGCCTCCCAAAGTGCTGGGATTACAGGCGTGAGCCACTCTGCCCGGCCACGAATTGTTCACTTTAAAATGGCTGATTTTACGTTGTGTGAATTTCACCTCAACTAAAACAATTAATTCATTTTTTCTTCTCCAACAAAAATGTGTGGCATTGTGGCCTGTGCTATGTGTGCTGTCAGCTGTCACGGGACATGGTGATGAGGAAGGTGCATGCGATGCTGGCCCCTGCAGGGCATATGTTCCAGTGGGAAACAGACAAGAACAAGCAGCGGAGCAGTAGGTCTTGACACAGACGAGGTGGCGAATACATATTTATTAAATAAAATAGAGGCAGATATGGGAGCTCATAGGTGGTCAACAACCCAGTCCAAAGGTCGCAGAAGATTTCCTGGAGAAAGTGTCATCTGAACCAAGACCCAGCAGAGGATAGGAGTCAGTGGCAGGATGGGAAGACATGCAAACGCCCAGGGGTGTGTGAGAGTTTGGCGGATTCCAGGAACTGAAGGATGCCCAGTATGGCGTGGAACTGTGTCCAACAGGGCGAGGGGTGTGACACGGAGCTGGAGAAGTAGGCAGGAACCAGATCAAGAGGACTTTTGAATGATGCTAACTAACGTCTGTTAGTGTAGGCATCCCTTCTGCCGACGGTATGCTCGCTCTCATTCCTTTTCTAGTTCCAGCCAGGTAGTAGAAGAATTAGGAAGTGATGAGTCTTGGGTGTTTATTATCTTCATGTGAGTAAAATTCATTATAGATGGGTGAATGAGTGGATAGATAGATGATAGATAGATAGGAAGGTAGATGATAGATACATAGATAGATGCATAGATACATAGATTAGATAGATAGATACATAGATTAGATAGATAGATGATAGATTAGATAGATGACAGATAATAGGTAGATAATAGATGATAGATAGGTGATAGATTAGATAGATGATGGATAGACAGATAGATGATAGATTAGATAGACAGATAATAGATGATAGATTAGATAGATGAAGGATAGATAGATGACAGATTAGATAGATAGATGACAGATAAGAGATAGATGATAGAT
Organism: Pongo pygmaeus; assembly: GCF_028885625.2. Classification (NCBI taxonomy): domain Eukaryota; kingdom Metazoa; phylum Chordata; class Mammalia; order Primates; family Hominidae; genus Pongo; species Pongo pygmaeus. The sequence continues at coordinate 68,046,329 of NC_072392.2, read as the reverse complement.
TAGATAGATGATGGATAGATAGATAGATGATAGATTAGAATAGATAGATAGGTAGATAGATAGGTAGGTAGATAGATAGATACATAGATAGATAGATAGATAGATAGATAGATAGAAAGAAAGAATAACTGCTGCAGCCATGTTGTGACCATGAGGAGAGAGACAAGGCAACATGGCCAGGAGGAGGTGGCAGCTCCCACAGAGAGGCCTGGTCACATCCATCATCTTGGAGCAGATCCCTGGGAGGAGGAGGAGAAGGAAGATGAAGATAAGAGGCCCTGGGGTTGGTCCTCAGGGGAAGACTATGACTCCTGGTGACAGAGATGCAGGAGCCAGAGGGCAGAGGGATGAGTAGGGGAGCCAATCCCAGACACGGCAATGGCATAATGAACTAATGCATAACAAGGAAGATGAGAGAAGACAGGCAACAGACATTTTAGAGGCACCACCAGTAGGATCTGGTGGACTCTTGGATAGGGAGGAGGAAGAAAGGAGGATTCATAGATTTACCTGCAATAAAGAATTTGCTGCTGAGTGCAGTGGTTCATGCCTGTAATCCCAGCACCTTGGGAGGCCAAGGCGGGTGACTCAGTTGGGCCCCGGAGTTTGAAACCAGCATGGGCAACATGGCAAAACCCCATCTCTACAAAAAAATAGAAAAATTAGCTGGGTGTGGTGGTGCATGCCTGTAGTCCCAGCTACTTGGGAGGCTGAGGTGGGAGGATTACCTGAGTCCTAGTGAGTCGAGGCTGCAGTGAGCTTGCCTACACTAGATACTTCAGATAAGTGGAATCTTAAAGTCTTTGTCCTTTGTGTCTGACTTCTTTCACTTAGTGTAATGTTTTCAAGGTTCACCTATGTTGGCTGGATGTAGTGACTCATGCCTGCACTTTGAGAGGCTGAGAGGGAGGATCACTTGAGGCCGGGAGTTCAAGACCAGCCTGGGCAACATTGCAAGACCACATCTCTACAAAAAAGAAAAGAAACTAAAAAAGGTTTCATCCATGTTGTAGTATATATCAGAACTTCATTCCTTTTTAAAGCTAAATAAGATTCCATTGTCTGGATATACCACATTTTGTTTATTCATTCATCCGTTGATGGACGCTTGAGTTGTTTCTCCCTATTGGCTCATTGTTGAAAGAAGCTTGGTACCATTTGCCCCAAGTTTGACAATAAATCCTAAACAACCCTAAACATTTTCACTGCATTAGTAATATGAATTGCAAAGGTGAAAAAAAAGTATTAAATTCTCATAAAAAAAAGAAAAATTGAATCGATTATTTTTCTTTTTTTCTATAAAAATTCATATTACAAAATCATTATAATATGAAAAGGCAATCAAAGAGTAGGCAGTCAAAATGTAGGAAGGACAGGATTATAGTCAGGCAGTTAATTATAAAAATATTATGTTAATTTTCTAGATTTGGTGAGGTTTGTGTTATCAGTTTTTTAAAATGTGTAATTTGTGATTTTTTTTCGTATTCTAAAAACTTTAACATACACTTTTACTTGTAAGTTTATATTATTTTTCATAAGAAGAGCCTGCCCATCTCCCAATACTGTATAAGCTTTTGGCACTGCACCCAGATCCCCTCTGCCAACCCGGGGTCCACGACTCTGCCCTCCTCTATCCACTTCCTAGCAGCATTAACCAAAGCATGGCCACTTCCTCGTTCTCTAAGTGCTTTGTCTCCTTGCCTTCCATGATTCCACCATCTCCTGGCTTTCCTCCTATTCACCGGCTGCTGGATTTCCTCTCCTTTGCTTGTTTTTCCTCCTTCTCTAGACCTCCAAATGTAGCAGTCTCCTGGGCCCTGGGACAGGTCCTTTTCTTCACCCACCTGGTAACAGTGCCAAGGCCATGGCTGTAAATATCTTTCTTTTGTTTTGAGACAGGGTCTTGCTCTGTCGCCCGGCTGGAGTGCAGTGGCGTGGTCACAGCTCAACCTCCTGGGTTCAAGTGATTCTCCCACCTCAGCCTCCTAAGTAGCAGGTGCACACCACCAGGCCTGGCTAATATTTTAATATTTTTGTAGAGACAGAGTCTCACCTGAGGCTGCAGTGAGCAGCCTATCTCAAAAATAAATAAAAACAATAAAAAATTAGTATCTTTTTTTTTTTTTTTGAGACGGAGTTTCGCTCTTGTTGCCCAGGCTAGAGTGCAGTGGTGCAATCTCAGCTCACTGCAGACTCTGCCTCCCGGCTTCAAGCAATTCTTCTGCCTCAGCCTCCCAGTAGCTGGGATTACAGGTGCTCATCCCCACACCCAGCTAATTTTGTATATTTAGTAGAGATAGGGTTTCACCATGTTGGCCAGGCTGGTCTTCAACTTCTGACCTCTGGTGATCTGCCCTCCTCAGCCTCCCAAACTGCTGGGATTATAGGCATGAGCCACTGTGCTCAGTTAAAAATTCACATCTTGAATTTAGCTTTGTCCAAATAGAATCTTTACTCCTCCCCTTTCCACACCTGTTCCTCCCCGCTTCTTCCGTCTCTGGAGCAGCACAGAATGAGTGTTCAACGTGGTTTGCTGATCGTTAGTGGCTGGGAGGGACAGTGGTACTTCCTGTTTCTGAGGGCTGTGGCCGCTGACCTGGTTTGGGGAACTGACTGCCCCTGGGCTAAACTTCTATACAGTTGCCTTTGGGTGGCCATTGGTGCCCAAGCCCTGGGCGTCCTCTTAGAGCCAGGGGACCATCTAAGCCTGAGCAATCATATCTGTTCTTTTAATTGCAGTCAAATGCACATAATGTAAAATTTACCTGAAGTGGTAACTTTTAAGTTGTACAGTTCAGTGGCATTTAGTCCATTCACAACATTGTGTGGCCATCACCACGATTTAGTTCCAGAATATCTTCACCATCCCAAAAGGAAACTTGTGACCTATCAGCAGGCCTCCCTACCCAATTCCCTCCTTCCCCCAGCCTGGCAACCATTAACCTGCTTTCTGTCTCTACCTATTTGCCTGTTCTGGACATTTCACATAAATGGAATCAGTATGTGCGCTTCTGTGTCTGGCTTCTTTCACATGGCATGATGTCTTCAAGGCTCGTCACGTTGTAGTGTGTATCAGAACTTCCTTCCTTTATAAGGCTGAGTAATATTCCATTGTGTGGATGGACTACATTTCTGTATCTGTTCTTTAAGGAACTGGAAGGGAGTGGAGGCTCCATGGCAGGGCAGGTATATGCTGGGGGCTGGAAAAATTCAACCAGGAGCACAACGATGCCAGCTCCCTGGGGCGTGGCTGGGGGTGCTGCAGCCCCTGAATCATCTGTCAGCCCCATCTGTGGTTTCCCACACCGTGGTGACGGCTTGAGGTGAGTGCTGCAGGGCTGACAGCCACGGGGTCATTACGGGTGAGATTATCCAGCCTCCGAGCTTTCTGCCCTACAGCCCCACATTTTTTATGCCTCAGGCAGCTTCTTCAAACCTCTCCGGGGAGACAGGAGGTCCCCTCCTCGGTCACGGGCGGCTGAGGGCTCCGTGCCCCACGGTGCCGCGGTCAGCAACACGGGGTTGAGCCCACGCGGGGCTCCCCCCAGCAGGGGGCGCTGAGACAAGTCGGGTTCCAGGGGCCTTTCTCCTACCCGGGCTGCTTGTGAATTTCTCCTACTTGGGCTGCTTGTGAATTTCCACCTTGCTGCGGTGTCTTCTTCCTCAGTTTACTTCACACATATTTGAGTGAGGATTACTTGCCCATGGGGAGTCTGGACGGCTCCCCAATTTTGGGATGCAGCTAGTGCTGTACTGGCCGCCTCATAACTACCCAGGGAGCGTGTGAAAAGGCAAATTCCTGGACATGATCCCAGTGGGACCAGGACAGAGTCCATGAGGCCTCCAGGTGATTCTTATACCCAGGCTATACGGCCCTCCGTACACACGGCCCTCCTTCAAGTTCACGGTCTGCAGACACCATGCGTCTGCCTTCTACGCTGCAGAGTCTTGCTTGCGGGCTCATCTCTCCTTTTAATCAATCCATTCAGGTGAACCAACCACAGAGAAATGGCTTATTCTACGTTTACACCTGAAAAATACTCATTCGTTCATTAGTTCAATAGAACTTTATGGAACGCCCTATGCCAGGCACCAGATATACCGTGGTGAATAAGACACGGCTCCTGCCTTGAGGTCTGGCTGGGGAGGCGTGTCAATACATTCCAATGTGATGAATGCTAGGAAAAGCAAAACGCTATGCTCAGCTCAGGGTGGGATCACAGAAGTGGATGCCTGGCTTACCTGGCTCGAATTTGGGGAATCACCAAGAAGAGGTGATTTCTCAGTGGAGACTAGCAGGATCAGCAGGAAAATTCCCCGGGGACAGGAAGTCAGAAAGCAGAGAGCAGTGACAATTCTGGTGGGGGGTGGAGGGAAGCAGAGACCTGAACCAAAACATCATAATTTGGGCATAGGCATTTTAGCATTCTAGATTTTCTTTAAAATTCATGATTCAAGAGATAAAAATATAAGTTTGTTTCTAGATATATGACTAAGGTCTCAAAGAGAACTACTTTCCTAATTAGTCCACTACGGAAAGATGTATTCAGATTATTTACGGATAGGGGAAGGCCCTGCATAACTTCTGTGTCAGTCTCCGGAATGGCTCATATGCAAATGGAGAAGGAATCACTGGATCTGGGTGGATGCCTTCTGGGGAGCAGAGTTGTCTTTCGGTGTTCCAGGAACTGCAGATACAACTTCGAAGGCAGTGGCTCGAAACCCTGGCGGCACGTAAAAATCACCTGGGAATTTTTTTTTTTTTTTGAGACGGAGTCTTGTTCTGTCGCCCACGCTGGAGTGCAGTGGCATGATCTCGGCTCACTGTAACCTCTGCCTCTTGGGTTCAAGCGATTCTCCTGCCTCAGCCTCCCGAGTAGCTGGGATTACAGTCATGTGCCACCACGCCCGGCTAATTTTTGTTATTTTTAGTGGAGATGGCGTTTCACCATGTTGGCCAGGCTGGTCTCGAACTCCTGACCTCAAGTGATCTACCCACCTTGGCCTCCCAAAGTGCTGGGATTACAGGCATGAGTCACTACACGCCCAGCCACCTAGGAGCTTCTTAAATCTACCACACATGGCAGCCGCTCTGGCAACTGATATATTAACTGTTCGGGGCTAGGGTGCAATGTCTGGGTGGAAGGGGAAGCTTCTGTAAAGGAGATGAAGAAGAAGCTACCAGGGAAGTGGGTAGAAAGCCAGGAGAAAAAAGATCACAACACAGATGCAGGGGGAGAGTGGTCAGTAAGGAGGATGTGGTCAACAGGTCACAAGCTGCAGAAAGGCAAGAAAACGAGGACTGATTGTGTCATTTAGGGCCATGGTAGTCACTAGCAGCAGGTGACTTTAGCAGCAGGTGACTTTAGCAGCAGGCTTGTCAGCAAAGTGATGCGTGGGAGGCTGGATCACAGAGTTCAGGAGAATGAGTTCAGGGACTTGGGAGGTGAGAAAATGGAGCCAGGATGCGGACTGACTTGGAAGGTAGAAAGAGGCAGGGCTGTTCATGGAGGGGGAATATGGGGTGGAAGGAATGATGTAATGATCTGTTGAGGATAAGAGAGACATGAATGTGTCTGAAGGTGGCAGGTATTTGGGAGACAGAAGGCATAATTGATGGTATAAAGTTCCTAAGGAGGTGGAAGGAAAGGGAAGTGTTGGGATCCAACACATTGTTGGCAGCATTGACCTTAAATAGGAGGGACACCTCCTCAGTTGTAACAGGGTGGAAGATGGAGAGGGTGTGGTGGGGGCAGGATGGCTCATTTTATTTGGTGGGGGTCAAGAACATCCATCACTCAGAGTTTACTCATGGAGGCAGTGACTGGATTTTCAGAGGCACGTGGCCTTGATAGAAGCCTCTCTCTACGTCCTCTCTTTCTTTCACGTCTCCCTCATGGCAGCCAGACCCGGAGGCACTGTCCCAGTGATGAGTTAGCTGGGGGAGTGTAGGGGCTGGCCACCCTCTCTTTCTGGCCCATCTTCTCCACCTGTGGCTGGACCCTTGGGAAAGGAAGCTGGAAGGTTGAAGCCCGGCCTAAGCCTAAGCCCCATGGTTCATCAGGGTCTACCATACTAAGGGTCTCTGCACTGGGGGCAGGGCTCAGGCACCAAGATGACTCCCTCCCTGAGAAACCCCAGAGGGAAGGGGATACTCAGACATTGAGCCCTCACTCCAGCACCCTAACACCTTCTACCCTCAGTGGTGGGGTCTTTGCCTTTCTGATCCTCATGTACCTGAGGCCACAGTGGGCAGGTTGTACCTGCCCTGTGCCCTGCAGGCACAGAGGGGCTGGTTCCGTGCATGGGCCCCCTCTTTATCCTCCAGTTCCCTCCTGTTTCCCTTCTGCTGACTCAGAGTTAGGAAGAGAGCCTCTCCAAACTTTGGGAAGCACCTCTCCTGCCATCTTTCCCCCCAGCTCCTCACTGGCAGAAAGTCCTCCTGGTGGCTCCCAATGAATGAGCCTGGCCCATTTGCTGCCCATCCTCGTACCCAGCAGTGCCCCCAATCATTCCACCATGAAATGTGCGGTAGCTTTCTATCCCTCAACTATTTCATACTCACTTGGCCCAAATGCGGACAGTCATGGGTTCTTCTGCTTTTGATATGGAAACACTGGTAAGGGAAGAGTGTGGTCCCTTTAAATGATACGGACCGGGGGAAGGGAAGTGTTGGGTAGAGGAAGGGTGTGTGCTCCCTGGCTAGGGCTCCACCCTCATGGACCTAGGTCAGGACAGGCACTCCTGCTTTTGCACCCAAATGTTCCTTTTCCCAAGACCACCCTGTCCTGCCACACCCCCATCCTGTGCCTATAAAAACCCGAGACCCTAGCAGGGCAGAGACAGAAGCGGCTGGACATCTAGAGTAGTATATTGGCAGTGGAACACACAGGCGGCTGGATGTCAAGAGGAACGCACTGGCACCGGCATGCCAGCAGGCCACTGACCAGCAGAAGGACGCAGAGTTTGGCTGGGGCAGTTGGAGGAGAGCCTGAGCTACCAAGCGGCCCAACTCCAGAGGAAAACCATCTCCCTTCTGGCTCCCCCATCTGCTGAGAGTTACTTCCACTCAATAAAACCTTGCACGCATTCTCCAAGCCCACGTGTGATCTGATTCTTCCGGTACACCAAGGCAAGAAACCCCGGGATACAGAAAACCCTCTGTCGTAGTGACAAAATAGAGGGTCTAATTGAGCTGACTAACCCAAGCTGCCTACAGATGGCAAAACTGAAAGAGCACCCTGTAACACACGCTTACTGGAGCTTCACCTGTAAACATTCACCCCTCGACACTGTCGTGGGGTCAGAGCCCCACAGCCTGCCCATCTGTATGTTCCCCTAGAGGTTTGAGCAGCAGGGCACTGAAGAAGCGAGCCACACCCCCATCGCACACCCTCTGAGGGGGACAAAGGAACCTTTCCTGTGAGACCTTTTTTTTTTTTGAGACGGAGTCTCACTCTGTCGCCCAGACCGGATTGCAGTGGCGCGATCTCGGCTCACTGCAACTTCTGCCTCCCAAGTTCAAGCGATTCTCCTGCCTCAGCCTCCTGAGTAGCTGGGACTACAGATGTCCACCACCACGCCCGGCTAATTTTTGTGTTTTAGTAGAGACAAGGTTTCACCATATTGGCCAGGCTGGTCTCAAACTCCTGACCTCATGATCCGCCCACCTTGGCCTCCCAAAATGCTGGGATTACAGGCGTGAGCCACCATGCCCGGCCTCCTGTGAGACTTTCAATCTGCTTGCTACAAGCTAGAGCACTGACTAATATATATTTTCTGTGGTCTAACTCTTCACTTAAGCCACATACTGTTTTGTTGTTGCTGTTTGCTTCAAATCTCCACTCCCAAGATCAACCCGAAACAGAGTTCAAAGTGCAAAGCAAGCCTTTCTGAAATAGAAGGCAAAATCAAAGCCTCCTTCCTAGTGGTGGTGTAGGCATGGGTGAGAGATTCTACCCTCTGAGTCCCACTGGGACTTGTGTGGACTCCCTCCTCTCCAGCCACCCTGGCTGTCTTCCAGTTCCTCCTATGCTCTGTGCCACCTCCCATCTCACAGCCTTTGCATATACTGTCCCCTCTTTGTTCAGCTAACTATGATTTATCCCTCAGGTCTCACTATTGATGTCATTTCTTCTAGAAGCCCTTACCTGACCTTGCTTTTAGTGGGAAATAGGGCTTTTACCCTCTAATGCTGTTCCCCTAGAATCTGAGCTGGCCACGTATTTCAAGTCTACTCCAGCCAACATTATGGTCTGGATCATAATCATGGTCTGTTTGCTTAGAGGCTACTGATGGTGCTTTCCTCTAAGCCCACACTCCAGACCCCTGTCATGAGCATTGCTAAGGGCACAGGCTTTGAGAGGAGCCCCAGATATTCTATCTTATATCCTAAAGAGAATTCTGGCAGGATTCTTGTCTCTGCCTCCTGATTCGTCATGAGCAGTGAAGCTGAGCAGCTGAAACTGGCTTCTACCACAGTTCCCTCATGTCTATTCCATTTGTATATTGCTCTACGTTTTATTTTTTGTTTCTAAATAAATTTAAAAGAATTTTTTTTTTTTTTTTTGTAGAGACAAGGGTTTCGCTATGTTGCCCAGGCTGGTCTCAAACTCTGGGCTCAAGTGATCCTCCTGCCTTGACCTCTCAAAGTGTTGGGATTACAGGTGTGAGCCACTGCATCCAGCCTGTATATTGCTCTGTAACAAACTATCCCAAAAGTTAGTGGTATAAAACATTTTATTTGCTCATGATCCTATGGATCTGAACTTTGGGCAGAGGTCAGCTAGGCTGTTCTTCTGCTCTATGTGATGTTAGGTTGGTGCAAATGTAATTGTGGTTTTTGCCATTACTTTTAATGACAAAAATATTAGGGATCATTCATTCAACTACCTTATAGGAATCATTCATTTAACTACATAGCTGGTAGCTGGGCTAGGCTGGAAGGTCCAAGAAAATGCATTCACTTGTCTGGTATCTTGGTGCTCCTCCATGGATCCACTAAGTATTTCTGTCTAAGTGGCTAGCTGGGACTTCCTCATGACATGGTGGTCTTAGGGTAGCTGGACTTCTTACACAGTGCTGGCTTCTAAGAGGAAACCTTCAAAGAGGGGCAGATGTGGAAGTCGTGATCTTTAAAGCTTGACTTGGAAGTTATACTTCTGTTACATTCTGTTGGCCAAAGTCAATAGGACCAGCCAGGTTGAAGGAAAGCCCATCTCTCTACTGAGGGAGTGGCAAAGAATTTGTGGCCATCTTTAATCCACCACGATGCCTAATTTGGCACTGTTGAACCAGAGATGAGAGCCTCAGGCTGCATTTGGAAGAGCTTCCCATAGGAACACTCCCAGGGCTTATCCATAATTGCTTGCTTTAAGGCTCGAAATTCTAACTCGAGTGCATGCCTTGTGGTCTGACATATTCCTGGGCAAAGCAATGGCTTTCCCTTATCACCATCTTTATCTCATACATCTTATAAAACTTAAAACTGGTGTTCATATGGAGAGTAAATAGTTTGGAGGCATCACCAAATACCAGCATGGGAGCTTGAATCAGGCAACTCTTGAAGACCTCAAACTCCTACTAAGGGCTTCCAACCACCAACATTGCTTCCACTCACAGTTTATGGGCCAGAACTAATTACATGGCTTCAACCTAACTGCAAGGAAGGCTGGGAAATGTAGGGAGCACATGGAATGGTTGGTGTGCACAAATGGCCTCTGCCACATCTTCTCTTCCGGCCTTTGAATGTTGTCATGTGAGCACTTCTGGTGATGGCAGCCATCTTGTGACCATGAGGAGAAGGTCAAGAGAATTCCAGGAAGGCTGACCTGAAGCCCTAGTGTTGTTGAGCTGCTGAACCAGCCCTGGTACTGCCCATTCTTGGAGCCCTTGACATGTGAGATACCTTGGGTGGGTGTTCCATTACAGTTTTTGCAGCCAAAAGAACCTCAATGGATGCAATGGTGAATGCTTTTAAGAAAATAAAACAGGGCGAAGTGTCATGTGACTTGGGGAGAGGGTGGCAAAAATCTAGGCATGAGTGTGTGTGTAACAATGGACAAGGAAGTGAGGGAAGTCTTTGAATGAATAGAAAACACCACTATGGGAAGAGCTCTTTGGGCAGAAAGGACAGATTACAAAGACCCTGAGGCGGCCGGGCGCCGTGGCTCACGCCTGTAATCCCAGCACTTTGGGAGGCCGAGGCAGGTGGATCACAAGATCAGGAGATCAAGACCATCCTGGCCAACATGGTGAAACCCCATCTCTATTAAAAATACAAAAATTAGTTGGGTGTAGTGGCACGTGCCTGTAGTCCCAGCTACTCAGGAGGCTGAGGCAGGAGAATCGCTTGAACTCAGGAGGTGGAGGTTGCAGTGAGCCGAGATTGCGCCACTGCACTCTAGCCTGGTGATAGAGCGAGACTCCATCTCAAAAAATAAAATAATAATAATAATAATAATAATAATAATAAAAATAAAGACCCTGAGGTAAGAACACAGCCAACATGTTTGAGAGGGAAGGCCAATAAGGCTGGAGAAGAGTGGTAGCAGAGAGGGAGAGCATGAGGACCAAGAGGCTGAATGGGGTCAGAAAAGGCAGGCTCTTGTAGATAAGGTCAGAGTTTGACATTTTAAAAGACAGATTTGCCTGGATGCGGTGGCTCATGCCTGTCATCCCAGCCCTTTGTGAGACCAAGACAGGAGGATAGCTTGTGCCCAGGAGTTCAAGACCAGCCTGGGTAACATAATGAGACCATCTCTGCAAAAAAATTTTAAAAATTAGCCAGGCATGGTGGCATGCACCTGTAGTCTCAGCTACTCAGGAGGCTGAAGTTGGGAGATCTCTTGAGCCTGGGAAGTCAAGGCTGCAGTGAGTCATAATTGTACCACTGCGCACCAGCCTGGGTAACAAAGCAAGATCCTGTCTCAAAGAAAAAACAAACAAGCAAACAAGCAAATAAATAAAAACCAGATTTACTGATGTACAGCTGATAAACAATATACTGCACATGTTTAAAGTATACTCTTTTGGGTTAGTTTTCTTTCACTTAGCATAATTATTTTGAGATTCATCTGTATTATTGCATGTATGAGTAGTTCATTCCTTTTTATTGCTGAGTAGTATTCTATTGTATGGATACACCGTAATGTGTTGAAACATTCACCTTTGAAGTTGTTTGTAGTTTCTGGCAATTAAAAATAAAGCTGCTACGAATATTCATGTTCAGGCCTTCTGTGAACACATCTTTTCATTTCTCTTGTGTAGACACCCAGGAGGGGAATGGTAGAAGTGTTTAACTTCCCAATTTTTTAAGAAGCAAACTGATTTACCAAGTAATTGTACCATTTACAATGGTACCAAATGCACTAATTTCCCCAGGAACAGTGTATGAGAGTTTCAGTTCTTCCACATCTTTGTCAACACTTAGTATGACCAGGCTTTTAAATTTTAACCATTCTAATCAGTGTGTAATGATTTCTTATTGTGTTTTCAATTTTTATTTCCCTGATGACTAATGATGTTGAGCATCTTTTATTTATTTTTATTTTTTATTTTTTTTGAGACAGAGTCTTGCTCTGTCACCCAGGCTGGAGTGCAGTGGCACAGTCTTGGCTAACTGCAGCTCCTGCCTCCCGGGTTCAAGTGATTCTCCTGCCTCAGCTTCCCAAAGTGCTGGGATTACAGGTGTGAGCCACCACACCTGGCTAATTTTTGTGTTTTTAGTAGAGACGGGGTTTCGCCATATTGGCTGGTCTCGAACTCCTGACCTCAAGTGATCTGCCTGCCTCAGCCTCCCAAAGTGCTGGAATTACAGTCATGAGCCATGGCACCCAGTCAATGTTAAGCATCTTTTATTATAATTATTTACCATTCATATATCTTTTTTGGTGAAGTGTCTGTTCAAATATTCTGCCCATTTTTCACTGGGTTGTTTATTTTCTTATTATTGAGTTTTGAGAGTTCTTACATATTCTGGATACAAGTTCTTTATCAGATATATGTTTTCCAAACACTTTCTGCCAATTTGTGGCTCGTCTTTTCTTTTTTTTTCTTTTCTTTTTTGAGACGGGGTCTCACTCCATCATCCAAGCTGGAGTGCAGTGGCGCAATAACAGCTCACTGCAGCCTCAACTTCCTCTGCTCAAGCAATCCTCCCTCCTCAGCCTCCCAAGTAGCTGGGACTACATGCACGTGCCACCACGCCAGGTTAATGTTTTTATTTTTTGTAGAGACAGGATTTGGCCACATTGCCTAGGCTTTCGTCCTCTTAATAATATATTTTGCAGGGCAAAAGTAACATCAATTTTTTCTGTCTGGATCATGTTTTGGTTATTGTATCTAAAAAGTCATTGTCACTGGGCGTGGTGGCTGACACCTGTAATCCCAGCACTTTGAGAAGCTGAGGCGGGTGGTTAACTTGAGGCCAGGAGTTTGAGACCAGCCTAGCCAACATGATGAAACCCTGTCTCCGCTAAAAATATAAAAATTAGCCAGGTGTGGTGGGGGCTGCCTGTAGTCCCAGCTACTCGGGAGGCTGAGGAAGGAGAATCGCTTGAACCTGGGAGATGAAGGCTGCAGTAAGCCAAGATCACGCCACTGCACTCCAGCCTGGGCAACAGAGCAAGACTCCATCTCTAAATAAATAAATAAATAGTCATTGCCAAAATGAAGGTCACCTAGATTTTCTTTTGTGTTATCTTCCAGAAATGTTATGGTTTTGTGTTTTGCAATTAGCTCTGATTCATTTTTAGTTAATTTTTGTGAAACATGTAAGGTCCATTATGTCTAGACTTTTTTTTGAATATGGATGTCCACTCGGCCCAGCACCGTCTGTTGAAAAGACTGTTCTTTCTCCATGGATTGCTTTTGTTCCTTTGTCAAAGACCTGTTGACTATATTTGTATGAGTCTATTTCTGGGTTCTGTATTCGGTTTCATTTATCTATATGTCTATTCTTTAACTAATACCATGTTGCCTTTATTTCTGCAGCTTAATATATAGTAAGTCTTGAAGTTGGGTAATGTCAGTCTTCCAACTTTATTTTCCTTCTTCAGGATTGTGTTAGCTGTTCTGGTTTTTTGCCTTTCCATATATACTTTAGAATAATTTTGTTGAAGTCACAAAATAGTTTCCCGGGATTTTGATCAGGGTTGCAGTGAATCTATAGATCTAGTTGGGAAGAACTGACATCTTGACAATTTTGAATCTAATCTAATCTATAAACATGGAACATGTCTTTCTTTTTTTTTTTTTTTTTATCTTGGCTCACTGCAGCCTCTGCCTCCAAGGTTCAAGCGATTCTCCTGCCTCAGCCTCCCAAGTAGCTGAAATTACAGGCGTTAGCCACCACACCTGGCTAATTTTTGTATTTTTAGTGGAGACAGGGTTTGCCGTGTTGGCCAGGTTGGTCCCAAACTCCTAACCTCAGGTGATCCGCCCACCTCATCCTCCCAAAGTGCTGGGATTACAGGCATGAGCCACTGCACCCAGCTGGAACATGTCTTTCCATGTTTAGATTTTCTTTGGTTTCTTTTACCAGTTGTATAGTTTTTCTCACATAGGTTTTATACATATTTTTAAAAGATGTACATGTTAAATTTTTTTTTACGTTAATGTAAATGGTTTCTGTTTAATTTCAAATTCCAATTGTTCATTGTTGATATAAAGGAAAGCAACTGACATTTGTATATTAACTTTGTATCCTGCCACCTTGGCTTTTTAGATGACGACAATAGGAGCCCCCAAACCCTTGGCCTTTGGTTGTTCCTAACTTTCCCAAGTGATCTTCGACTTTTGGAATCTGCATGCAGAGGAAAGAAGGAGTTTCCCATATTTCTCCTTGGAATGGCCTGGCCCAAGCACAGCCTCCTTGGCCAAGGCCTCTGCCTCCATGGGACCCCCGCTTTTGGAAAGTAGAGGTGAGAGAGGAGTCAGCAGGTTTAGGAGACAGGGTGGGGGTGGGAGCTGTAGGTCTTGCCAGCTCTGCACGGATGGCCCTAGCAAAGTCACACCAGGGGGATGGAGTACCTCACATATAGAAAGGGCAACTATGGTTTTGTGAAACTTTTGTTTCAGTTATTTACATGAATATGTGTACTGAATCGTAATAAAAAATGTATTTCTGGCCAGGTGCAGTGGCTCACACCTGTAATCTCAGCACTTTAGGAGGCTGAGGCAGGCGATCTCTTGAGCCCAGGCATTCGATACCAGCCTGGGCAACATGGCAAAACCCGATCTCTACCAAAAACACAAAAGATTAGCTGCGCATGGTGTTGTGCACCTGTGGTCCCAGCTACTAGGGAGGCGGAGGTGGGAGGATCGCTTGAGTCCAGGAGGTGGAGGTTGCAGTGAGTAGAGATCACGCCAGCCTGGGTGACAGAGCGAGACCCCATCTCAAAAAAAAAAAAAAAGTATTCCTCACTATGTGTTGCAGTCAAAACATTTGAAAGCCCCTGCCACAGAGGGGTTTTCTTCCCTAAGGCTTACAGATTAGAGGTGGGCTCAGTTCAGCTCAGCCCCCCGCTCAGTACCTGCCTCCCAAAAGTTTGTCCCATGCCACCAGCACCTCTGGCCCTGTGGGGTGAATTAAAGCTCTCAGCAGCTGAGCTCAGTTCTCAACTGTTCTGGCCACCCACATTCTACGGAGTGTCTTTACTTTGAGATCATCTTGACTCTCGGTTTCTGTTAAAGAGTAAAACAACAACAACCATAGCTTTTTTTTTTTTTTAGATTTTTAAAGCACTGAGTCTGTCAACTCAGTGCTTAAAAAAGCACAGTTCTCAGAAAAGAGAACACACTCTGGAGAGGCAATTCATTGAGTATTTTTAGGAGGAACCTAAAAGGGGCAGCTCAGGGTAGTTGTGGCATTTAATTATGACCAGGAGAGGCCATTGAAAAGTTTTAGGCAGGTGTGTTCATTTCCTGGGGCTGCTAAACAAATGACCAGGAACTTGGTGGCTTAAAACAGCACACATTTATTATCTAACAGTTCTGGAGGCTGGAGGTATGAAACCACAGTGTTGGCAGGGCCATGCTCCCTCCAGAGACTTTAGGGGAGACTCCTTTTCCTCTTCCAGTTTCTGGGGGCTCAGGTGTTCCTGGGCTTGTGGGTGCATCGCTCTAATCTCTGCTTCTATCTGCACATGACTTTCCCGTCTTCTGTGTCTCGGTTCTCTCTCTGCCTTTTATAAGGATACCCGTCATTGGATTTAGGGCCCTCCTGGGTAATCCAGCATGATCTCTTCTCAAGATCCTTAATTTCATCTGCAAAGACCCTTTTCCCAAGGTCACGGTCACTGTCTCTGGGGGTTAGAACGTGGATATATTTGGCAGGGGTGGGGGGCTGGGGGGAGCACCACTCAACCCACTACATTGAACATTTAAACTTTACCTGTATTTTACAACCCAGTTGTGGCTTTTGTTTTGTTTTGCTTTGTCATTTAAAGTCAGGAAGGCCTCCTGAAAGATGTTGTTTCTGAAATGGGTCAGGAAGCAGTGGGCTGGGAGAAGACAGAGCAGGCCAGGGGTGAGAGAGTGTTTAGGACAGAGGACAATGTCTGTGTGAGGTGGAAGGGGGAGTACTGTGCGGAGCTCTTAAAGGTCTGAAAGCGCGATATGGCAGCCTCCAGAGTTTGAGAGTGAAAGATGATAAGACCGGAGAAATAAACGGAGGCAGAAGGTCACGGCAGTCCAGAAAAATGCTTTGGCCTCCTCTTGAAGGCATGGGGAAGCTGTCTTTAGGCCACAAGTCTTGGAATCATGATCAGTCAGAAAGAAACCTGTTTCTCATCCCTACTCCAGCTCACCCCCACACAGCCATTGGACATTTTGTTTTTATTTTTCATTTTTATTTTTGAGTCAGTGTCTCACTCTGTCACCTAGGCTGGAGCATGGTGGTGTGATCTCGGCTCACCATGACCTTCTCCTCCCGGGTTCAAGTGATTCTCATGCCTCAGCCTCTCAAGTAGCTGGGATTACAGGCACGTGCCACCACGCCCAGCTAATTTTTGTAATTTTAGTAGAGATGGGGTTTCACCATGTTGGCCAGGCTGGTCTCAAACTCCTGACGTCTGGTGACCTGCCCGCCTTGGCCTCCCAAAGTGCTGGGATTATAGGCATGAGCCACCGCACCCAGACTTCATTGGACATTTCGTATTGTTGGAATGAGTGTGAGGGGTGCATTTAGCTTTAGAGATCTTGTCCTCCTTTGCTCAGCAGCAGGCAGGGAAGCAGAGAAGCCCAAGAGTCTCACACCTTCTCATTTCCCTGTCATTCAAAGGGAGAAAGGAGGAAGGCAGGAGCTCCAGAGTGTGGAGAGTAGAGTAGCTGGGGAAGCTTTTAGGGTGGGGGAGACCCAAGTGGGAGAGAGGCCATGCCTCTGTTTGTGGTATTCCTACAGGCCTGGGAAGAGTGGAAACCCGCCCTCGCTGTGTCCCAGCAGAGCAGGGTGGTGGAGCCGGCCCCAGCCCCGCAGCCCCACGGCCTTGTGGCTTCTGCACTCCGGTGTTTGTCTTGGCTGAGAGCTCCACCGGGCTTTTTGAAGCTGATTCCATCAAGGCAAAGCTGGAGGAGTCAGGACACGGGATCACAGAAGAGGCAGCTGGAAGAGGCCTCAGATGGGGAAACAGAGGGGGTCCCACAGTGAGATGATGGCAAAGCAGGAAGAGAGCCCAGGTCTCCTGACTCCTTTGCACAGTGCTCAAACCAAGACCATGGAGCTTCCCGAGCGGGTGAGGAGCCCGAGACAGGCTCCAAATCCTCTAGGAAGACATTTGAATGCCAAAGGAGCCCAGAATTGTGCTATCCCAGAAGTGCCTCCTTTTCTGGGTTCCTGACACACAGACTCCAGGACTCCAGCTTCCAGGGGCTCACTGCACCTGTAGACCCCCCCGGCCCAGCTGGCCTGGGACACTAGGCCATGCCCCACCCCTGACAACCCCATAATTCTCAGATCTGGATTCAGGACTGCCCTCGCTTTACCTCTCTGCTCAGCGAGGACCCTCCCATGTCCTGTTCCACACAGATGCGGATGGGTCACGTGTCTCACAGCTGAAGGCCTCCCCCATCCGTCTCCACCATCTGCTGAGGCCCCATAATTATTCCAAGGCCCGGTGCAGCCTCACTCAGAGGGGAGAGTTCACGCAGTCCTGTAATGTAACCCAGGCCCGAGGCCGCGCGGGCAGGGGGTCCCAGCTGGGTAATGAGCCTCTGGCTTTATTGAATTCTCCGGCTTGGGTCTGACTAATCACTGCCTTTAGTCAAGGCAACCTGGGCTGCTGTCTGAGCAACCTGGCTAGGGCTTCCTTTCTTTCTCAGCACCCCAATTCCTGCCCCTCCTCCCCAAACATGTTTAAATGACCAAGATCAGAGCGGGAGGGGCTCCCAGGGGGCTGGTTTCCCCCCATCTATTTGGGAGAAAATGTGGCTGGCTCAGGTCTGGGGCCCAAGCAGAGTAGACCAGAATGGGCCGTTGGGGTGTACTTTGCTGGGGCCACCCCATGCAGCGCCTGCAAGACCTGCAGCTCCCACCCCCACCCCATCTCCTAAACCTGCTGACGTCCCTGTCACCTCCCCTTTCCGGAGGCCTGGGCCCCGCGGAGGGAGGGCCTTGGCCGAGGAGACTGTAGTGTGGGCCAGGCCTTTCCAAGGAGAGGTATAGGAAACGCCTTCTCTCCTTTGAGATTCTGCCCAGGCTTGGGCCCCACCCAATGTCACGGTCGTGCGAGAGCAAGCCCCAGGCCTCTCCCTCCTCTCTGTTCCCCAGCCCTGAGAGGACTCCCCACTAGCATTCACCATTCTTATCTCTGCATGCTGTCTTTCTAGACTAGACGGTACCCTCCCTGTGGACAAAGATGGTTGTTCTTTTCTTTTCTTTCTTTTTTTTTTTGAGATGGAGTCTCATTCTGCCGCTCAGGCTGGAGTACAGTGGCGTGATCTTGGCTCACTGCAGCCTCCACTTCCTGGGTTCAAGCAATTCTTCTGCCTCAGTTTCCCAAGTAGCTGGGACTACAGGCTCACGCCACCATGTGCAGCTATTTTTTCTATTTTTATTTTTAGTAGAGATGGGGTTTCACCATGTTGGCCAAGCTGATCTCAAACTCCTGACCTCAGGTGATCTACCCACCTTGACCTCCCAAAGAGTTAGGATTACAGGCATGAGCCACCATGCCCGGCTGGTTATTGGTTCCGATGTACCCAGAACTTAGCACACAGTAGGTGCTCTAAAAAACCTTTGTGGAAAGAAATAGAGGGAACAGGTGCAATGTGAGGTAGGAGTGTGGGTGTGGGGTGTGCATAAGCCACGTCGTGCCCAAGATACTCTTGTGGCACCTCTGTGCCTCCCCATCATGGCTGCTGGGGGCTGGCCGACTTGGGAAATGGTGTCAGCTGTGCTGTCCTGTCAAGACCCTAGTGGTTCAGGAGTTCTTAATGTCAGGGTGAACCTGAGGTCAAGGGTCACCCAGAGTGACCTGGTGACCTCCTCCCACGGCTCCTAGAGCAGGTTTGAACCCACCCTGGGGGTGTGAAGAATCCGTGGTTCTCCACCCTGTGACAATGGCAGGGGATGGAGGGGCCCTTTCAAAATGGGGCCAAGCCCAGCCCTCTCTGATCTCTCATTCTGAGTAGCAGGAGAGCTGTGCCTGGTGTCCTTGGGGAAAGGGGAAAGGGGAGAAGGCAGATCACGCCCGAGGCCAGGCCTCTGCTCAGGAGACCCAGCCCAGCCTCTGCTCCCAGTGTCCTGAGTGGAGGAGGCCCGGTGGACAGCAGGCATGTGCCACTGAGCCGCTCCCGCTGGGCCCACCTTCGGTACCGTGGGTTTGGTGAGGGTGGGGCCCCACACCACCCACAGGGAAGAGTGTGAGGGACACAGAGTCAGACAGACAGACACACCAAGAGGAAAGAGAGAAGGCCGCAGATCTGGAGCCAGTTCCAAGGGCCTCTGGGAGGGAGGAGGAGACTTCAAAGCGCTCCCAAACAGCTTATAAACAGGCCAGTGGGTGGGGTGGCCAGCGTGGGCTGGGGGTCGCTTTCTGGAGGGGCTGGAAGCTTGCACGGCGTGTGTGGAGGCCATAGGCCTGGGGTGGGCAGGAGGAGGGCCCAGCCTAACCTCTCTGTGACTCGGTTTCCTTTCCCGCGCTAGGGAGCTCCCTCCTGGGGCTGCCGTGGGGTCAGCAGCGATCGATGTGCAGGTGAAAACGCTGTGTGGGCTCCAGGCCGATCAGATGTTATTTATTATTCTGAGCTGTGTTTTGGTGGGAGACTTGGAAGGGCTGGAGGGAGAGTCAGAGTATTTTGGGCTCCTCTCTTCCCCGATGCTGCTTTGAGAGTTCTCAGAGCAGAACGTCCAGGAATGGGGCCCAGGAAGGAGAAGTCCGTGGCTTGAGACTGGACCAGGTTGGGTGTGGGGGCTTTCTCCATCAGCCCCAGGAGTAGGGGTACGATAGCCAAGCTTCCCCTGCCCTGCCGTGTGCCCCTCTCCTGCCCTCCTCAGCACCCCCCAACCTCTGCTGGGCGCCTCCCCTCCTCCGACCCCCCTCTCATCTCTCTCACGCCCTCTAATGGTCTCTTGGGACTGCCCAGAAATCGGCCTCCTCTCCTTGGATACTTGTCCAGGCCTAATGGGGCTGTGACAGTTTTTCTAAGTCCTGCTTAGAAATGTGTCACTGTCCATGTCCCTTTGTGCTATCAAAGGAGGCTGCGCAAACCGCGTTTGTCCAAGGGCTGTGTGAAGGCCCCCGCGCGGAGCAGCTGGAACACGGGCTGATGAAATTACCGGGAATTCAAAGCAGCCGGCGTCGCCCGCTGTCTGGCTTCATTACGGGGACTGGCCTCGAAGGGAAGTTTATTCCAATAATTTAGAGGATTAGGATCTGACACCCTTCATTAGCGATTTGACATAAGCAGAAAAGACAGATCCTGCAGAATGGCCGCCCAACGGGAAGGAACCAGCTCAGGCAGGGAGAAGGCAGCACCCGCCCGGCTGGGAAGGGGAAGGGTCTGGGCGTGGAAGCCAGTGTCCCGTGGCCATTTTACAGTCCTGTGAGATGGCGAGCTGTGTTCCTGAAGGGGAAAGTGGATGTAGGGGAAGGAGTGGCCTGGGCTCAGGCCTCAGTTTCCTTAGCTGTAAAGCGAGATTGCCTTCAGGATCCCTTCCGTCTCTGATGCGTGTGGGGGCCACCCCACCGACTGTCCCTGGGACACAGCAGCTCCTCAAGGCCCTTGTGGTTTGGCCTTGGAAAGGTACCTCTCTTTCGGGGCTCTATGTGCCTCCGCCCCCTACCCCCAGGATCGAGTGACCAACTCGAAAACACTCAGATTGCAGGCTGCTGTGTGGCATTTTAGATACAAGCCATTTGCTGCCAAATGGGGGAGGAATCGCCCCCAGCCCCTGGCAGCTTCTGGCTCTCTTCCCGGCCCCTCCACAAATATAGCCCCTGATGTTTCAAAAATTTCTTGTCCAGTCTGTGAAAACCAGAGTTTGGGCTGTGCCTTGACAGCAGTTCTGACAGATGGATGGGGGAGGGGTGGTTTTAAAAGGCCCCTGCCCACACCCAGCAAGCTGGTGTCCCTGTTTCCCGTACCGTGGTGGGGTAGCTGTGGCTGGTGTCCCTGTTTCCCGTACCGTGGTGGGGTAGCTGTGCGACATGGGCAGGTTGCTTAGCCTCTCTGTGCGTCCTTTCCTCCGATCTGAAATGGAGGTGCAGTTTGTTGTGAGGATTAAATGAGATGATGCGTTCAGAGAAGCCACACGTGTGAAGAGCCCAGTGCATCTGGCAGCTGGTACCACCAGGACTGCTCACTGTGTGCGACCTTGGACAAGTCGCTCGCCCTCTTCGACCACAGACCTTCTCCTTTGGGAAGTGGGGGAGGCCAGACAAGGCTGGCAGTCAGAAGGAGCTCACTGAAGAGCAGCCACTGTGGTAGTCAGCGAAGGCAGCTGGACTCCGGCACAATCCTGAGACACTGTGACCGCGGAGGTTTTCTTGGTGTGTCAAGGAAGAGCGGGGAATGTGATCCGTCCCAGCCGCCGGGGGAGCCAGAGCATATCTGGTATGTGTCTCTGGAATGATTTGGGGAAAATTAACTGAAGTTGGAACTTAAGACGCAAACTGCCCTGGACACAGAGATAGGGAGCTGTCCGTGTGCACACCCCCCACAAAGGGCTGGGGCCGGGGTGGGAGTCAGCTTACAGGGCACAGCGCGGCGCAGGCCCGCCCTGGAATGGCCGTGAACTTGTTGTTTTTCCACGTCATTTGCTCTCAAATGTACTATCAAGCCGGGCGATGCTAACCCGGCGGCTGCAGGTCCCTCCTCGTAACAAGCGATTGTGTGTTCTTTAGAGGTGGCCAAAGAGGAGGAGGGGGCCCGGCCCCAAGGAGGTGGGGGAAAGGGAAACAAGCCCTCCTTCAGAGTGAGCTTGCGTGTCCTGGAGCCAGCTCCCCGCAAAGCACATGCCATTTCTGGCCCTTGAAGGGGTTAAAGGCCTCCTGGAGTCAAAAACAAGCAGGTGTCCCACCGTGCCAGATACGCTGCCTAAACTGCTTCCAGCTTCTTTTTTTTTTCCCCCCCTTCTGCAATAAGTCTGTGATCAGCCACGGGACAGAGGCGCCAGCAGCCTGCCTGTGACAGGCATCAGGTTAGCTGGCTCCCACTCGGGTGGCGCGCCCAGGATATAAATCCGGGCGCGGGCCCCTGCTGTGGCTCCTCTCCCTGCACACTCAGGAGAGGGAGCTTCCTTCCAAAGACCTTTCTTTTATCTGAAGCCGCACAGCCCGGCAGGCTGTGCTGACTTGGTGCAGGCAGCAGCGGCAGAGCAGCCTGAGCAGGAAACCTGCTGGGGTGGGGAGGGCAGGTGTCTGCAGCCCCTGAGAAGAAGGCCCTGGTGGGCCCCAGACCCTGGCATCGTTTCAGGGGAGGTCTCTAGCAGCCCCAGCCTGCACCATGTGGGCCCTAAGGTGTCACCGGTTCTGGTCTCGCTGGGAGCAGGTGGCAGCGCTGCTGCTGCTGCTGCTACTGCTCGGGGTGCCCCCGCGAAGCCTGGCGCTGCCGCCCATCCGCTATTCCCACGCCGGCATCTGCCCCAACGACATGAATCCCAACCTCTGGGTGGACGCACAGAGCACCTGCAGGCGGGAGTGTGAGACGGACCAGGTGAGTGGGGTCCAGGGACCAGAGATGGACCACGTGAGCCTGTGAGTGATGGGGGTGGGAGCCATGGGGTAGGGACTGTGCGGGAGTGTGAGGAGGACAAGGTGAGTGGGGTCCGGAAGCCACAGTGTGAGGCAGACCAGGTGAGTGGGGTCCAGAAGCGGGAGTGTGAGATGGACCAGGTAAGTGGGGTCCAGAAGCAGCAGTGTGAGATGGACCAGGTGAGTGGGGTCCAGAAGCTGGAGTGTGAGGCGGACCAGGTGAGTGGGGTCCAGAAGCCAGAGATGGACCATGTGAGCCTGTGAGTGATGGGGGTGGGAGCTACAGGATGGGGACCATGCAGGAGTGCCCTGCAGGGCCCAGGAAGGTGAAGGAACACAGGCCCCGTCCACCTGGAGAGAAACAGGGCACCATCCTGTCTATTAACACCGAAGCCTGGAAGGAGAGGTGGGAGCGATGTCCCAGTTCATCAGGGACTGGAACTCGAGGATTCCTCCTTCATGTGTGCTGAGGGCTACTGTGGGCCAGCACCATGCCAGGCACGTCATGTGTGTTGGCATGACATGTCAGCATGGTGGGCATCAGCAGCCCATTCACAGGTGAGAGAGTGGACACAGAGCCAGGCAGGGAGGGCACAGGTGTCATGGCCAGTGAGGAAACGATGAGCTTGGAACCCACGTCTAACAACAAAGCTTTGGTTGCATCGGACTCCAGGCCACCTCCTCAGGAGTTTGGACCCTGAGCCTGAGAGCAGACCAGGCTGACAGCAGGCCAAGCAGGAGCAGCTCTGAATGGATCTCTGGTGTCCCTGGGAGGAAGGAGACCACGTTTCAGCCTCCCAGCTTCCTTGGTCCTGCCTTCTGCTCTGTATCAGAGGGCACTGCCGCAGGGCAGGGCCAGTTCTCTTCTAGCTCCCGAGTCATTCCTGAGGGCCATTCCTGCCCACCCCCTCTGGGGCAACAGGCTGTGGGACCTGCACCTGCTCCAGGCAGAGCTATTTCCTGCCCAGTCTGGCCAGCTCTGAGGGCAGCACGAAGCCTCCCAGGGCTCCAGATCCAGGCTGGGGCATCCCCAGGGAACATGAGAGCCACTGGTTCCCCCGTAGATGCCTGGTTACCCACAGGAGAGCAGAGGGCTGACCTGGAGAGGGTGGCCTCAACCTCACAGTGCCCAGGGACAATTCTTAGGCCTCCCAAGACAGATGCTCCCAGTGGGCAATGGTGGTGCCAAGTGAAAGGAAGATAAGAAGTCGGGAGGAGTGGTGGCTGCTCCTATCTGGCCAAGGTCATGCCATTGGTTGGCTACATTTGCAGGCACAGGCTGGCCTGATAAACCAGGTAGGGTTTGGGGATGGTGAGACTCTGGTGGATTTTGTGTCTTGGGGAGAAGGCACCTGTGGAGGGCTGGGTATCCAGACAGCCCTTGGGGACATTCTGGCCCCCTTACACAGAAGTGTTCTAAGGACCCCCTCTAGGTTCCCTGTGGCCAGAAATACCTTCCCTCTGGTGCCCAAGGACCCAGCCTTTCATGGACCTCCGGGTCCTGAATGTCTTAGGGAATGGGATGAGGCTCAGGCCAAGGAGAAGGTTCTGCTCCCACTCCCTCTCCTGCTCTCTATTCCCTGCGGGGTCTCTCTTCCCTTAGACCCAGCTCTGAGAGCTGCCCATCCCTGTCCCAAAGCCTCCCCTGGTGTGGCCTGGAAGACTATGCCAAACAAGGGCTGCAAAACAAAGTCCCCATTCTGAGCCGAAAGGGGTAGAACAGTAAACAAGTCAAGCAGGCAGGCTCCATGCAGCCAGGGTGGGGGGATATTTTCCCCCTCTTAGCTGATGTGGAATGTCAAAGAGGCCGAAATAAAAGTTGGAATGACAAGAGGCCAGCCCTAGTGGGGAGTAATTCACAGAGTTACTACCTGGTGGAGGATTAGGAGCGTTGCCTGCCTGCCCAGTGGGTACGATGTGTTATTGTTGAAAACACCACGTGAAATCCTTGTTTGTGTCAGCTCCAGGAGCATGTTGCTAATTTCGAGGAATTAAACTAATGCTTTACGTGGCTCCACAGAATATCAGAGGGGATTACGGCCTGGCAAGTCCTTGCTGACGGCCTTGCTGACCTTTGCCACACAAAGGGACTTTTTTCTTGTTGCTTTCCCTGTGAAAGGTCCCACATGGAGCTGACACCTGGGCCTGGCACAGCCTGAGGCTCTGAGACCTGGCGTGCGGGGCCCATCATGCCTGCCCTGACTGTTGGCTGTGGATCGATCTGGGCCCTCTCACAGCCTCTGTTCCCTGTGTGTGTCGGTCTCCTTGAGGAGAGGAGAGGTGTGGATCACCTCGGATAAAGTCCCACGGGCATTCCCCTCTTAGCCTCTGATGTGATCTCTTCCAGTCGGCAAGGCATCCTCACTCCCATAGGAAAGAGATGAAAGGCAGGCCTCCTTGTTCAAGCTAGACCTCATTTGTGCTACATGATGCAGGAGAAAAAACGCCATTTCTCGATCCCTTCCACTGGGAGCTTGGAGCCTTGTTCTGCCACTTCCCATCTCTGTTGAACTTGGGCATCACCTCTCGGAGTCGCTGCAGTCTCATCTGTAAAATGGTTGTAGGAAAACTTTTCCTTTTAGAGTCTTTGGCCCACCCCTTCCTACCCTGCTAGCTGAGTGACCTTGGGAAAGTTACTTAGCCTTTCTGTGCCTCAGTCATCATCTGTGGAGTGGAGATAATGGCTGTACCCACCTCTGGCTTGTGATGAGCATAGCAAGCTCACAGATGTCAAAGTTCTTACACGAGGGCCTGGTATGCAGGAGATGCTACGTATGCATTCGTTATTATTTTCAAGTGTTTTGCTCCCACTAGATGGTGAGTACATGTTAGCTCTCCTCCCCACAAACCATGGGGTAGGATAGGGAGCCCCTCCTTTCCTCCTCCTCCCTGTTCAGGACACCCTCTCTGGCTCTTTCAGGAGTGTGAGACCTATGAGAAGTGCTGCCCCAACGTATGTGGGACCAAAAGCTGCGTGGCGGCCCGCTACATGGACGTGAAAGGGAAGAAGGGCCCAGTGGGCATGCCCAAGGAGGCCACGTGTGACCACTTCATGTGTCTGCAGCAGGGCTCTGAGTGTGACATCTGGGATGGCCAGCCCGTGTGTAAGTGCAAAGACCGCTGTGAGAAGGAGCCCAGCTTTACCTGTGCCTCGGATGGCCTCACCTACTATAACCGCTGCTATATGGATGCCGAGGCCTGCTCCAAAGGCATCACGCTGGCTGTTGTAACCTGCCGCTATCACTTCACCTGGCCCAACACCAGCCCCCCGCCACCTGAGACCACCATGCACCCCACCACAGCCTCCCCAGAGACCCCTGAGCTGGACATGGCGGCCCCCGCGCTGCTCAACAACCCTGTGCACCAGTCGGTCACTATGGGTGAGACAGTGAGCTTCCTCTGTGATGTGGTGGGCCGGCCCCGGCCTGAGATCACCTGGGAGAAGCAGTTGGAGGATGGGGAGAACGTGGTCATGCGGCCCAACCATGTGCGTGGCAACGTGGTGGTCACCAACATTGCCCAGCTGGTCATCTATAACGCCCAGCTGCAGGATGCTGGGATCTATACCTGCACGGCCCGGAACGTGGCCGGGGTCCTGAGGGCCGACTTCCCACTGTCGGTGGTCAGGGGGCATCAGGCTGCAGCCACCTCAGAGAGCAGCCCCAATGGCACGGCTTTCCCGGCGGCCGAGTGCCTGAAGCCCCCAGACAGCGAGGACTGTGGCGAAGAGCAGACCCGCTGGCACTTCGACGCCCAGGCCAACAACTGCCTGACCTTCACCTTTGGCCACTGCCACCGTAACCTCAACCACTTTGAGACCTATGAGGCCTGCATGCTGGCCTGCATGAGTGGGCCGCTGGCCGCGTGCAGCCTGCCCGCCCTGCAGGGGCCCTGCAAAGCCTACGCGCCTCGCTGGGCTTACAACAGCCAGACGGGCCAGTGCCAGTCCTTTGTCTATGGTGGCTGCGAGGGCAATGGCAACAACTTTGAGAGCCGTGAGGCCTGCGAAGAGTCGTGCCCCTTCCCCAGGGGGAACCAGCGCTGTCGGGCCTGCAAGCCTCGGCAGAAGCTCGTTACCAGCTTCTGTCGCAGCGACTTTGTCATCCTGGGCCGAGTCTCTGAGCTGACCGAGGAGCCTGACTCGGGCCGCGCCCTGGTGACTGTGGATGAGGTCCTAAAGGATGAGAAAATGGGCCTCAAGTTCCTGGGCCGGGAGCCGTTGGAGGTCACTCTGCTTCACGTGGACTGGGCATGCCCCTGCCCCAACGTGACCGTGAGCGAGACGCCGCTCATCATCATGGGGGAGGTGGACGGCGGCATGGCCGTGCTGCACCCCGATAGCTTTGTGGGCGCGTCAAGTGCCCGCCGGGTCAGGAAGCTGCGCGAGGTCATGCACAAGAAGACCTGTGACGTCCTCAAGGAGTTTCTTGGCTTGCACTGAAGCCCCCCACCCCTCCCTGCCCCTCCCTGGTCTTCTTCCACCTATCCACCCCAATGCCTCTCAGCAAACTGGGCGAGGTCAGATTAGACAGGCTTGGGACAGCAGGGAAACATCAACCGACGTGTCAGACAAAAAGCCACAAAGGGTCTCAGATCAGCGTCTGTTCTTTGGGTTCAATAAGGGGTTCATATCCTTTTTAGCTGAGGGGGACAAAAGGAGAAGTCAGTGGACACACGGAAGTTATTCGTGACCACCAGCTCGCTCAGACATTCTCCTCCCCTCACTGGCCCCACACCCCTGGGTCTCCCAGCCACCCTCCCCTAGCCAGTCTCCCAGCAAGGGTTTAAGAGATGGCCGCTGTGTGCTGGTCACAGGAACAGTTGAATGGATTGGCTTGCAAAGGGGGTAGGTGGGGAGAGATAGGAGGGCCCAGGGACTCATGGGACACCTTTCCCACAGCCTCCTCGATTGCCATGAGCAGAGGCCACTTGGGGTTAGGGGCATGGGCAGTAGCAAGCTGGAGGCAGAGTCCAGCCCAGCACATGACTTGCCCTGAATGGAAGCTGCTGGAACAGGTGCCTTTGGGTGGTGGTCAGCTTGCCTCTGACGCCACCACGGCACCAGCAGAATACATATTTCTTCTCCTTGGCTGCATTGGTTTGTCGATCTAGTTCAGTTCAACTCAGTGGATGTTCTCTGAATGCTTACTGGGTGCCAGGACCACAGAGAGATGTTAGTCACTGCCCAGCTCTTAGAGCCCCAACACAGATGTCCTCATCCCAGGGCCCCCAGACGCACCCCTCTGCTGGACTCACAACTGTCTGGAGTTTCTATCTGATGGATGGTGTGCTTTCATATGCCACTGGTTTCCTTGGACATAGAGCAGACAAAAGCCCCGGGATCTGTTTGGTAGCAGGAGAAATGCAGGAAGATGAAAAAGCAGGCAGGGAAGGGGATAGTAATGGACTGAGAGAGGAGGGAGGTGGCTGGAGAAGGAAAAGGAACATTGCTCGATGCTCCCATCTGGTGGCAGCCTCGGGAGCCCACGGGAACCTGGAAGGAGGCTGTCTGTGAGACCTGGGCAAAGGATGGGGCAGCTCGTCGGTGATTTTTTGTGTTTCCAGACTTTCTGTGTGATCCTGGCCCTCCGGCCGCTAGAGAGAGGATTGGGAAACCCCACTGTCAGCTCTGCATCTGCCCCCACTACCCTCCTCTGCCCTATTCTGTCCCTGCCCCTCCAAGCTGAAGAAGGTCCTTGTGGGGCGTCCTCATTTCTTCCTCAAATATAAGGAGGAAGATACCAATTAAAAGCTCATAGTATCAATGGCCCTTCTTGTGTGATTCGTTTGGGTTACGGTGGCGGAGGGAGGGAGGTGGGTAGTGTCATTTGCTTTGGTGACCTTACAAGAGGGAAGTCTGGCCAGTGGGAGCATCTTTGGGGGATGGAGAGACGCTGGTAATATTTGGGCCCCTTTTGCAGCTCCAAGGCCCCTTAACTGATGCTCAGCTCAGCTCTGTGAGTTAAGCTGAGGTCAGAGAGGTGAGGTGACTTGCCAAGAACACAAAGGCAGGAAGGGGTGGGGACCAGCCCAGGTGTTCTGATCTGTAATCTGCTCTCACCCCAGCGTGACGGCACAGTCGGTCAGGTGCAGTGTCCAGACCCTTCCACCAATGGTATCAAGTTCAGAGGCGAGAAGGTGGAGGAGATCGGAACGGAGCAGGCAAGGACAGCTGCCAGCTGTGACTCACTAGGGGGCCTCTAGGTGAGGCCTGGTCCCAGGAAGACTGTTTCAAGGCCCTAGGTATGCTCACGGCGTGGGGCTTGGTTCCCAGAATGGGGACAGCTGTGCCTTTGGCCCCAGGGAGGCCCACAGCAGCTCCCCAGCCCTGGAGACGTGTTCAGCCATGGCACACCCCACAGCCTGTTTGTCCCCAAGAGACACCACTCCCCTGCATACTTGCGTGTGTTTTCCTGGGCCCCAACCCAAAAGAAGAATCCAGGCCCAGCCTAGCCTGGCCCAGCCCATCTTATCTGCAATAAGGGTGCGAGGAGGAGGTCGGGAGCAGGAAGAACAGAGGCAGAGGATCCAGGGTTTCTCAAGTTGACATCGGGAGAACACTGAGCACAAAACTTAGCCACCAAAGTGGTGTGGGCAGCAGCCACGGGCCCCCACCCTGCTCGGGTCAGGTCACCAAGGAGGGTGAGGGTGGTCTCACCCTGTCCTCAGAGGCCCAGGGACATTCTGTGCACCTGCTTCCAGCTCGAGCTCTAGCACGTTACCAGGCAAGCTGTGGGGGCAATTGTCCACATGCCAGCACCTGTCACCTCCCTTTTCAACCCCATTTGCACAGATATGGGACCTAAACCCTGCGGCTGGGCCGGGACAGCAGGGCCCCCAGCCGCACATCTGCTTCCCTGATGAAGGTGTGAGGTTCAGGAAAATCCCATTGTGGGGCTCCCTGTCACCAGACCACTGCCCACATACAGCCCCAGACCTGGGGTCCCTGTCACACTCCAGCCCCACCTGGCAGAGCGAGAAAACTCAGCCCGTGAAGTCGGATTTGCCTAGGTCTGAATCTGGGCTCTGCTGCTTACCTGCGATCTCTCTGAGTCTCTGTTTCCTCATTTGTAAAACAGAGGGTAGTAAGATCACTCTACAAGGGGCTCGGGAGCTGGGGCCTATTAACCGGGTACAACTGGAAAGCCCAGGAAGGAGGACCTGGCGCCGAGTGGCTGCCCCCTGCCCCCTCCCAACCTTGGCAGTTCTCGGCTCGGAACAGACCCCAGAACCGAAAGCCCTCCCCTCGCGTTTCTGGGTCTTGGGCTTTGCGGTTTCAAATGTTTTATTCTGTTGCTCACAGAGTATATCCAAACTGAGCACCCACTATAGACTGATTTGGGGTTAAGAAAATATGGGCACTTAGGGAATGGGTGGTTTCGAACCTATTATAACTTCTGACCTACTACCTGGCATTCATTTTCTATCCTTGAAACCAAGCGGGGGTCCTTTCTTTCCGTTACCCTAGGCCTTATACAAAGCCTGGCATCTAGCAGGAGCTCAGGAAAGGGTGGATGGAGCTCCCAGGGCCTGGTTGCCAGCCAGTCTCGGGAGGTTGCTTTGCTCAGTCAAATTGAGGAGATTTGGCCCCAGCCTAGGTCCTGGGACATAATGAAATTGAGGCCCCTTTATCCAGGCTAGACTCGCCTGTCTCCTGTCTGCCCTGGATACTCACTCCTCACCTTCCTGCACCCACTTGGCTCTCTCCTTCCTGTTCTGACCCTCAGTTTGCCTCTTCAGAGGCCTATTCCCGAGTGGCCTGTCTCCAGATCAGCCCCCAGGGCCTCTGGGGCAGGGCAGCTTGGCTTTTTCCACCCTCCGCCTCCCCCAGCACCTCCAGCCTGCTAGGACATTCTGCTCCATTGTCTAGCTAGCCGCTCCGTAGTCTGATGTCACCCCCCGGACAGTGGGGCTGGAGAGCAGGGATGGGGTGGACCCTGACTAGGGAAGGGGGAGAATAAGTCCACAGCATCGGTGATTGCCTTAGGCCCTGGGGAACTCCCTCTGTCCCCTTGTCCTGTTGTAAAACAGCAGCCTGTGTGCGCAGTCCTATGTGCCAGGTACCAGCTCTTGTAAGCTCCACTGCAACTGGAGGAGACAGAAGGCTATTTTGTAGGTAGGAAAACTAAGGCTAGAGGGGATAAGAAACTTGCCCCAAATCGGGTGAGTGGCAGAGCCAAGACTTGAATCCTGCCAGTCTGACTTCAGAGTTTTTGTTTTGTTTTGTTTTTGAGATGGAGTCTCACTCTGTCACCCAGGCTGGAGTGCAGTGGTGTGATGTCGGCTCACTGCTACCTTCGCCTCCCGGGTTCGAGCGATTCTCGTGCCTCAGCCTCCCTGAGTAGCGGGATTACAGGCATGTGCCACCATGCCTGGCTAATTTTTGTATTTTTAGTAGAGACAGAGTTTTGTCATGTTGGTCAGGCTGGTTTCGAACTCCTGACCTCAGGTGATCCGCCTGCCTCGCCTCCCAAAGTGCTGAGATTACAGGTGTGAGCCACTGCGCCCAGCCCAGAGCTCTTAATGCTCATGTTATGTTGTTTCCCCTAGTGTGCAACACATACACGCAAACACACACACACCCCGCTCTGGGCTGGGCAGTGTGGCGTCCTCTCAGGACCCCGAATATCTCTAAAGAGACTGCCTCCCATCAGCACACACATACAACTCAGGGCTGTTTACAACCTCATCCTGGGACAAGTATTTCTATCACACACACAAGTAGTCCTGGCCTAGATTCATCAGCCTTCTGCCTACTCATCTTTCAAGACTCAGCTCCTTGGGGAAGCCTCTGCTGTCCCCTGGCTGTGTGAGCACTCCTCTCTGAGTCCCTCTCCCTCTGTGTTTGTGCTGATCCAGATCAGAATCATTGCCTAGGGCCTCCAGGACACTGTGGGCCCAGCTCTCAGAGCTCATGGCGGGGCTTGCTGGGTGAAACAGAGGGTCCTGGGACCAGGGGCCACGCAGCGCTGCTGCACTGAACAACCACAAGCCTAGAAGAGGCCTCTCTGGGGTCCTCCCTCTTTTTCCCAGCTCCACCTCCTGTTACCTCCTCTTCCTCCTCTTCCTCTCACCTCTCTGAGGAGTCTGAAGCTTCCCTCCTACTCTGGAGAATTTGTGATTAATGCAGGTGGGATGGGTGGCAGGGTTCCTGGGCCCTATTCTTGGCTGTGGCCTCATTCTGGAATGTGCCCTGAGGTCAGGTGACACTCCTCACTCAGGCTGTGACAGGAGGAAGGAAGAGTAAACCTCCAGCTGGCATCTCCTGAGGGAGAGGGCAGGGTGGGCAGGTGGGCAAGCCCCTCACCCCTCTCCTGCCTGCCTCCCAGGCTCCTGAGGCCCTTGACCCATTTCAGGGTCACGTTGGAGTCCCTGCAGTCCCGTCCCAAATTACCCCGGGACACGGAACTCCACTAGGTCTCCAGCAATACTCTGGCCACCCTCAACCCCACTCGGATGAGGGAAGCAGAACCCAGCCCAACATAGACTAGCCTCTCCCGGAGGTGGGGCCTCTTCCCAGGTGTCTGTCAGGGGCAAAGGGGGCACTTGTGTGCTTTCGGCCCTTTTCAGGCCTTGAGGACACTGCCAGAGACCCGACAGGAGGAGGTGGACCCATCCTGATAACTTGTTTTCTGTTTTGGTGTGAGGGATGCATCCAATTCTGCCCATAGTCTAAGTGAGAGCAGAGGACGGTGATTTTATCTCCTTCCTGTGTGGGTAGCCTGGAAGCGAGGAGGGGCCTGGGGTTTTCTCAAGGACCCTGGACAGGGGAGAATCACAGTGCCAGGAGTGGGGTGGACATGAGAATGCTAACCCCTGCGCCAGGCACTTTACGTGGACTGCCCGGTTGAATCCTCCCAACCCTCTGAAGGCACCATATTATTTTACTCTTTCACCACTTGGCAGATCACACTCTAAGCTGCAACCTTCAGGAGGGCAAAGACCGTGCTTTGTTCACCTATACACCAAACACAAGCCTGACCATGTTCGTTAAGTGTTTGTTGAATGAATGAATGAATAGGGCAAGCCCTATAGGCTTTATGGAGGAAAAGAGGCCCTCATAGGTGCTATTTTACAGATGCTGAATCGGAGACTCTAAATGTTTAAAGGACCCAAGGCTATAGGGTCATTAAATGAAAGAGCCAAGATTCAAAGCCAAGTCTGTCCGAATTTGGCACCTGTAATCTTATCACGATATTACATATGTATTTTAACCATCGCAGTTAAAGGCTGAGGACCCCAAATGGCAGTTCCCCTTCTAAACACCCATAACCACCACTTCCAACTGGTCCTTGACCTCTGGGAGTACCAAGGGTTTATAGAAATTTTATAAAGCCATACCCTCCAATACTGTTAGTACTGAATTCATGTAAATGAATTTAAATTAAATAAAAACGTAAAATTCAGTTCCTCAGTTACACTAGTTATGGATCAAGTGGCATGTTTCATGTGGCTGGTAGCTGCCATATTGGACAACACAGACAGAATATTTCCAACATTACAGGAAATTCTATTGCACACCCCTGTTACAAAGGATTGACACGAAATTCTCTTCACTCCCGTTGTCTCATGACCCTGATCTCAGCCTCAGTATGCCCTCATCTTTTCTCCTGAAAGGTTTATACAGCTTTTTTCTTTTCTCTTTTTTTTTTTTTTTTGAGACGGAGTTTCACTCTCTCACCCAGGCTGGAGTGCAATGGTGCAATCTCGGCTCACTGCAACCTCTACCTCCTGGGTTCAAGTGATTCTCCTGTCTCAGCCTCCCAAGTAGCTGGGATTACAGGCGCCCACCATCACACCCAGCTAATCTTCATATTTTTAGTAGAGATGGGGTTTCGCCATTTTGACCAGGCTGGTCTCGAACTCCTGACCTAAGTGATCCGCCTGCCTCGGCCTCCCACAGTGCTGGGATTACAGGTATAAGCCACCGTGCTCGGCCAGGTTTATACATCTTCACGCAAATAAAGTTCTTGATGGCCTCCCTCAATACCCCAGAGTTCCCAAAGAGGGACACAAATAAGTGCACACACACACGCAGCACCAACAGTCATGACACGCAGGTGAAGATGAGTTCTCCAAACTTTTAGCTGAATATGGTAGGTAGGTCTCCAAACTTTTAGCTGCTGATAGGAAGGAGACAGTGGGAATGAGAGGCTAAGTCCTCCCATGGCACAGCACAGTGCTCATGACGGCTGCTGCCTCCCAGGAATCAGTCTGCCACCAGGCCAGTTATTCAGCAGCTCTTCAGAGACGCCTATGCTGCAGCTGTCATCTTGTTTCTTGCATGGAAGTGCTGACTAACAGTCTAATAATTATTTTGTTAGTGGTCATTGCTGCTATAAGTGTGCTGCATAAGCGTTTAAAAAGAGGGCCCAGGGGGCTCTGTTCTGCAGGATGGGGGTGGTTAAAGACGTCAAGAACAAGACCTACTTTAAGAGATACACGTGAAATTTAGAAGATGACAAGAGGGTAAAACTGATTACTATCTTTGGAAACACTTGGTGATATAGGATAAAAACAAGTACAACATGCCCAAATACAGGAAAAGTCATGTAACTAATAGAGATATCATTTGTCAGATTACTTATGCTCACATAGAAGGGGATATGATAGTCTGTACAGCTTATGCACATGAACTGCCAAAATGCAATGTGAAGGTTGGCCTGACAGATGACGCTGCAGCATGTTGTACCAGCCTGTGCTGGCCCGCAGGCTTCTCAATAGGTTCGGCATGGACGAGATCTATGATGGCCAAGAGAAGGCGACCAGAGATGAATTATAATGTGGAAAGCATTGATGGTCAGCCCGGTGCCTTCACCTGCTATTTGGATGCAGGCTTTGCCAGAACTACTATTGGCAATAAAGTTTTTGGGGCCCTGAAGGGAGCTGTGGATGGAGGCTTGTCTATCCCTCACAGTACCAAATGATTCCCTGTTTATGATTCTGAAGGCAAGGAATTTAATGCAGAAGTGCATCAGAAGTACATCATAGGTCAGAATGTTGCAGATTGGATGCATCACCTAATGGAAGAAAATAGAGATGCTTACAAGAAAGAGTTATCTCAATACATAAAGAACAGTGTAACTACAGACATGGTGGAGGAGATGTGTAAGGAAGCTCATGCTGCTATACAAGAGAATCTAGCTGTGTTAGTCTATTCTTGCACTGCTATAAAGAAATGCTCGAGACTGGACAATTTATGAAGAAAAGAGGTTTAATTGGCAGTCTATGCAGGAAACATAGCAGCTTCTGCTTCTGGGGAGGCCTCAGAAAACTCATAATCATGGAAGAAGGCAAAGGGGAAACAGGCACGTCTTACATGGCCAGAGCAGGAGGAAGAGAGAGAGGGGGAAGTGCTACATACTTTTAAACATCCAGAGCTCCCAATGACTTCCTCACTCACTATCACGAGAACAGCACCGAGGGGTGGTGCTAAACCATTCATGAGAAACCACCCCCATGATCCAGTCATCTCCCACCAGGCCTCTCCTCTAACACTGGGGATTAAAATTTGACATGCAATTTGGTGGGGACACAGATGCAAACCATGTCACCAGTCCATGAGAAGAAGCCTGAGAAAGAAGCTAAAAGGAGGAGATACAACCATCCCCAAATGTCCCTTGCCCAGAAGAAAGATTGGGTAGCTCCAAAGAAGGCAAGCTTGTTTTTTCTGAGCCCTGTCTTACAAGAGCAGAGGAGCAGACTGCTGAGGGCTAAACCAAACAACAATTTTCTTTCTTTCTTTTTTTTTTTTTTGAGATAGAGTCTTGCTCTGTCACCCAGGCTAGAGGTCAGTGGTGCAATCTTGGCTCAGGGCAACCTCCACCTCCCAGGTTCAAGCAATTCTCCTGCCTCAGCCTCCCCAGTAGCTGGGATTACAGGCACACCCCACCACACCAGGCTAATTTTTGTATTTTTAGTAGAGACGGGGTTTCACCATGTTGGCCAGACTGTTCTCGAATGCCTGGCCTCAGTTGATCCACCTGCCTTAGCCTCCCAAAGTGCTGAAATTATAGGCGTGAGACACCACGCCCGGCCCTAGACAACAATTTTCTATGAGGATTTTTCAGATAAAGACAATCAACATATTAAGCAATAAATAAATAGATAAGTAAATAAAGGACCAGATATTTTAGGCCTCAAGATCCCCAAATCTCCTTGCTATCCAGGCTGGGTCGGCAGTGAGAAAAGGTCAGTCATGGCAGAGCATGGGCTCAAATACTGGCTTTGTGACTTTGAGTAGTTAACTTCTCTGTGCCTTAGTATTATCATCTATACAACAGAATAATAATGGTAGCCATAGTGCCTCTCCAGGGTAGTTGGTCCTGGACCTCATTGCTTCAGCTTGTTGGGGATAATTGCTGTTGCACGTCCCTGCCCATGATTGGAGCAAGAACCAGGAAGGGAAAACAGGCCCCTCTCCCAGAGCAAAACGAGAACAGATGCAGTCTCCTTTGCTGACAAGGAAAGAGTCCAGGAGGAGGGTAGCTGGAGAAGAGAGGGGGAGAGGAGGAGGGAGGGAATGAGAGGAAAAAGGAGAAGAGGGATGGGGAGATGCATACACACATACTCGCACATTCGGGGTTGTGCAGTTGGAGGCCCAGGAAGCAAAGATAAAGTGTAGTAATTTGGTTAGAGATGAGGAACCTCTGAGACCTCCATGGAGGCCCTAAGAATATTTCTGAACCCTTCATTCCCAGCTCCAATACCTCGGGGCACAGAACTAAGCTCTCACTGATCCCTTATTTCAAGTGCCACTCTCCATCTCAATGTACCACAAGGGGCAACAGAATAAAAGGGGAAACAGCCTTAGGACCCTGGTATGATCAATAACAGACTCAAAGCAATCTTCACAATCATTACAACCAGCAGTTTTACCCTGTGACCCTAATAAGTGCTGAAGCTGGTGTTTATGGATGACCAGAACACAGCTTTAGTAAGACTTACACAGATGGTAACCCATCTCTGTCCCAGGCCTCATAGAAGGTGGGCACTCTTTACCAATTAGATATCCTTTTGGTAGGGTTAATAATTTCCATTACTAACAGCTTACAGCGCTTAATATGTGTTCAACATGCATTATCTCATTAAATATTTACAACCCTGTGATGTGTATATTTTTCACCTCCATTTAATAATCTGTCCATTTCAGAGATAATGAAACTGAGGCTCAGGGAGATTGAATAAGTTTCCCAAAGTCTCTGGCCAAGCAGGGAACCAAACCTAGGCGTGTCTGTATGACTCCAAAGGCCACGTACTTAACTGCATGTGTGATATTTTCCACCACAGATTCAAGAACAGTCAAGTCTGGTTTCATCTCATTTTTGTGTCCTCCCTTCTCCCTGCTAATATACCAGGAAGTTTTACTTCCTAGGATTCTCATGAAAAGGCACATTTATGGCCAGCTGACCTCCCCTAAATAGGCTGAGTACATGCCCTTGAGGCTAAGCTATGCGGGGAAAGGTGGAGGATTTGAGCCCTCTCTCACCACAGAGTAAAGAGAGTTCAGGTTATTCTATGTAGGGAAGAGGATATTATGCTGAATGCTTTATTTATCTTACATACTCATCACACCAACCCTAACGAGTAGAATTTGGAACCCTTTTACAGATAGGAAATCCAAGGTGGAATCGTTTTAACAGTGCACTGCTATTTAAGGTTGAGTTTGGGATTTGATTCAAAGTCTGACCCCAGGCCAGGCGTGGTGGCTCATGCCTGTAATCCCAGCACTTTGGGAGGCCGAGGCAGCGGATCACCTGAGGTCTGGAGTTCGAGACCAGCCTGGCCAACATGGTGAAACCCCGTCTCTACTAAAAATACAAAAAAATTAGCCGGGCGTGGTGCTGGGCACCTGTAATCCAGCTACTCAGGAGGCTGAGGTAGGAGAACCCCTTCAACTCAGGAAGCGGAGGTTGCAGTGAGCTGATATTGCACCACTGCACTCCAGCCTGGGTGACAGAGCAAGACTCTGTCTCAAAAAAAAAAAAAAAAGTCTGACCCCAAAGCCCATATTCTTCCTCATAGAGGATCACGAGGAGTAATGTTATTTGGAGGCTGAATGAAGCCCCCTACACCACTCTAGAGCATTCTTACATCTGCAGGGAAAATTGTGGGGCCTAAACATGTGTCCCCGCTGGTCAAGTGAGTGTGAGACAAGGATCAGACGCTGGTGTCTTCTGTGCCAAAGCAGGATCCACGCTCTGTACAGAGTAGCGATGCTCTCTGAACAGTCCCAGGTCACATGAAGGAGCTTGGCCGGCTTGTGGTGGTATTTTCAGTGGATGACAGAGTGCTCAGCCACCAAGAGAACTTAGAGAAGCCTGGGGAAGGGCATAGCCCGGGGAAGTGACCCAGGCGAAAAGTTACTTGGGAATGTTAATTTCTGGCTGAAATTTATACAAAGCTTTCCCTTCAAAGCCTCATTCTTCGATTTATATTCAAACCGGAAGATATTACAAGCACCCAAAAAGCCAAACTGGAAAAAGAAACTGCAGAGCTCCACAGACTTGTTACCTTGGCCAGGGGTAGGGTGTGGCGATGGGAGTGGCAACTGGGAGTGACCTGGGGGTGTCTGAGTTTGTGCAATGAACACGCACTTTCCACCAACACCAACTTCTGGAGGGGTAGTACCTGCTGTGAGCCCTGACATCACAAAACCAAAAGAGGCTTTGTCACTAAAGGTAGGAAAACAAATGAGATGACCCCTAGAGGGAGCTTCTAGCCTGAGGAGGTTTCTAGATTAAGCATGAAACTGAAACTGTCTTAAAAGGAAGGAATTCGACATCCCTCTGACACAGCCTGACGCCCCTCTCAGTCCCACCTCTTCTTTCCTTGGACTTCTTACCGGTCCTCCCCATCTCACTCCTGGGTTTGATGAATAAAGAAGTTTTAAACTATTTCTCTTTCATAATGTTTCTGTACAAAGCTTGAAACAGT
The DNA here is from genome assembly GCF_028885625.2 of Pongo pygmaeus. Lineage (NCBI taxonomy): Eukaryota > Metazoa > Chordata > Mammalia > Primates > Hominidae > Pongo > Pongo pygmaeus. Next base: position 68,008,200 of record NC_072392.2, on the reverse strand, counting down.
GAAAAAATAAGTTAAAATGTTCAAATTCAAAGGCAGGTTCTCCCAGGAGAGATGGGCTGGCAGCAGAGCTTCTATTTCTGATTTCCTCCGCCTTTTTCCCCAAGGGTTAGCAGCACACATTCTTCCTACTGTGGATACATCTGATGAAGAACACACACACACACACACACACACCAGGACCAAGGTTTTCCTCTCAACTGCCTGTTCCTCCACTGGACCTGGGAATATGAGGGAGCCCAGGCTTCCCCGGGTGCTTCCAGTGGACATTGTACCCATTCTTCATAGCTGGATATCTCCTCCCAGATCTAGAATCCCTAAGATAGGCACAGTCTCTCCATTTTTTTGTTCATACCCCTACATTTTCCTGTGTATTATGATTATTTGGGCGTGTGTGTTATCCTTTGCTAGAGTGTAAGCTCCTTTAGAGGTTCTGAAGGATTGTATATATCACTGCCAGTTCCTAACGCGGGAGACGCTTAATAAATGTGTTGAGTGGATGAATACAGGAGCTGTTTTTAATCATATCTCACCTTGTTTGAGAAAGAATTTAGGGACAAGAATGGAATCTGAGCCCAGGGCAGCAACTTGAGTCAACATCACCCTTTTGCTATCACAAGTACTAGTAAAGCTCAGGACCCAAGACTTCAGTATGTGAAGTGCCTGTAGTTGCTTCTCAATGAATCTAATCATCCAGAGAGCAGTAGCAATGTAAGTAAGTAAAGCTAGCACGTAGCCCTCAAACTCATATCTTATTCCATTGTGTTTTTGCAACCGATTTCCCTTTCCTAATTGTGCCTGGCAAAGGCTGATAGTAAAATAAGTTTGGGATTGCTGAGCAAACAATCACAAGTGAGGTTTGCAGGAGAGGGGGACTGGGCACAAAGTGCAGCTTAGATGACTTCTAAATAATCAAGTGTGGCTCTTTTTATAAAACCAACCAGTTGAAGTCAACCAAAGGAGCAGGATAGTGTAATGGTTAAGGATCATGGACTTTGGAAACAGAATCCCACAGTTCAAATCCTAGCTCCGCTGGCTGTGACTGTTGCGAGCTCTCTGCCTCCACTTATATATCTGTAAATGGGTGAAACAGTACAACCTTCAGAGGGTTGTTATGAAGTTGAACTGAATTTAAATGGGGTAGTATCTAGCACATAGTAAATTCATATAAGGGTTGCCATTATTATTACTGAGTTTTGGGGTTGGTCATTCCCTCTGGATTCTGTGAGACTTTGTGATAGTATAAAAATCATCCTTCAAATAGGCAGTGCTTTACATAGGAGCAGTTCCCCATCCTCCTTGAAAATGTGGGAAAAAAACACCTGCACAATCTTCGGGAAACTGCAGTGTCAGACCTTCTGCAAAGCCTCCTTCCGGGAAAACTGATCTCCAGGGCAAGTTGTCAGGCAGTGTATGCATAAGCTCTCTCCTTTACTGTTCTTTCCACCTTTCCCAGGCCCTGGAAGCAAAGGCAGATAGAAGATATAACACTCTGGTCCCTTGCCCGCTGCCAGACCCTTCTCTTTTGGCAGATGCTCCTGGGGAGATAAGCTCTCACCTCCATCTCTCTATTCCTTTTACACAGAACCCAAAAAGTTCTTTGAACTTTAGTGGTTCAGAAAATAAACAAGAATCTTCTTTCTAAGTTACCAAAAAAAAGTTTCCCTCCTTTCTTCCAGCCTTTTTCAAGATTCACAAAGAAGAATTTCCCCAGGTAAAATCCTTTATAGCTGTGTGAAAACTGGTTGTTCTCAAAGTCTTTAGTTAAAGAGCCTCTGGTGACACCTTAGTTTCTAGAAAGGTTGACTGCAAAAATTGCAGCTATCTTAAACCTTGTATTAAAATGGTTTAAGAGATTCCCATCATGTTTTCTGGAAATAAAAAGAAATTAGAATAAAGTAAGTCACCAGGGCTCCCCAAAACTTTAGAATCGCAGGTAGTTTGCAAAACTAGGAGAGTTCTTTTTGGGAAAAGAGATTTGAGGGCAGTAGGCAGATCTGGATAATCAGAGTGAAGAAAGAATAGGCATTCTCATTACAAAACAAAACAAAATTCAACCTTCATCCTTACTAAAAATGCATTGATGGGGCCAAGCGCAGTGGCTCATGCCTGTAATCCCGGCACTTTGGGAGGCCAAGGCGGGCGGATCACGAGGTCAGGAGTTCGAGACCAGCTTAACCAATATGGTGAAACCCCGTCTCAACTAAAAATACAAAAATTAGCAGGGCGTGGTGGCACGTGCCTGTAATCTCAGCTACTCAGGAGGATGAGGCAGGAGAATTGATGGAACCCAGGAGGCGGAGGTTGCAGTGAACCAAGATTGCACCACTGCACTCCAGCCTGGGTGACAGAGTGAGACTCCGTCCCCCCACCACAAAAAAAAAAAAGAAAAAAGAAAAAAGAAATGCATTGATGGCTAGTGGAGGGGTGGCAAGGGAAAGCCATCTGAAAGGAATACCTGCATTTAGTGAAAAACAGAAAAAGATGTTCCTATGCCTGGGAACTACTGAACCTGTGTCACAAGGTGTCTGGATCCTGTACTAAAATGTACAATATTTGCAGGGTATGATGATTCCATTTCTTCCTTTTTTTTTTTTTTTTTTGAGATGGAGTCTTGCTCTGTCACTCAGGCTGGAGTGCAGTGGTGTGATCTCGGCTCACTGCGACCCGCCTCCTGGATTGCGGTGATTCTCCTGCCTCATCCACCCCAGTAGCTGAGATTACAGGCATGTGCCGCCAAGCCCTGCTAATTTTTGTATTTTTAGTAGAGATGGGGTCTCACCTATCGGTCAGGCTGGTCTCAAACTCCTGACCTCATGATCCGCCTGCCTCAGCCTCCCAAAGTGCTGGGATTACAGGCATGAGCCACCGCACCCGGCCAATAATTCCATTTCTTAAACCATACTGATATGATACTGATAGTATTCCTTTCTATCAGTATCCAGAAGTTATCTACTTATACTCACCATTTGCTAGAAAACAAGCTAGACTGATGCCATGTCCATTCTTGACACTCTTTCTTTCTGGCCTAAAAGAAGCACGAAATTGTTTTAAGTCAGACTTCACACTCCAAAAGAGTGTGCAACATAATTTTCCAGCTTTCTCACTAGCACTAAGAAAGAGGAAAAAAAGACCTCAAGAGCTGTAGAAGGGCATGTGGAGAACCAGAGTTTAAAAATAGCTGCAACCTGATGGCTGGGAAGGAAGTTTATGTTTAACATTCAGTGCAAAAAAAAAAAAAAAAAAAAAAAAAAACCAAACAAACCCCACATAAAATCAATGTCTAGCTCATTTTGTCAATGTGGTTTTTCCACAATTATTTCTGAAACACTTGAAGAGTGTATAGGCAGAAGGGATGTGACCTACGGTATATGCCAAGGTTTGTCTAAAAATATTTTACACCTGTTCTCTGTACTGCACACTGGTCATATTTTATCAGTGAAGTAAGTACTCATAATGCCAGACGGAATGTGTTTTTCCTTCCAAGTCCTCTATGTTTTTCCCTTTGGTAAAGCAAACCTCCTCTTCTTTTCTACCTGCACTAAAATAAAGCTAGCACCATTATCCATATGACGTATCCACCACCAAGCTACATTTTAACTACTATTCCTCAGGCAATGTTGTTTAAATAAGAACAACTATGTCAATATTTTTCACAACAGCAAGGACATTTTAACTTAGCAAACACTTATGGCTGCTCCCAAAAGGAAATGTCGACTAGTATACTGGGTTTTAATCAACTTGCCTATTGTATGAAAAAGAATGCACTGGTTTCCTTCAGTGCCTCAAAACTAGAAATACAAACTCCGTGATATTTATTTTTATGAAAATAATTATATTTATTTTATGAAACATGAGGTTTTAGAATATTACTGTAGAATTTCAATTTTCTGTTGACGCAAATAACTGACAGCAAAATGTTCATATAAGAAGGCAGTTATAATCTTCATTTACTTTCCTGATTTCAAAGGGCAGCGAACATGGCTAGAATTCTGGACTTTATGGCTTCTAAATACTGTGAGCCCCTATGGACACATGTTCTATTAGTTCACTGACAACTCTTAATAGCAAATGATTAGTTCTCATAGCTCCTCAAGGAAGCATATTGGTATCACTGTACTCATTTTGCAGATGAATAAACTGAGCCATCTGAATCAAATGACTTAATACAATTAAGCAAGGAATTTAGACCTATAGTTTCACTTAGCCACTAGACAGGGACTGCCTGTTGATTAAATGTTTTCGTCTAAGTTTTGCCTAATTGTGAGATGATCTCAAAGTTCTCACTAACAGACTATATATACAAACCGAGTCCTCTAAGACATAAAATCTTAAAACTTCAAATACTGAGAAATGGTTAATATAGGTTTTACTATTAATACTTACGAGTCAAATTCCATTAATAAGACTTTCAGCCCAATCTAAACCACCTAAAGCTCATCTAAGGGGTCAGCAATATTTGCTCCAATCAAATGTCAACTAACCCAACAATGTAAATAGTATTTAGTATAACAGGATTTAATCCACATAGAAACTACAGAAATTCTCCTGAGCCTTTTTTTTCTTTTTTTTTTTTTTGAGATGCAGTCTTGCTCTGTCGCCCAGGCTAGAGTGCAATGGCGCAATCTCGGCTCACTGCAAGCTCCGCCTCCCGGGTTCACGCCAATCTCCTGGCTCAGCCTCCCGAGCAGCTGGGACTACAGGTGCCCGCCACCACCCCTGGCTAATTTTTTGTATTTTTAGTAGAGACGGGGTTTCACCGTGTATTAGCCAGGATGGGCTCGATCTCCTGACCTCGTGATCCGCCCGCCTCGGCCTCCCAAAGTGCTGGGATTACAGGCGTGAGCCACCGCGCCTGGCCCTGAGCCATTTTTAAAATGGGCTTTTCTTTTTACTGTGCAAACATATTCAAAACTAATAGCAACAATCAAAGGTTTGTAAGCTTGTCCACAATAGCTCATGCTTCTAAAATATGACTTTTTATTTTAAACCAAATTGTTTTTTTTTTTCAAGAAAGGTTTTCAGAACGAGTTTGAAATGAGAAGTCAATTTGTTTCTTTAATGTTTTAAAATAGGCTGGTTACGATGGCTCCCGCCTGTAATTCCAGCACTTTGGGAGGCCAAGGTGGGTGGATCACTTGAGCCTGGGAGTTCAAAACCAGCCTGGGCAACATGGTGAGACCCCAACTCTACTTTAAAAACTAAAATTTAAAAAAAAGTTTTAATGTTTTGAAATAAAAGTAAAAAGACCATTAATCACAATATCTATACGTACAGAAATCTTTAAGTTAGCTTTTCAAAGTAATTTAAAAACAAATCATAGGTACTAGAAACACATTGTTTGAAGGTAGGTCACTTGGCTTTTATTTTATTTCATTTTTGAGATGGAGTCTTGCTTTGTCACCCAGGCTGGAGTGCAGTGGCACGATCTCGGCTCACTGCAAGCTCCGCCTCCCGGGTTCACTCCATTCTCCTGCCTCAGCCTCCCGAGTAGTTGGGACTACAGGCGCCTGCCACCACGCCCGGCTAAATTTTTTGTATTTTTAGTGAGATGGGGTTTCACCGTGTTAGCCAGGTTGGTCTCGATCTCCTGACCTCGTGATCCGCCCGCCTCGGCCTCCCAAAGTGCTGGGATTACAGGCGTGAGCCACCGCACCCAGCCTTGGCCTTTCTTTAGAGTGCTTATCAATAAGCAGAGACAAGGAATGGTTGTGAAAATAGCCACAGGAGGTTAATGGTTACAACTTTACTTGTAACTGGCCACTAAATATACAGTCAGGGAATCATCCAGTGGTTCTGAAAAGAGATGTAATTTATACGACTGAATTATGAAAACCAACAAAACTAGAGCATTGCTAGGTGTGGTGGCTCACACCTATAATCCCAGCACTTTGGGAGGCCGAGGCAGACCGATGACCTGAGGTCAGGAGTTCGAGACCAGCCTGGCCAACATAGTGAAACCCTGTCTCTACTAAAAATACAAAAATTAGCTGGGTGTGGTGGTGTGCACCTGTAATCCCAGCTACTCAGGAGGCTGAGACAGGAGAATCACTTGAACCAGGGAGGTGGAGGTTGCAGTTAGCCGAGATTGTGCCACTGCACTCCAGCCTGGACAACAGAGCAAGACTCCATCTCAAAAAAAAAAAAAAAAAAAAAAAAACTAGAGCAATGATATAACAATGATTTCTAAAAACGTTTCCCTATTGCCTATGAGTTCAGTTTATGACCAATGGAAATATAAAGTCTCACTCAAAATATCATCATGGCATATTCTGAGCATGGTTAACAGCCTTCCACTAGACCCCTCTCATTAACACTTTTGTAAAGATTCTGCAAATTACGTAGCTAATACATCAAAAATGGTGTTATTACCCTGACTTCATGTCAGAATAGCAACTAATCTGAGGGAACAAAGCATAGTGCTTAAGAGCGTGAACTCTGGAACCACTACCTGCATTTGAATCGCTAGTCTGCCATGTATTGGCCATGCAATCTTGGGTCATTGAAGCTTTCTGTGCCTCAGTCCCATCCCCCTCCCCCTGACCCAGTCTATAAACTGGGTTAGAACTACACTTGACACATAGTAAGTGCTATATGTTTATTTCCTGATTTAAAAGATTTTAAAAAATGGCTCCAACTACATGTTTACATAAGCCACTCAAAAATGGTTTCAAACTGGGCATGCAATTGGAAAATGTGCTAATTTTCCAATTGTATGCCCACAGATAATTGATCCTAAATACTTTAAACTACAAGATATAATCTTCCTAATATACCACAAAAACTAAAGCACTCTGATCTCAAATGACCTCCTGGGCCAAACTGATTAAGCATCAACTGATTGGTATACTAAACAATGCAATGGGTTTTATTCAGCAGTGACCATTTTACATACTTGTCTTCTGTTTTTCTTGTATCTGTTCTTGCACTAGAGTTGTTACCCAGCATCTGACGAAAGCATGCATTTCCAGTCAAGCAAGGGTACGTATCTGATGTACCATGCCTATGCTATTTTCTGTTTGTGTAGGGAAAAGATATAAAGGAAGGTCTACCAACTGGCATTTTACTTCATTAGCTTAAGTATGTCCAATGAGACATACTTTGTTTCTTTCTGTGTTACGGTGACTTATTTTAAAATAATCGAAGTCCTGAAGATTTGTTAAGTCTCTCAATTAAAATCCCAGACATGTATATGGGAACGAAATTTACACCCAATTGGAAAAACATTATTTTTTTTTTTTTTTGAGACTGAGTTTCGCTCTTGTCACCCGGGTTGGAAGGCAGTGGCGCAATCTTGGCTCACTGCAACCTCCGCCTCTGGGTTCATGTGATTCTCCTGCCTCACCCTCCCAGCCTGTAGCTGGGACTACAGGTGCACGCCACCACACCTGGCTAATTTTGTGTTTTTAGTAGAGATGGGTTTCACCATGTTGGCCAGGCTGGTCTCAAACTCCTGACCTCAAGTGATCCACCTGCCTCGGCCTCCCAAAGTGCTGGGATTACAGGTATGAGCCACAGCACCTGCCCTGGAAAAACATTTTAAACTCAGAGCACCTTTAGTTTCACCTTCAAAAGCTAAGTTAACTAATCACAGTATATATTGTTATCTTTAAGGAGGCATTTTGAAGAAGGCCTATATTTACATTTGCCATCTATTATAGGTGAAAAGGAGATTTCACAATGTACCTGATTTCAGAAAAGACAAGGCAGGGCAGAAAACGAATACACTAAACTTAGAAAGCTATTTTTTGGTATAATATTCCTTACTCATCCATGAGCTATGAAATCTGTAAGGCAACATTTTGGACACTCAGGGTATTCAGAGGCTGCTACAGTATCTGTAATTATAGGAGTCAAAAAAATGGGAAAGGCCTATGAAAATAATGAATTCATCAAATTGTCAACCGAAACAGTCTCCCCACAGAAAGTCAAAAGCATGATGGCACCTTGGGGAGAAAATGACTTGGGACTAAGATGTAAGCTTTTCTCCGATGTGCTAGGCAAAAGCACCTTTTAAAAAATTCCCATTCCTAATGAACAAAAAGGGCATGTAAACAGGGCCTTTGTTCATTTTTTAAAAAATTATGAAGTCCTCGCCAGATGCGTTGACTCACGCCTGTAATCCCAGCACTTTGGGAGGCCGAAGCAGGAGGATCATGAGATCAGGAGATCGAGACCATCCTGGCCAACCCCATCTCGTCTCTACTAAAAATATAAAAATTAGCTGGACGTGGTGGCGCGCGTCTGTAGTCCCAGCTACTTGGGAGGCTGAGGCAGGAGAATCACTTGACCCCGAGAGGCAGAGGTTGCAGGGAGCCAAGATTTCACCACTGCACTCCAGCCTGGCAACAGAGCGAGACTCTCTAAAAAAAAAAAAAGATGAAGTTCTCAAGGACACCAAGTTCAAGTTTTAATAAAACCAATCAAGATCACATTTTGAGTTAATCATTCTCTGGTGTCAAACATATGTACCAAGATGAAATTTCCCTAAGATTTTTGTCAATACATATATCCTTAAGATCTGAAACAGATATTCATGCTTATGTTAACCTCAGTATTTAAAATCTGAATATATTAGTGCTTGGCTGGGTGTGGTGGCTCACGCCTGTAATCTCAGCATTTTGGGAGACCAAGGCAGGCGGATCACCTTAGTTCAGGAGTTTGAGACCAGTCTAGGCAACGTGGCAAAACCCTGCCTGTACAAAAAATACAAAAATTAGCAGGGAACGGTGGCACGCACCTATAATCCCAGCTATTCAGGAGGGTGAGACAGGAGAATCGCTTTAGTGGAGGTTGCAGTAAGCCAAGATGGCCCCATTGCACTCCAGCCTGGGTGACAGAGTGAGACCTTGTCTCAAAATAAAATGAATATATTTGTGCTCCAGACAGTTTCAAATTCTATTGTTGACCAGGCGCAATGGCTCACGCCTGTAATCAGAGCACTTTGGGAGGCCAAGGCAGGCAGCTCACTTGAGGTCAGGAGTTCGAGACCAGCCTGGTCAACATGGTGAAACCCTGCCTCTACTAAAAATACAAAAATTAGCCAGCATGGTGGCGGGCGCCTGTAGTCTCAGCTACTCGGGATGTTGAGGCAGGAGAATCACTTGAACCTGGGAGGTGGAGGTTGCAGTGAGCCGAGACGGTGCCACTGCACTCCAGCCTGGGTGACAACAGCAAGAGACTCTGTCTCAAAAAAAAATAAATTCTATTATGTTCTGTCCAGCTGCCTTATGATTTTCAGAAAAAGCACATTATACTTGAGCCTTCATTTATAAGTAGAGTTTTCTCCCAAACATAACTTTATCAGTCTGTAGCAGAAACTAGTGCTTAAAGTCATTACCCAGATTGTTCTTACAGCTCTTCAAACTTCGTGATCACAAAAGCATGTAAGTGGTTAAGTGTTGGCAGACCAGATCTCTGCTGCTTGCACCCATTATTCCAATACTTCTTCATAGCCTCATTCTGTCCCCTGAAGAACAAAAAGCCTCACCATGGAGCTGACAAACAGCTTAGCTCTGTTATTTCCAGTGCTTGTTTCCTTAAAACTTTTTATTGCTCTACACTGCATGGGTAAATAACAAAAGGCTTTTGTAGACTAGTGTCCAAAAAGCTCATGAGACCAAATTTATTTCACTGGTAACCCAGGCAGTGCTGGTTTCTTACTATAAAAGTACATATAAAGTTTTTTAAGACAGCTTTCTCACCAATACTATGCCAATACTGTATCAATTGACATTTAGTGAAATGACTCATTTAGTGTTCTTCCCTCCAGCTCTTCAGTTTTAAAAAACTCCATCCTCACCAAGCCACTCCAATTTGATACATTGTCAATATCTCTAAATCCTTCAAACCAGCAGGTTGGGTACCCACTTGCAAAAAATTAAATACATAAGCGTTTTTGCTGGGAAAATGAAAATACGAACATCTAACAATCTGTCCAGCTGTGAATAGATTTTGACCATAAGTTCTCTAGCTACATGCAATGGCTAAACTTTAAAGATTAGTAAAGTGATGTAAATTTTTCTTTTTAAAGTTCAGTCAGCCGTTTTGTCCAAGCAAGTTTCCTGAGCAAAAACAGAAAACTGACCCAATGCTCTCTCCATATAAATTTCAAATAAATCATCTCAGATTACATGAAGGAATTTCATCTTATCCCCTGACTCCTCCATGTCAGCATATTTTGAAACTTGCTGTATAGCTAACCTTACCATACCATCTCTATCTATCATGGGGTATGCAAATGCGGACTGAAGAGGGCTGTTAAAAAATAAAGTTGTCCCAAGCACTGGTCAGGCTATAGTTTTGATAGCATTTTTTATGTGGCAAACACGATCTGGTGCATTAGTAGAGCAAATGCTTTCCATTACTCCTTTGTGACTCAATGAGTCAGGCCTTTTTCCATCATTAGCATTTACAACATAACTCCAGAGGTCGATCTTTAGAAAACACTTAAAAACAAAGACCACAATAGGCGTTTTTAATTTTAAAGAATTTTAATACAAACTTAATATAAACTATTTCAGTCCCTCTTAACATGTAAGACACTGACTCAAAATACTTTTATACCGTTTTTTTCAAGTATTGCACAATATAGGTACAAAATTAATATTTACGATTACATTTTTCTTCCATAATATATAGCAAAAATCTTTAAACTTTTAACAGAAAATACATTTTTTTGAAAAAGCAAATATTCGTACATTTTAATTCCACCACTAAAGGAATATCCTGTACACAATTTTTAGAATAGTTGATGTCTTTAAGATGGATATTTTACAATTTCAGTAAAAAAAATACAACATGAAGCTGCTGCTGTCACAGATCACTGTAGTAAAAAGATATAAATGCAATACCATGTCGTAGAAACAATATATATATATCCTCTGATATTTTACAAACTTTGTACTAAATTAAATTATACAATTAGAAAAGACCAATAAACCCACTTATTAGTGCCAATTTTTATAAAAAAAAAAATCAGCCATGTCCTTGCTATATCTTAAATACTGTAAGAGGCCATATCTGAGAGTATACTTTAAAATATACAGTCAGTATAAAATAACTTTGTGCTTGGTTGGCAAATGAAAAATGATGCATGTTTTATTATTATTTTTTTAACCAAGCTTGAATGTATCCTTACTATAAGCTTAAAAAAAAAAATTCTCAAGGAGGTGAAAAAAAAAAAATCCCCCTTGGGCCCGTGCATTTTAACTTGTACCATACATTTTTTTTTTTTTTAGTTAGCCATAACAGGCTGGAATTGCTGGTTAGAATACTGCATGTTATTTAAGCTAAAATTCAAGCCATCTACAAAAGACTTCTCATTGAGGCCTCCATAGGCCGCAAACACATCAAAGGCATTACTGTACTGGAGAGGACTGAGGTTAAGGGGGCTGTCACCTGGGAACATTCCATTGGTACTACTACCTTGACCCTGCATATTAGGAAAAATAAATTCCTTGGCATTAGGAGAAAGAGCAGAGGTTTTCTGCTGTTGTTGCTGCTGTGGTGGTGGTGGTGGCGGTGGCGGCTGGGCTGGCTGCTGCTGTTGCTGTGGCTGCTGCTGGCTACCCAAGCCAAGCCCATACAGAGAGTGCATTGAGGAAGAGATGGCTTTCTGCTTCAAGAGGTCATTCACATTCAAGCCGAGGTTGATAGGAGAAGTACGTGCAACCTTGTTGCTACGGCCACTATTCTTCATTTTGGTAGAGCCGAACTTGGTGGCAGCAAAAGTGGCAGTGGTAAAGGTTAAAGGCTGAGTGGACCGGGGCATGAAGGTAGGGCTTACAGCAGCAGAGTGACCAAAAGGAGGCGATGGAGAGCTGGACACTGATGAGGCTGGGTCACTTATGGGCATAAAAACCTGGGCCTCTGGGTTAAAGCTGTTTTTGATCTCCTTATCCAACTCACATCCATTTTCATTATTATCATCCACGTAAAGCACCTTCACTGGTCCCTTTTCACCAATTTGGTAAGAAACCTCAAATGGGTCGATCCAAACACTAAGATCCTGTGGCAGATTGCCACGAACATCATCAATGTCCAAACCACTCTCTTTGGATGCTTGTTCAATCACTGGGTCCACTTTCTCCCCTATGTGTATACATCTAAACCCCGATCCTTTGTATGGCTTTTCAGGATACCAGTGCCCTTCATATTTCTTCTTAAGAAGTCTTTCAAGTTCTTCACCAAAAATGTTGACACGTCTCCTGGGAAGCTTATTGTACAAATACGAAATAATAAAATTTAGTGCTACTTGGATTTCAAGCTGCATAGCTGCTACGCCACAAAATTAGGTTTCAACTCCCCCACCAAAAAAAAAAAAAAAAAAAAAAAAGATGTTCAGTTTGTGGCAGAGAAACAAATTTTCATTCAAAGTGCTGGTATTAGTAGATTATCCTTCACCTTGAGTGATCTTGTTCCTTAAAACAAAAGCAAACATATCCAAATAAGATAAATGTAATATAAGTCCCATCACCTTCCCCCCACCCAAAGTAATTTCACCTTTCTAAATGTCTAATATCCTGTGTTAGTCTGCTAAGGATAAAAAGAAAAATGTCTACCAGGACAGAAAGCCTGAAAACTGTTACTAGCACAAAATAAACATAAAATAGAAAATCGTTTATTAAAGTTTAAAATCACACAGAAAAATGTAGATTTACAAATGAAATAATGCTTTTAAAAACCTGTTTCTGAATAGAGTTCTAAGAAGAAAAATCTCTAGAACATGTGTTCTTCTCCCCTCAATTCTCGCAAGAATATTTATTGTACTCAGCATCCTCCCCCCACCCCCATATATATAGATGCCACTTTTAGGTAGTAATTTTTATTGTTATTCACCAACTTAGAAGTGAATCCACGTTTTAGTTTACTTTGGATATATACTGTTTAAATCTGCTCTGTCATTGACATTTAAAAATTTGGTAAGTTAGGAAGATCAATTTAATTTCCATAGTACATGATGCTAAAATTAAAGACACTGAGTACTAAATGAATTTCATCCTAGTAAATAATTATGAACCAAATTATTCTATATAGTTTCGGCCTTAAGTATACTAAGAGCATACAATATAATAAAATCCAGCTTCTCTGGGCCTTTTGTTTTCAATGTGTATTTTTCTAAATCTGGAAATACCTATTCGGCAGCAAGTATAACAAAAGCAACGACACAAATTAAAACTATTGATTATTCTGTTTATGGCCAGGGTTTCTGAGTTTTAGTCTGATTTAAAAAAACCTCCGTCGGTCCCTCCCTCCCTCTCACGGTAACAGCCGGAGAGGCAAGTATGGTAAGGTCGACCTTTAAACGTTTGCTGGATCAGCACTGGGTGGGGATAAGAAAAGATCAAGGGCAAACAGAAGATATTTGCGAAAGGGATCTATTTGCACACTGAAGTTGATTTAAAAGGACGTTTAAAAATCAAGTTGGTCTTAATTCGTCTGTTCTATTTTCCATATTCGTGGTGACAAAGGGAAAAAGAATCTCTGGCTGCCCCCAAACTACAAACACTTCCCAAGTCAAAAGCCTGAGTGCCGGCAGACGCAGCTGATTAAGCCCGATTGCTTGAAGGTGCAGCCGAGCGAAATTCAGGCTCGATGGAAGGTAGTTACAAAGCAACGCCTTAAGACAGGCAGGAGTGTGAAGAATTACATAAACAGCCAGTTAGATCTCATTAGATTTCTGCTCACAGCCCTCGGAGCCCAAGCGCTACAGCAGCAGCAACAGCAAGAGGAGGTGGAGGTGGAGGAGGAAGAGAGTACGAGCCTCCTCGGAGAAGGAGGAGGAAGGCCCGGGAAATGGAAGAGCAACCTCTCCCGGCTGGACACCCAGCACCGAGCAGGTCGGGGCGCCGGGTCAGCCGCTCCCCTCCCCCGCCGTAACCCGACCCGCCGCTCCCCGCCCCGTGGCCCCCGCCCCGGGCTCCTGGGACCCGGCCAGAGCCTGGGGGAGCACCGGTTCCCCGGCACCATTTTCAGCCTCGCGGCCACCGGCCCCTCGAACCCCAGCGTTCCACCGCGAGCTCGTCGCTCCTCCGGGTGCCCCAACCCCCCAATTCCCGTCAGCTCGCCCCGGGCCGCCCGTCCCCGGTCAACTGCCCAGGAGGAGCCCGACGCGCCGGCGGCCCCTCGAAGCCGCTCCCCTCGAGTCCCGGCGCTGCCCCCTCGGCGCCCAGGGCCGCGACCCCGCCGTCCCCGAGCTCCCGAGGGCCCACGGCTCGACGCCGCTGCAGCCCCTCCTGCGCCGCCTGGGCCCGGGGCTCCCGTCTCCTCGCCGACCCCGCCCGGCGCCCCGAGATACTTACGGGCTGCTTCGGGGCGGCTTGGACCACAGACCCGCGGCTGGGCGGGGAGCAGCGCGGCAGGGCGGGGGCGCGGGAGGGTCGGGAGCGGCGAGCTCGCCGAGTGCAAGACGTCGCCGCTGCGGGGCTGAGGACAGAAGACAGAGGCCTCGGGCGGGCCTTGGGAGATCGCCGTTGGTGGCTCGGGGTGGCGGGCACGGGGGTCAGACGAGCGCGCTCACTTCTCTACACAGCTCGGTGCCCGGCCCAGCGTCCCCGTAGTGCGCCCGCTCCACGCCGGGCCAGAGCTTCGCTCCTTCTGCCGCGGCGCGCGCCCCGCCTCTCGTTTTATGGCCTCCTCCCCGCCCCCATCCCCTCCGTCGGGGTGCGCGCGCTCGCCCCGCGTCACACAGCTCCGGCTGCGCAGCCATTCCCTGCGCTCCCCGCCCCGCACCCCGGTCCCCCGCCGGCCGGCTCCGCCCCTGCCCTGCCCCCCGACGCCATTGGCCAAGTCCCGCCTGCCCCTGTCCGGACGCGCGGTGGACGCAGGGGTGGGGAAGCCGCACCCTCCGGGCTCCAGGAGGGCCAATGAACCGACGATCGGAGCACTGGGGACGGAATGAAGAGAACGTCTGGAAAAGGACTGTGGGGGTAGACGTGCCAATGAGAGAGAAAGGGGTGGGGTAGGGCGCTGACGCCCGGTTTAGGCGGAGAGCGCCGGGCAGAGGGGGAGGGGGACGAAGCTGGTGGCGAAGCGGCTCAGGAGAACCCGGGCTGGAGGAGCGGCAAGGGTACCCAGAAAGTGCCCTCTCCGCGGGGGTCTGCGGCCAAGGAGGATCCTGCTCGTGGAATAGCTACCAAATCGGCCTCCAGCCCACCCCAGGGGCGGGGTAGAGAAAGGGCAAACTGTGACCGGGACTTGTGCACCCAATTAATTGAATATTAATCACCCCAAGGCCTAGGCCAACCGCCACCCAGAGAGTGGCAGCTGCAGAACCCAAAGCCGTGGAGCCAGGCTGGGGGTGGGGAAGGGAGGCCGCCACAGCTCCCGCCCCGCCGGCAGTTTAACTGCTTCCGCAGCCTCAGGCCTCCCGGTGCGACCCCGGCTGCGACTCGGATCCGTTTATTCCAAATGTCCCAGCCCACGCCGTGCCCAGTGTGGCGACACGAGGCCAAACTGCGTATGTATCTGTGTCCATGTCTACACACACACGCTTGTGTGCATTTCTAGGGCTTGCTGGATCGCAGGTGCACAGAATAAACGCGGTGCCTGCTTGTAAAGCGCGTTTAAGATCATTCTCGGCTGAAATATGTGCGGGTACCTAGGGAGTGGGGTAAGAGAGGGACTCGTGGTGGGGGGCGGGTAAGTGCTTTTTTCACAACCTGCCCCAGAGAAATACACGAAATTACATCGGGAGTGGAATCGAGCGTCCCTTTCAGCTAAAAATATTACTCGCAGGTAGCAACGACGCCTGATTGGCCGCGCTGGTCCCTTCGCAACCAGGCGATTGGCTGCCTGGTATCCAGGAGACCGACGTCAAACTCGGACTGGGAAAAGGGGAAAGTCTGGGGGGAGCGAAGGAGGGGAGGGGGAGAAAGAAGCAATGAATGAAACGCCCATCGCCTGGCCTTCCCCTTTCCCCTTTCCCCTCTCCTCTCCATTCTTGGAGCACTTCCTGGAAAAACACCAGTTGGGGCGCCGCCTTCCCCTCCAAACGGTGGGGCCTGCACTGTCAACCTGCTATAAGGAAGTTAAACCGCAGCTCACCGAGGAGTAGGGTGTCTACGGGGCGGGCCCGTGTAGACCAGCTGTGCTCCTCGGGCACAAACCCGCCGTAAATGTCAGGCCTAGAAGCTTTTGGCTTTCTGGACGCAAAATCTGGTTGGAGCCGCCTTCTCCACCCTGACTCTCCCGCCTCTCCTTTTTAGAAGGAACCGCATTGAGAAGGGGTATTTCTGAAGGCTCAATGCGTAGGAGAAGGGGTGGGAAGATGGGTTTGTGGAATGGGCTGAGGGTGGGGAGTGGTCAGGTGACTGATTTCATGTTTATTGTACAGATTCCTAAAACATAGTTTTACTAAGTGACTCCTTAAATTCTGATTAATGTGATTTTTTTTTTTTTTTTTTAGTGTTTGGGTTTTTTAGTTGCAAACAGGAGTGGAATTGAACTGTGAAAGTATGGCAAAATTGTGAAAGCATTTAAATTAAAATGTCCCTTCCTCTGCATTGAAATGTCATCAAAACGTCAAATATAAATTATTTGTTCAGTTTTCTTTTTTTGTTTGTTTTTGGTTTTCTGTAATGACAATTCCATCTGTAATAAAAGTGAGTTATTTTTAATTTTCTAATTAAGCACAGAAATTTCAAGAAACTAGATAGGATATCCTTGGAATGCCTTACCAAAAGAAACACTTCATTTTTCACGTGTTCTAGAAGCACAACTTCTCTTACCATTAGGCAAATAATGGTAATGTACCAAACATCTAGAACCGCGGGACCATGTGTCTTGATTAGTAATTTTATATTTGGGGGGGCATATTAGGCATGCCTGAGACTAAAATGTCTAAAGATAGATGAATTGTAATTTTGTCAAACTTATCTGTACTTTTTAATAATTCTTTAAAGAGAAGGGACAAGTTCTCTTTTCTGAATGTCTTCTATCTGTAATTCCAGATTTGAAATATGAGAGCAGTCATCTGATAGGTACTGATTAAATATCAGTAGCATTAAAAGCATTTTTAAGTCAGAAACGTAGATGTCAAAAATTAATGAGTTATTGCTTGCTGCTTAGCCCAGGAGTGTAAGAAGATGTCTGACCAAATATAAACACACACACACGGAGGCCCCATGGCATTCTGGAAAAAGCAATGAAGGGTGGGTACTGGGAGGTCTGAGTTTCACACCAGTTTCTATAAACTTTTAGTTTTCTCACCTATAAAAAGGGTTGAATTAGATCGTATCTAATG
The DNA here is from genome assembly GCF_028885625.2 of Pongo pygmaeus. NCBI lineage: Eukaryota > Metazoa > Chordata > Mammalia > Primates > Hominidae > Pongo > Pongo pygmaeus. Next base: position 67,990,958 of record NC_072392.2, on the reverse strand, counting down.
TCTCTTTCAATTAAAAAAAAATTCCACACTTGGCCGAGAGCAGTGGCTTATGCCTGTAATCCCAGCACTTTGGGAGGCTGAGGCAGGCAGATTACCTGAGCTCAGGAATTTGAGACCAGCCTGGCCAACATGGTGAAACCCCGTCTCTAATAAAAATACAAAAATTAGCCGGGTGTAGTGGCACATGCCTGTAATCCCAGCTACTCGGGAGGCTGAGGCAGGAGAATTGCTTGAGCCTGGGAGACGGAGGTTGCAGTGTGCTGAGATTGTGCCACTGCACTCTTCCTGGCCGACAGAGTGAGACTCTTTCTCAAAAAAATAAATAAATAAATAAAATATTCCGCTCTTAAAACTCAATGTTCCTAACATATATACTGCAGCTGTTTTTCAAATACAGATTGCAAGGCAGGGCACGGTGGCTCTCGCCTGTAATCCCAGTACTTTGGGAGGCCAAGGTGGGCGGATCACCTGAGGTCGAGAGCTCGAGACCAGCTTGACCAACATGGAGAAACCCTGTCTCTACTAAAAATACAAAATTAGCCTGGCATTGTGGCGCATGCCTGTAATCCCAGCTACTCGGGAGGCTGAGGCAGGAGAATCACTTGAACCCGGGAGGCAGAGGTTGCAGTGAGCTGGGATCGCGCCATTGCACTCCAGCCTAGGCAACAAGAGCAAAACTTTGTTTCAAAAAAAAAAAAAAATATATATATATATATATATATATATATGGATTGCAAATAAAAGGGAAAACTGATTCACATCTCTGAACATTGCCAGTCACGAGGTATAAAATGTTCTTTATCCAAGTTTTGCACATGGCTTATTATTATCTAACATTTACTTTGGAATTGTGCAGGGGAGTGGAGGGCTAACTGCTAATTGTGCAGGGAATTAGACTTACGGAGGAAAAAATTTGATATTAGGCTCCAAGTGTATCACAATCAAGAGGTATTCCTCTCTCTGAGCAAATAACAGTCACTAGAAACTACAGCCTTTGCCTTTCACATCCCTACATTCTACACAATTCCCAGTGGGCCTTTACAATAAAGGTAATCGTTTGGTAAAAAATAACTTCCAATATCTTCATAAAATACAGTTCTTGAAAGTGCCTTGAATTATTACCTAATCCACACAAGGACACACACACGCAACACCTTGATTTCTGAGATAGAGACATCCTAAGCTTTCTAATTCTTGTGTTTCCTTGTAAATAGAGAAAGGGTTACAGGAGAATAGCTATCGCATGGTGTGTAATTATTAATACTCATTTCACTTCTTTTTTTTTTTTTTTTTTGAGACGGAGTCTCACTCTGTCACCAGGCTGGAGTGCAGTGGCACAATCTCGGCTCACCGCAACCTCTGCCTCCCAGGTTCAAGTGATTCTCCTGCCTCAGCCTCCCAAGTAGCTGGGATTACAAGCATGCGCCATCGCTCCCAGCTAATTTTTGTATTTTTAGTAGAGATGGGGTTTCACCATGTTGGCCAGGATGGTCTCGACCTCTTGACCTCTTGATCCGCCCGCCTCGGCTTCCCAAAGTGTTGAGATTACAGGCGTGAGCCACCGCACCCGGCCAACTCATTTCACTTCTAAGGAATCAACCTTTTACCTTTATTTGAAAATAAGACAGGCAGGGTGAGGCGGCTCACTTGCTCGTAATGCCAGCATTTTAGGAGGCTTGAGGCGGGAGGATCCCTTGAGCCAAGGAGTTAGAGACCAGCCTATGCAGCACAGTGAGACCCCTATCTCTATTTTATTAAAAAAAAAAAAAAAAAGTAGGCGGGAGTGGTGGTGCACACCTGTAGTCCCAGCTACTTGGAAGGCTGAGGTGGGAGAATCTCTTGAGACAAGGAGGTGGAGACCAGCCTATGCAGCATAGCGAGGCCCTGTTTCTATTTTATTTTCTTTTATTTTTTAAAAATTAGCTGGGCGTGGTGGTGCACACTTGTAGTTCCAGCTGCTTGGAAGGCTGAGGCGGGAGGATCTCTTGAGACCAGGAGGTCGAGGCTGCAGTGAGCAGTGATCATGCCACTGCACTTCAGCCTGAGCAACAGAGGGAGACCTTGTCTCTAACAACAACAACAAAAAACCCATAATGTTCTTATCGTGATTTTTATTTATTTCTTTTTAAATGGTCATGCAACGTAAATCATAGCACACACATTTTAAAATTATTATTATTAATTTTTTTTTGAGACGGAGTCTCGCTCTGCGCCCAGACTGGAGTGCAGCTCACTGCAGCCTCCCGGGTTCAAGCGATTCTTCCGCCTCAGCCTCCCGAGTAGCTGGGATTACAGGCACCCGCCATCATGCCCAGCTAATTTTTGTATTTTTGTAGAGACAGGGTTTCACCATGTTGGCCAGGCTGGTCTTGAACTGCAGAGATTACAGGTGTGAGCCACCGTGCCTGGCCTAAAATTAATTTTTTAAATCATGCGCTAATCATTGAGTTATTGAAAACCAAGTAAACCAGTTCTCTTCTAAACATTTCTCAAAAAAAGGCAATCCAGTTACGTCTGAGGAAACCTCAGTGTGGTTTCCTGTGGCTTTTCACATGGATTTGTAGTGGAGGGCTATATAGTCTCCAGAAGACACTGGCACACAGACATTTGTAATTAAAAGATAACTAGATAACATTGAACAAGCCTACTAAAGCAACGTGGTCTGGTAGGAGAATGTTTCCTTATAATTTGCTCACTTTCTATTATCTTGATGAACAAAATCCATACCAAATCTTGCAATTTCTTTCCATTAGCCAAGGAGGAAGATTTTGATTTCAGTAAAGAGATTATAGTGCGGATTCTAGGAGTGATACGGTGTTCATGACATTCTAAGTACAAAGAACATTTATATAAAGTACTCTGAGAGCAAATGTTATTAGAGTACTTTAAATACATTTAAAGCATGGGTTGCATATGTTATTATGCAGCTCTGCTTACTAAAATAGAATGTAATTTTATATATATAACCAATTGTGGCAGACACTGTTGCCAGCTCACCCGTTTCCCATGCCCCATCCTCATTCTCTTTTCTTCCTGACTAAAGAGGCTAGAAGAGCTAAATGCATGTTTTCCCAGGCTTCATTGCAGTAGAGGTGGCACTGTGACACTGTTCTGCAGATAAGATGTAAACAGAAGTCAGCTGGGATGGTTTCTGAGGGTGCTATACTTTTCCTATCAGAGAGGTTTGTTCTAGTTACTATTGCCGCATGAAAAACTATCCAAAACACCCATTCATTGTGGCAATAAAGGTCCGTTTTATTATACCCTTGGATCCTGTAGGTAAGAAATTCAGGCTTGGCCTGGTGGCTCACGCCTGTAATCCCAGCACTTTAGGAGGCCAAGGAGGGCGGATCACTTGAGGTTAGGAGTTCGAGACCAGCCTGGCCAACATGGCAAAACCCCGTCTCTACTAAAAATACAAAAAAATTAGCCAGGCACGGTGGTTTGTGCCTGTAATCCCAGCTACTCAGGAAGCTGAGGCAGGAGAATCACTTGAACCCAGGAGGCAAAGGTTGCAGTGAGCCAAGATAGCATCACTGCACTCCAGCCTGGGTGACAGAGACTCCGTCTTAAAAAAAAAAAAAAAAAAAAAATTCAGACAGGGCACACGGGTATGGATAGCTTATCTCTGCTCCACGGTGTCTGGAACCTCAGCTGGAAAGGCTCAAATGCTCAAGTATCATCTGAAGCAGGTCTAACAGAACTTCCTCCAGTGATGGGAATATGCCGTGTCTGTGCTTTCAAATATAATAGCTACATGCGGCTCTTGAGCACTTGAAATGTGGCCAGTATGACTGAGGAACTGAATTTTTACTTTAATTTAGTTTTAATGAAATTTAGATTTAAATAACCACATGTGGACAGCAGCTTCTGAATTGGACAGCACGGATCTGGAGGCTTTTTCAAAGCACATGTCTAGCACCTGGGCTGCAGTGACTCAAGGGCTGGGCTTAGTTGGCACTGTTGTTTGGAGCATTTCCACATGGCCGCTGAATTGCCCCTGTGGTTTGGGTTTCTTACAGCGTGGCAGTTGAGAGGAAGCAGAGCAGTTTCTGGAGAGTGAACTTTTTAAAAATTAAAACCATTTTTTAAAAGTTTTTTGTAGAGATAGGGTCTTGCTGTGTTGCCCAGGCTGGTCTCAAACTCCTGGCCTCAAACAATCCTCCTGCCTTCGCCTCCCAAAGCAGTGGGATTACAGGCATGAGCTACCATGCCTGGCCACCATGGAAGCTGCCACCATGGAAGCTGCATGGTCTTTTATGACCCAGTCTCATAAGTCACAATGCACCGCTTCCATTACACCCTAATGGTCAAAGTAACCACCAGCCAGATTCAAGGGGAGGGGACATAACCACCACCTCTCAAGGAGGAGTTTCAAAGAATTTGAGGCCATTTTAAAAATCACCACTGCATCACTTCTCTCTTCTTCCTGCCTTGAACATGGATCTCATAGCAGGAGCTGCAGCAGCTCCTGCTGAATAAACCATGAATAAAATGCAAGTTAATCACAGGGATAGGGGTTCTCACCAATGCTAGGCACTGCCTAGTTCTGGTCCACTTTGTAACCGACATTAAGTGTTCCATGACTTGCAGCTGAAGTATTTCCAGCAAAAACACTAATTTTACATCTTTTAAGGAAACCTGAACTTGATTTTCAAAAAAGCCAAAATAAATTTTTCCTGTAATCTAAAATATCAGGGCTTCTTTCTCATTATAAAACCTGGAAATGCTCATTATAGCAGATTTGGAACACATAGAAATAAAGAAGAAAATAGCAATCATCTTTAATCTCTCCACGCAGTGCTAACCATCTTGCTCCATTTCTTTCTGAATGAGTTTCTATCACACACGCAATTTTCTATCCTGCGGTTCACTTAACATTACATTTTTCCTATTTTCTCCTGACATTAAGCATTTGTCACAATCATCATTTTTAATGACTGCATTTATATTCCACTCTATGGATTTAGAATAATTTATTTAACCATTGCTGGGCATGTCAGTTGTTGAAAACGTTTCTGTATTAAAAACAAACATATTTAACAGACATTTTTATATGTAAATCTTTAGCTACCTCTCTATTTCCCTGGGCTAGATTCTATAAGCAAACTTAGCGGGTGGAAGAGAGGGAACGTTTTTGAAGGCTCGTAACATAATGACAATCCACTTTCCAGAGAGATTGTACTTTTTTACCTTCCCAGAGGATACGCACTGCAAAATCACTACATTTTTAGCCAGCATTGCCTACTAAAAAATTTTTTTTATCCTTGGCTAATTTGGTAGGTAAAATGATATCTGTTGTTTAATTTTTATTTCTTTGATTACATGTAGGATGAACAGAGTTTGACATGTTTGTCAGCTCGTTGTACTACTGTTTTTATAAATTTTTTATCTATGCCTTTTCTCCATGTTTCTCTTAGAGGTCTTTGTGTTTTGCTTCAATTTGTATGAGTATCTTGCATATTGTGCACCAGATATGTGGCTGAACAGAATCCTGGTCATAAACCTCACTCTAGAACTTGCCCAAACATTTTAAATATGTGATTTTGATGCCTAGAACCTTGATTTTCAATCTACTGTTTCACTTTATAAGGTCCTGACTAACTCCTGGGTTATCAATAAATGCTTTAAAAAAAAAAAAAAAAAGCAAGCCAGGTACAGTAGCACCTATAATCCTAGCACTTTGGGAGGCTGAGACGGGAGAGAGGATCATTTGAGGCCATGAGGTTGAGACCAGCCTGGGCAACATAGCGAGACCCCTGTCTCTACAAAAAAAATAAAAATATTAGCAGGGTGTAGTGGCAAGCACCTGTAGTCCCAGCTACTCAGGAAGTTTGAGGTGGGAGTATCCCTTGAGCCCAGGAGTTCCAAGCGGCAAGTGATCATTCCACAGCACTCCAGCCTGGGTGACAGAGCAAGACCTTTTCTCAAAAACAAACAAACAAACAAAAACAGTTCTAATAGTCTTTACTTAGGCCTCTGTCTTCTTGACCTTTCTGTCACATTTCACACTGTTTACTAATAACTACTTCAAATATTTCCTTTTGACTTTTAAGACTTTGCCCATTGTATCAACATTGGATGTCCCAACACGGCCCCCACTTCCTATCTCAGCTGCAGTGGAGCATACAAGAAAAATTATGAATTCAAAATTAGAGAATTTGTGTTTGGGTCTTGCCACCTGGTATTAGTTGGGTATGGCTGCTCTGAGTCAAAGCCCTCATCTTATAAATAATTAGAAGCAATAATTACGCTCAGAGTTGTGTGAGAATCAAATGAGGTGACGCCTGTGAAAACGCTCTATGAACCGTCAAGCCCCCCATAAATGTGAATATTTTCTTCCTTCCTCTCCCCCTCCCTCTTCCCCTCCTTCCCTACTCTCTCCTCCTCCTCTCCTCCTTCTCTTCCTTCTTTGCTTCTTACATCTGGCAGAAATTCAAGTATCATTTGATTCAGCTCAAGTAAAAATACATGTGAAATTGCTTTTAAACTACAAACAAGTATTATTAACACTCTCTTCTGTCAGATACAGTGTTGCCAACTCAGTCCTTTTCACCTTCAAAAAACCTCTCAGAATCCCATGCCTTGATGTTTTATATTATTATTTAATTATTAGTTTATTTAGCCTTCCGTGTGTTTATGTCCTAGCCTTTGTTGGATTCCAAGCTTTTTAAGAGCAGAAAGCATGTACCTTCACACGAGCTTTATAGTGCCTTGCAGTCAATCAGTATTGACTGATGGCTTTGCTAGGTCACTGCTTAATCCAATGAAAGAACACAGAATATTTGAGGAAGGGTAAGCGGCTCAGAGTGGCTGCTGTGGATGGTTCAGAGGTGAGAATCTAGAGAGGAGGCTGGTTGGTAGGCAGAGGCCAGATTACCAAGGGTCTTATATTAGGAAATCTGGAATTTTGCCTTTAACAGATGGGAAGATGTTGGGTGATTTTTCAGTTGGGAAATGACATTATTGGAATTCTGTTTGGAGCACATTTTATTTATCTCTAAATGCCCCAGAGCCTAGTACAGTACTTGATACTCAGGAATTGCCCTGCCAATGTGTGTTCAATTGCTAGACGTAGTTTTATCACCCAATGGAATATTCTTCAATTGTTTGGTTGTTCTGAAGAAGAAATACTTACTGTCTTTTAAGGAAGATATAGACCCTACCTGGAGACCAATACTTCTATCCACCTGGGAACAAAAGGAAAAGTTTTGGCCGGGCGCAGTGGTTCACGCCTGTCATCCCAACACTTTGGGAGGCTGAGGTGGATGAATCACTTGAGGCCAGGAGTTTGAGATCAGCCTGGCCAACATGGTAAAATCCCATCTCTACTAAAAATACAAAAATTAGCCAGCTGTTGTGGTGCACGCCTGTGGTTCCAGCTACTTGGGAGGCTGAGGCATGAGAATTGCTTGAACCCAGGAGACAGAGGTTGCAGAGAGCCGAGATCATGCCACTGCACTACAGCCTGGGTGACAGAACGAGACTGTCTCAAAAAAAAAAAAAGAAAAGAAAAAATAAAAGATTATGTGGCAAGGTATTAAGTCAAAAAAACTTTTGGTTTCTGAAAAAACTAAAACCTTTCTGTAGAAAATTCTACTGTGGTACCAGGAGGGTTGATTTCTCCCACCTTTCCTTGTTGTTAGCCTAGACAGCATCTATTCCCCTTTCTTCCAGCAACGGTTGCGATTTTTGTTTGAGAACCTATACCTCTCCCACTCTTCATCCATGAGCTTCCAGTGGAACTCTTGCCAAGGCAAAAGCCAGCAAAAGCATTGCATTCTCCTAACTACTGTGATGGGTTTAGGGATGGCTGATCAGAGCCAATAACCCAATTCTTGGACTTCTGTCTGAGGTCTTGGGATAAGGACTCTTTCCCATGAAATATGAACCTGGAAGTATTCATTGTTGAGGCTCCCAGGGCCATCTTAGTACCACAAGGAGAGAGCCTGTCAGAGAATGCAGCTAACCCAGGTAAAACCAAGAAAAACCAAGTCCTGGAAACAGCCTTTTGAGCAGCCCCTGAATTAACTTTACCTGGACTTTCAGCTACAGGCTGTCTTAGCATAGGTTCCTAAATAAGCAGAGCCCGAGGCAAAGGGCTTTGTGCTACCACTTTATTTTATTTATTTATTTATTTATTTATTTATTTTGCTCTGTCGCCCAGGCTGGAGTGCAATGGTACTATCTCGGCTCACTGCAACCTCCGCTTCCCGGGTTCAAGCGATTCTCCTGCCTCAGCCTCCTGAGTAGCTGGGATTACAGTCGCGCCACCACTCCCAACTAATTTTGTATTTTTAGTAGAGACAGAGTTTCGCCATGTTGGTCAGGCTGGTCTTGAACTCTTGATCTCAGGCGATCCACCTGCCTTGGCCTCCCAAAGTGCTGGGATTACAGGTGAGAGCCACTGCGCCCGACCTTATTTTATTTTTTTTGAGATGGGTCTTACTCTGTCCTCAATCAGGCTGGAGTGCAGTGGTATGATCTCAGCTTACTGCAACCTCTGCCTCCCAGGTTCAAGGGATTCTCCTGCCTCAGCCTCCCTAGTGGCTGGGATTACAGGTGCCCGCCACCATGCCCAGCTAATATTTGTATATTTAGAAGAGACGGGGTTTCACCATGTTGGCCAGGCTGGTCTCGAACTCCTAACCTCAGTTTGCTACCACTTTAATAGGGAGTGAAATCCCAGGAAGCAGGAGAGAGGGGCAAAGAGAGTAAAACAGCAAAGGAAGAGAACCTATTCCAGGTTGCACTATTAAACCAACTGCTGTTAAGTAAAATTGCTTGATTCCATGGATTAGTCCTCCAAGAAGCCCTATAAACTGTATCCCTTTATGTGAGAAAAGAAAGGGGAGAATTCATCCATTGGTTCCCATCTCCCTCTGGTCAAAGAATTTATGCCATGTTGCATAACTGTATTGTATGGGTGTGTGTCCCGTCTCTCCAAGAGGCCTGCATTGTCATAAGAGCCGGCCAGTAGCTTCTACTGCCCTGTGCCTACACCATCCACAGAATGCTTAGTAAATATTTGACTGAACTGACTTTTCATAAAGTTCAGCATTCTGCTGTTTGATCATTTGCATCCCAATGTGCTTTCCCCAATTTGTGCTGTTTTATTAACCTGTTAAATGTTATCATTTGAGTAGTACTTACACAATCGATTGCCAGCTGATTTTGCATACTCAGTGGCATTTGGATTCTAAAGCCAAATCATTATCCTTCTAGTCTCAATATGGTTAAAATAAAAAAGTGTTAAATGACATGCAAACTAGCTCCAAGAGATTTGACGTTGACCAACACAGGGATTCCAGAAACTAAGAATGGAGAGACCAAGGGGAAGGAAATAACTAAAGAACTCAGAGGAGAAAAAATTGATATATCAGTTAAGTAACAATTAAAGTTTTGGCTAACATAATTAATAAACTTGACTTGGTAGATATCGGTATTCTTATAGGACTTTCCACATTTAGACATTCTTTTCAACAACCTATGGACTAGTTTTAAAATTGCCTGTGTAATATGTAACCAAGAAAATTTACATAAATTCCCCCAAATAAAAACCTTATGACCCATACTGTTCATAGATCATTAAAGCTAGAAATTAACAACAAATATAGCAAAACATCTCTTTACTTGCATTTTTTTCTTTTTTCAGACAGAGTCTCACCCTATGCCCAGGCTGGAATGCAACGGTGTGATCACAATACTTTGGAAGGTTAAGGCAGGAGGATCGCTTGGGCCCAGGATTTTGAGACCAGCCTGGGCAACATGGTGTGACCCTGCCTTTACAAATATTTTTAAAAACTAAAAAACTAAAAAAAAAGAAACAGAGCTTATTAAATGATTGAGAGCATACTATGCACAACTACATTAAATTTACAATCCTTAGGGAAAATGTAAATCATCTAAATTGATTTAAGAAATAGTATCAAACCTAAATAGACCACGAATAATGGAAAAAAACTGGTTTAAGATCTACCTCCAAAAAGACACAAAGCCAAGGTGGTTTTATGGTAAGCTCTGCCAAAAAAATTCCTGTGTTTGAACTTTCAGAGCTTAGGGAAGCATGAAGGTCTTACAAACTCACTCTACGAGTTGGTATAACACTGATATCAAAGTGGACAATGATTTGAGCAACAACAGAAGATAAAACCAGGCACGGTGGCTCACGCCTATAATCCTAGCACTTTGGGAGGCCGAGACAGGCAGATGGCTTGAGCTCAGGAGTTTGAGACCAGCCTAGGAAACATAGCAAAACCCTGTCTCTGTAAAAAAAAAATACAAAAATTGGCTGGGTGTGGTGGTGCGCACCTGTAATCCCAGCTACTTGGGGGGCTGAGGCAGGAGGATCACTTGAACCTGGGAGGTCAAGGTTGCAGTGAACCAAGATCACACCATTGCACTTCAGCCTGGGTAACAAAGTGAGACCCTGTCTCAATCAATCAATCAATCAATCAATAACCAAAGCCTAAATTTGCTTATGAATACAGATTTTAAAATCCTAAATGAAATATTAGCAAATTGGATCAGTGTATTAAAAGTATAATGCAAGGATGGCTCAACATTAGGATATCTGTTAATGCAATTCACTATATTAATAAACCAAAAGGGAGGAATGACCTTTTCAACTGATGCAACCAAAAAAGCATTTAATGAAATCGAATACTCTTTCATGATTAAAAACAAAACAAAACTCTTTTTTTGTTTTGAAATAGAGAATGACATGTCTTTAACTTGATAAAGTATCCATCAGAAACCTATAGCAAAGGTTGTACTAATGGGGAAGTGTTAGAAACTTTTCTCTTTTTTTGAGATGGATTCTCACTCTATCACCCAGGCTGGAGTGCAGTGGCGTGATCTCGGCTCACTGCAGCCTCCACCTCACAGGTTCAGGCAATTCTCTTGCCTCAGCCTCCCAAGTAGCTGGGATTACAGGTGCCTGCCACCACGGCTGGCTAATTTTTGTATTTTAGTAGAGATGGGGTTTCACCATGTTGGCCAGGCTGGTCTCGAACTCCTTACCTCAAGTAATCTGCCCACCTCTGCCTCCCAAAGTGCTGGGATTACAGGTGTGAGCCACCATGCCCGGCCTAGAAACATCTTAAAGTCAGTATTGAGACAAGCAGGGTTGATACCATTGCCATTAGTCAGTATTGAGACAAACAGTGTTGGTACCATTGCCATTATTAAACAAGCCTGGAGTACCTAGCCATTTTAATAAGACAAGAAAAGGAAATAAGAGGTATACATTATAAGAGGATGAGGTGGGAGGATCACTTGAGCCTGAGAGGTCAAGGCTACAGTGAGCTGTGATTGCCCCACTTCCCTCAGTCTGGGTGACAGAACGAGACTTTGTCTCAAAATAATAAGAATAAAATATATATATATATATATATATATATTTTTTTTTTTTTTTTTTTTTTGAGACAGAGTCTTGCTCTGTTGCCCAGGCTGGAGTGCAGTGGCACAATCTCGGCTCACTGCAACCTCCATCTCCTGGGTTCAAGCAATTCTTCTGCCTAGGCCTCCCAAGTAGCTGGGATTACAGACACATACCACCATGCCCAGCTAATTTTTGTATTTTTAGTAGAGACGAGGTTTCACCATGTTGGCCAGGCTGGTCTCAAACTCCTTTCAGGTGATCTACCCACCTCAGCCTCCCAAAGTGGTGGGATTACAGGCATGAGCCACTGCACTCGGCCTAGAAGAATAATATTTTTTAATATGGCTGAATAATTTTGATGCATCTTGTACTTTGTGGCTGTTGGTGAGTTGGATTCATATAGATGGAGAAGATACTATGTACCAGGCATTGTTCTTCCTGCTTTACATTTAAATCTTCACAAAAACCCTATGAAGAAGATACCATAATTAATGCTATTTTATAGATGAGGGAACTGAGGCACAGTGGGGTATGCACTGGGCCTCATATAAAAGCACACAGCCGGTAAGTGGCAGACCTGAGATTTGAACCTCAACCATTTTGCTATAGAGCCTATGGCTTAACCACATGATATGATATCCTTGGAAGATAAGAAACCCACAGAAAAAGAGTAATCTCACCTTTATTAAAAGTAGGCTGAGTGCAGTGGCTCATACCTGCAATCCAGCCCTTGGGGAGGATGAGAGGGAGAATTGCTTGAGGCCAGGAGTTCGAGACCAGCCTGGGCAACACAATGAAGCCGTGTCTCTACAAATATATATTTTTAATCCATCTGGTTAGATAGATGGTAAGAACAAAAACAAGCAAACAAAAAACAGGTGTGGTGGCGTGCACTTGCAGTCACAGCTACTTGGGTGGCTGAGGTAGGAGGATCTACTGAGCCCAGGAATTCAAGTTTACAGTGAAGTATGATTGCACCACTGTACTCTAGCCTAGGTGACAGAGCAAGACCCTGCTGCTAAAAAGAAAAAAAGTAGGCCGGGCACGGTGGCTCACGCCTGTAATCCCAACACTTTGGGAGGCCGAGGCAGGCGGATCACGAGGTCAGGAGATTTGAGACCATCCTGGTTAACACGGTGAAACCCCGTTTCTACTAAAAATACAAAAACAAAATTAGCCAGGTGTGGTGGCGGGTGCCTGTAGTCCCAGCTACTTGAGAGGCTGAGGCGGGAGAATGGCGCGAACCCAGGAAGGGGAGCTTGCAGTGAGCAGAGATCATGCCACTGCACTCCAGCCTGGGCGACAGAGCGAGACTCTGTCTCAAAAAAAAAAAAAAAGAAAGAAAGAAAGTAGACAACATGTTTTGGTGCATAGGAGAAAGTAGTTACATTTGGCGAGGTGTAGCTCTGCGGGTGAGTGAAGTGACACTTCACTTTTGACTCCTCTCTTTATATGTTGCTTGGATTTTCCATAGTGGTCAGTTACCTTTGCAATTAAAAAGAAATTTTTTTTATTTTGTTTTTTTTTTGAGACAAGGTCTCACTCTGTCGCCCAGACTGGGGTGCAGTGGCATGATCACGGCTCACTGCAGCCTCAGCCTTCTGGGCTCAAGTGATCCTCCTGCCTCAGCCTCCTGAGTAACTGGGACTAGAGGTATGTCTAGTCCTCCATGCCTGGCTAATTTTTTTTTCTATATTGCCCAGGCTGGTTTGAACTCTTGGGCTCAAGCAATCCTCCCACCTTGGTCTCCCAAAGTGCTGAGATTATAGGTGTGAGCCACCATACCTGGCCTAAAATAAAATATTAAATACATTTTAACATTTATTATATTTATATATTATACATACTTTTTGTACAATTTGAATATATACATATATCATCTTTATATTTGGGGCTCACTTCTTTGTTTATGTAGTGTTTGTTTCCAAAAGCTTCCTTTATTATCTCTCACAAAAATGAGAACAGAATGTACACACCACACCTATCTGCCCTACATTCCAAAAGCATTAATTTATCACATTGGAAGAGATCTGTTTTGTTTTTTTTCTCTAGACCTCTTCTGTGAACAGAGATCTGATTTTTGTGCATTCTGAAATACCTATTTATTACAAGAACTCTGTAAATGGTTGGCTAAAATGGCTTTAATTCAATCCTAACATACTCCCTAATAGAGAGTTAGCCCTTTTGTCCTATTTCCCCACATCTGGATTCCCATTCCATAAGCATCGCTCACAGGACGACTCTACTGGGTGCAGGAGAATAGGAGGCTGAGTAAGCCCCAGGCTGGTGGGACAGACACTTCCCAAGCCAGAAACCCAGGAGTCTTCTGAGACACCCCCTTTTGCTCACTCCGTCCCTAATTTCAAGCTGCCACTGGACCCATCTGCTTGACCTGCTACCTATTGATCTTGTCCCTTCGCCACCCCGAGGCCATGAGCACCAGGTCCTCCTCCCTGGACCACCGCACCAGCTGCCTACTGGTTTCCCTGCCTTGACTCCTGCCTCCATTGCTAACACCTTCTCCACCCTACAAACAAGGGATGGATCTTTTAAAAATGCAAATCAAGCCTAGGCAACATAGCAGGATCCTGTCTCTACAAAAAACAAACACACAAACAAACAAACAAATATATATATATAAATTAACCAGGTGTGGTGGCGTGCACCTGTAGTTCCAGGTACTTGGAAGGCTGAGGCAAGAGGACCGCTTAAGCCCAGGGGTTTGAGGCTGCAGTGAGCTATGATCGCACCACTGCACTCCAGCTTGGGAGACAGAGGAAGACCCTGTATTAGAAAAAAAAAATGCAATCCAGGCGTGGAGGCTTATGCCTGTAATCCCAGCACTTTGGGAGGCTGAGGTGTGCGGATCACTTGAGGTCAGGAGTTTGAGGCCAGCCTGGCCAACATGGTGAAACCCTGTCTCTACTGAAAATACAAAAATTAGCCAGGTGTGGTGGTGCACACCTGTAGTCCCAGCTACTCAGGAGGCTGAGGCACGAGAATTGCTTGAACCCAGGAGGCAGATGTTGCAGTGAGCCAAGATGGTGCCACTGCACTCCAGCCTGAGCAATAGAGCAGACTCCTTCTCAAAAAAAAAAAAAAAAAAAAAAAAAAAAAAAAAAAATGCAAATCAGTCATGTTCCCGTCACCCTGCCCCCACTGGGGTGAACTCATCAGTGTCTCCCATGACTTTTAGGGTGAGGACCAAAGCCCTCACTGCAGTCTACAGACCCTCAAGGATCTGCTGCCTGCCTGCCTACCCAGCAGCAGGCCAGAGCTTGCCCAAGCTTCTTCCACCCTCTCTTACTTCCTCAAATACACCAGGTTCCCTCCCACTTCAGGGCCTTCTGCTAGTCCTGCTTGCAGCCTCTCACTCCTCTCACCTCATTCATCCCTACTGAGCTTAGCATTCAGCTTTTATTTCCCTTCTTCAGGGGAAGCTGCCCCAGTCCTATTACAGCAAACCCCCAGCTATTTGTTCCCATAGTTCCTATGCAGTTATTTATTCAGTAGCTGTCTCCACCACTGAGCAATGAAGTCCAAAGGGATAGGATCTGTGTCTACTTTGTTCCTTGCAGTATCCTGGGACCCCAGCACAGAGCCTGGTTCATACAGGACTTAATGAATGAGTGAGTGAATGAATGAATGAGTGATCCTGCTGTATTACGAGACAGATTGTGGCAGGGGCAACAGTTGCTGTGGGGTTTTGGGAGGCTGTCTTTTCCTGGGAGGTGGGGAAGGCAGGGCAGAGCCTAAAGAAGCCTTGAAGGGAGAGTGTTGCTTCATGGGCAGGGAAGGGAAAATGACATTCCAGACTCAGCCCCTACACAAGTGTGAGGCAGATTCCCATGGTTGTCAGGTCAGAGTAGGGAGAGGCAGAGATAAGGCTGCGATTGTGGGTGAGCTCAGCCTGGGAGGAGCTCTGCATACCAAAATAAGGACTGAACCTTGTGTAGGTAGTGGGGGAACCTGGGAAAGTGTGTTAGGCAATCTTTCCCCACCCCCTCCCTCTTTCCACCTCTCCCCTGCTTTCCTTCCTCCTGGAGATAGGGAGCAAGGTCTCCAGGGGCCAGGCAGGTGCTTCTGGTTGGAAAGGCCGTGACCAGGACTTGTTGGGTCCATTTGACTCACGGACTCCTTTCTTGGCCCTGTCCCCAGATGTATAGGGCAGAGCTAGAGTCGTAGAAAAAGGGAGGCACACTCCTCAGGGCCACCACACTCACCCAGCAGGGGTCTGGGAGCCCCTGAAGCACCCGGGACCCCAGCCTCAAAGGTGGATGCTGGAGGGAGGATTTGAGGGAGCAGGCACCCATCAGTGAGAATGACGAGTTGACGGCACGGCTGACAAGTGTCTGGGGGTGTGCCACCTCCCTGTGCCGCTTCTGAGCTGTTTGCTTTGCCTTGGTACACTTGAGGGGTTGGAAGTCCTCAGCCTTCAGAGCTCCAGGTTTGAGGCACAGACAGGTTCCACTTTGCCCAAAGCCAGGCAAAGGCTCCTCTCTCTGAGCAGAGGTTGCTGAGTCAAGGGGGTTCAGGGTGGCACTGCACTCAGGATTCGCAGCTGCCTTGACATCACCAGTGTCCCAGGTGAAGGCACAAACTCCTGGCCTGAGGTGAGGCTGAGGGAAACAACAGCCCACCAGGCTAGGCCAGCACTTCCCATGGGCTTAGACCCCTGCTTTCCTGCCTCCTCTGATATTTCAAATCTTTCAGGATTTCAAAACCATGGGACCTATTGGCTTCTAAGCTCCCCACTCTGCTCTTTGGGCTTAAATTGTGCTTTATCTCAACAGCATTCATTGAGTGCCAGTTCTGTGCAAAGCCCTGTGCTAATGTGCTAGCCTCTAGAGTCATAAAGATGAAAATTTTTCTTTTTTTAAAATAGAGAATAGTCAGTCTCACTTTGTTGCCCAGGCTGGTCTCGAACTCCTGGCTTCAACTGATCCTCCCACATTGGCCTCCCAAATACTGGGATTATAGGTGTGAGGCACCTTGCCCAGCCAATGAATACTTTATGATATGATCCCTGCTTTCAAGAGACTTACAGTCTAGTTAGGGAAATGGACACAAACAGACCCTTTCAGAACAATGTAAAGACCTCAGAAGAGGTCAAATTCTATTGGAATCCATCTGCTGTTTTTTTTTTTTTTTTTTGAGATGGAGTCTCACTCTGTCACCCAGGCTGAAGTGCAGTGGCACCATCTCGGCTCACTTTAACCTCCATCTCCGGGTTCAAGTGATTCTTCTGCCTCAGCCTCCCCAGTAGCTGGGACTACAGGCGCGTGCCACCATGCCCAGCTAATTTTTGTATTTTTAGTAGAGAAAGGGTTTCACCATGTTGGCCAGGCTGGTCTCAAACTCCTGACCTCAAGTGATCTACCCGCCTCAGCCTCCCAAAGTGCTGGGATTACAGGTGTGACTTTTTACTATCTGTAGGTAACTGCTATATATAATGCATGATCTATAATGCACGACCTAACATTTTGTCATCTTTGCAATCCTTGATTTTATTTTTTTTCCTGTAATATTTTGGGGTTTGAGATTATTTCATTTGGTTTGGCTACAAGGAAGCCTAGATGTGCTTCAGAGTCGCCTTGAAATTTCTTCTGCATTATCAACCAGCTCAATCTCCTCTGAATTAGACCTGCCTTCTCATCTGGGAAAGGCAGATCTTTAACAAGCGGCTGGAAGCTATTGAAGGAAGAAGCCAAGATGTGGTTTCTGAAGAGCAGGCAGGAGGGTCCCTGGCCATAAATATGTCCTTGATAAGGCCTGAAATCCCACTCTTAGAATTTTATTTTTTTGAAGTTGCACGAGCACCTGGGAAGAATACCGCCTTAAATCCTGACCACTTATCAACTCCGGGAAGATTTGTTTATAGCCAAGAGTTCCCACGATGGGCCGAGGAAGAGCAGGGGGCAGCCAGCTTTCCAGGCAGGCCCTAACATATTATCCAGATTTTGAGGTTGTTTTAGCTACCTGTTTGTAACAAACCACCACAAACACAATGGCTTAAAACAATGATTTATTGTTTCTCACAATGCTGTGCGTTGGCTAGTGCGACAGTTCTATTGGTCTCACCTGGGGTCACTCAGATGGCTACAGTCATTGTAGATTAACTGAACTTCATCAAGGTGCAGTGGTCTCAAGTTTATGAGAAGGTGATCACAGAAGCAGGAAGACCTGTGACCAGGCGTGGTGGCTCACGCCTGTAATCTCAGCACTTTGGGAGGCCGAGGTGGGTGGATCACTTGAGGTCAGTTTTCCACTTTCTTGTGCCCTTCTGCTTAAACAACCTTTGTGCTTCAGCAAATTAAGCACAAGTCCAATAAAATGTAGCTTGAAAACAAGTATCAGCAAATTAACGAAAATAACACACAAAGGGCAGCCTTGTCTTGCCATGGGAGGAGAAGATGCTTGTTTTTAAGGAAAGGTCTTGTCATTTAGGATGAATACGGAAGCAGGGTCAGGGAGAAGAGCACCTGCAGACCAAGACAAATGGAGAATTGAAGGGAAAAAACCCTGTAAAACAAAAAGTGCTGGCGATGCTGTCTCCTCCCCCAGCTCAAAGCTGTGTTAAGAGCTGAATGGGACAAGCTGGAGCCCCAGTGGGGAGATTTCTTTTTCAGGCTAGGCTGACCCACAGGGGCCATCACCCAATCACTTGGAAGTGAAACCAGTTTAGCCCAGCCTTCATACATTTCTTGAAGCAGTCTGTATTTTCCACGTTACTTCTAGCTCCCTGGGTGTGTGTGACCTCTTCCTTGTCACACTGAAGCCTCTTTGAGGGCGGTGTCTGGGGGGCCGGAGCTTGCAGTGAGCCGAGATCGTGCCACTGCACTCCAGCCTGGGTGACAGAGTGAGACTGTCTCAAAATAATAATAATAAATAATAAAAAAATTCAAAGCAACAAATATATTGTAAATGAGCTTACTAGTTTTTTGGGGGAGGGGTGAACATGGAGCGTTGGAAGGAGGAAGGAAATAAAAAAATGAAAAGATGATCTGAATACATCCCTGCCTTAGAGAGCTTCCAGGTAAGTCCCAGAGACTGACTTCAACACAGACCTGGGCTAATTACCCATTTCGCTCCTTGCCCTGGGGCCTATTGTTTTCCACAAATTGCGTCCCCACTTGAGACTCAGTCTTCTCTCCCTCATCGCCATGCAGTCATTTCAGCCCAGTTGCAGAACAGGAGAACATGAATGGAAAAACGATTGAGTCCACACTGTGGTGGCCTCGAGAGGTGATTCAAGATCTAACATTCTGAGTAGTTTCCAGACAGTTGAGGACAGCCCAGGCTGGGGTCCAGAGGTGGGAATCAGGCAGGAGGAGCAGGAGCAGCCAGAAGGCAGGATCAGCCAAAGCCCTTGAAGAATGCCAAAGGGCAAACTGCAGAAAGCGAGTTCAGGTGTCAGGTCCCAAAGGCGAGAGGAGGGCTGTAAGTGGGAGATGACCCAGGGGGCCCTGGAATGGAGTGGGAGCAGGTTGGGCCAGAAGTGGGAAAGCCATCACCTTCACTAGTGACTGGGAGAATTCCCAGAAGGACAGCAGAAGTGCCCACTGTGATGGCGTGGATGGGCTAGGTCAGCACAGGTGCTCAGGCCAGGACAGATGCTTCATCCCCGGCCACCCAGCCTTGGCCATGGTCCTCACAACCAAGCCCCACAAGGTAGCCCCAAGCCTGGGCAGAGAAGCCCTTGGCATGAATGCATCCTAAACTCTGCCCATCAGCCCTGATCCATGACAGAGTTTTTGTCCATCTGCTACAAACTGGAAAAAACAACAACAACAACAACAACAAAAATAAATGAGCTTTTAATAACGTTAATTGTTGTTTCTAGTTTAAATTCTGATACGATGGCTGTTTTACTTTTGGGGATAAGATAGTTTTTGTTTTATGAAGACATGGTGATGGGAGGTGATAGGGCTTTTTCTGGTTGTTTGAATTGCCTCACTAGGTCGGGAGCGGTGGCTCACGCCTGTAATCCTAGCATTTTTGGGAAGCCAAGGTGGGTGGATCACCTGAGGTCAGGAGTTCAAGACCAGCCTGGCCAACATACTGACACCCCATCTCTACTAAAACACAAAAATTGGCCAGGCATGGTGGCAGGTACCTGTAATCCCAGCTACTCGGGAGGCTAAGGCAGGAGAATCGCTTGAACCCGGAAGGCAAATGTTGCAGTGAGCTGAGATTGTGCCATTGTACTCCAGCCTGGGTGACAGAGATGGTGTCTCCCCCCAAAAAAAAAAAGGGGAATTGCCTCACTTGGCTAAATTTAAAGTTGACAATATTGGTTCCCAGATTTGAGGAAATTTTCTTTCTTTTTTTTTTTTTTTTTTTTTTGAGACAGAGTCTCACTCTGTTACCCAGGCTGGAGTACAGTAGCACAATCTCAGTTCACTGCAACCTCTGCCTCCCAGGTTCAAGCAATTCTCCTACCTCAGCCTCCTGAGTAGCTGGGATTACATGTGTGTGCCACCACGCCTGGCTAATTTTTGTATTTTTAGTAGAGACAGCGTTTCTCCATGTTGGTCAGGCTGGTTTCAAAATCCTGACTTCAGGTGATCTGCCTGCCTCGACCTCCCAAAGTGCTGGGGTTACAGGCGTGAGCCACCACATCCTGCCCAAAAAATTTTGATAAAGCATCAAATCCCAGTCTGGTCACCTCTGCTCTAAGAAACTAAGAAATCCTGTCCCTGAAACCCAGATCCTGGCTGCCAAAATAACACCATCATCCTCGCCATCAGCCACCACAAGGGCACTTACAGGGCATGCACTTTGAGCCAAGCTCAATCTACGCCTTTGTGTATGCTAATGAACTCCTTCCCTGTTTTGACCTCTTGCCCACTTACTGTCTGCCAGATATCTTGATTTGGCCCTCCCAGCTCTGAGCTCTGACAGATCCCACTGAATACCAGTTCCAATGGCTCCCTTGCTACAGGTTTCTGCAGGTCATATCATGAGATTAGTTGCTATCTTAAATGGAAGCACGTGAAAGTGCTTCTCCGCTAAGGTAGAAGGAACCTCCATTTCAAACTCTCTTTGTCACTGCTGCTAAATGTCCCTTTTCCCAATGCTGTTGGGAATCTGACCCATGGACTTCTACGGACCTTCAGCAAATATGTGTTCCCTGGACTCTGGCTGCCTACCTGGAGGCTGACTTTGCCTGGAACTTTGCCTGGAACTTC
This sequence comes from Pongo pygmaeus, assembly GCF_028885625.2. Classification (NCBI taxonomy): domain Eukaryota; kingdom Metazoa; phylum Chordata; class Mammalia; order Primates; family Hominidae; genus Pongo; species Pongo pygmaeus. The sequence continues at coordinate 67,970,384 of NC_072392.2, read as the reverse complement.
TCATACCTACTAACACCCAATTGCATCCTTCATTCTTTCCTAGCTTTATCCAAATGACAGTCAAGCTGCCTGGGGCTAAAGGGGATGATCTCTGAGTCCTGCATATAGATGGTGTATGAGATTTAAAGAAGGTGTGATTTAAAAAAAAAAGAAAGTGTGATTTGAGGGATGCTATTTATTTTATTTTACATAAAAAAGAAGAACCAGGATGCTGAAAATGAGGCTATTGATTATAAATAGGAAGAAAACGCTAGTCAGTTGAAATAGCCAGTATGGTCTTGGTCATTCATAAGGAAAGAATGGCCCCTGTCCTGGGAGCTGGCTTTAGAAGAACCCACTGTGGCAGAACTGGTCAAACCCTCCACCATCTAGTACCTATAGGCTTTCAATTTCCTGCCGATAAGGCACCAAGGTCTGCCTGAGACTTGACGTCTAAAAAGCTCATAATTGGCCAGATGCGGTGGCTCATGCCTGTAATCCCAACACTTTGGGAGGCTGAGGCAGGCAGATCACTTGAGGCCAGGAGTTCGAGACCAGCCTGGCCAACATGGAGAAACCCCGTCTCTACTAAAAATACAAAAATTAGCCGGGCATGGTGGCTGGAGCCCGTAATCCCAGCTACTCAGGTGGCTGAGGCTCAAGAATCCCTTGAACCTGGCAGGCGGAGGTTGCAGTAAGCCGAGATCAAGCCACTGTACTCCAGCCTAGGCGACAGAGTGAGACTCCGTCTCAATAAATAAATAAATACATAAATAGCCCACGATTAAGCCAGGCATGCTGTGGTCCCAGCTACTCAGGAGACTGAGGCAGGAGAATCCCTCGCGCCTAGGAGTTCAAGGATGCAGTGCACAATGATTATGCCTGTAAATAGCCCCAGCACTCCAGCCTGTGCAATATAGGAAGACCTCATCTCTAAAAAATAAGATAAAAGCCAAATAGCCCACAATGTGACTCACCAAAAGGTGTGTATTTAAGGCGTTGTCTGAAGTGCCTGGCTGAACCTATTGAAGCCCGAGGAAAAAGGAAAAATCAATAATACAGGCTCTGTCTTTATTGAAAATTTTGATATTTTGCTTCTCATGGATTTTTTGCGCTAATTTGGATGTTGAAAATATTGCATTAAAATATTATTTATCTAGAGTATTGGGTGTTTTAGGCACTCCCTTAAATTTTGTGCCTAAGGTGAGTGCCTCACTCTCCTGGTCATAGTCCTGGAGCAGTGATGTCTACAAAGACTAATAAGATTTACCTGTTACCAAGCTCCTACTCTAATAAACATACTTAACTCATTAGATTAGCTAGTTGATACCAGCCCCATCAGCTCACATACTTGCTTCCCTGGCCCTTGTTTATCCAGAAAGTGGAGTCCTGCCTCAAAGTTCTTAGCCAGTGGCCATGTCTGTACTCTTTGCTGCCAAACCCTTTCCAGACCCTTATACTGACTGCCTGGTTGGGCCTCCTACCGACACTGTCGACCCTCTGAACACTGTGCACAACCCTAGGAAGGAGCACTAGGTGCTGCCTAACTCTGGGTCCCCGACACTAACTCTCTGGCCCAACTAGACTCTTTCCCATTTATCTGCGTCTGAGTCTCCCCGGCCTCATTCCACCCTCCCAGAAGTTCTTCCTTTACTGCTTGCCTCCTGGTCAGGTCTTCCCTGAAAAAATACCCCACCTGTGTATGAATCTTTCTGGTTTCTGGGTCTCGTGCCTCCCCTAAGCAATGCAAACCTTGAGTCAAGTACTACGCTCTTGCCCCAGGCCTGGGATTGTTACGTTAATAACCACTGAGAGCATACCATGTACTACTGACCTGTGCTTTCCTTGTGTTAACCCACAGGCACCTCATCGTAACCTTATGAGTAGATACTATTGTCATCTCCATTTTACAAATGAGCAAACCAAAGCCCAGAGAGGCAAAGTTATTTGCCCAGGGTCACACAGCTAAGAAGTGGCAGAAATGGGCTACGAACTCAGTTTCTAGAGCCCAACTCTTAACTATCATGTTACCTAGCTTCTCCTTACAGTCTAAGAAGCCCTGCGTGGAAAGTTTGGAATCAGATGAGTCTCAAATTCAAATCCTGGATGTTCAGTGTATGAGCTTCATGGCTGTGGGGTGTCACTTTAGTTCTCCTGGTCTCAGCTCCCTCATCTTGCATGGCTTTGTAAGAAGTGACATTAGGCCCTCAGTACACAGTAGATACAACCATCTCCCCCAACCTTTCCTGCATGAAAACCCTAGCAACCACAAACATGCCGTGAGCAGGGCCTGAGGCACTTAATTCCACACTCTGGAAATGTCAGTAACCGTTGAAAAGAATAAAGCCAGTTCTATTTGTAAAGCATTTTACTGCCGATGGAGGAGGTGAAGTGCGTGCTGCGTTTGAAGGTTTGCAGCATGAACTCTAGAGGTCGGCTACCGAAGCTGAAGCCTGGATTCCAAAATCATGTGTGACTTTGGGCAAGTTTCTTTCTCTTTTTTCTTCCTTTTTTTTTTTTTTTTTTTTTTTGGAGACAGAGTCTTGCTCTGTCTCCCAGGCTGGAGTGCAGTGGCACAATCATGGCTCACTGCAGCCTTGACCTCCCAGGTTCAAGAGATCCTCCCACCTCAGCCTCCCAAGTAGGTGAGACTATAGGCATGCACAATCACACCTGGCTAACTTTTTTTTTTTTTTTCCAGAGATAGGGGTCTTGCTATGTTGCCAGGTCTTAAACTCCTGGGCTCAAGTGATCTCCCCAGCTTGGCCTCCCAAAGTGCTGGGATTACAGGCATGAGCCACCGTGTCCGGCCTGGGCAAGTTTCTTAAATTCCCTATTGCTTAGTTATCTCATCTTTAATGGAGGGACACTAATAGTAATAATAATGATAATAATCATAGCACCTACCTTGCATAGGGTTGTTGCTGATTATAGAGTTAATACACATGTAACACCCTTAGAATAGTGCCCTGAACACACAGTGAGCTCTTCAAAGTGGAAACTGATTGATCTCTAAGATAAGGGGAACTGGTATGTCACCACCATTTTGCAGTCCAGGAAACAAAGACACTGAGGGGTTGAAGGATTTGCTCAATAGCCCTCAGCTTTTGCAGAGTGGACCCCAAATTGAAATTCAGAACCTCTGGTTAGAGGGTTGCTGGCTCCTCCATTTCATCCAGGAGTTTTTTATTTCCATTTCTGACATGTCTGCAATTGGCTCTGATTCCCAAGCCACGGGTTTCCAACCTTATTAATGTGCTCCTGCAAAAGCCAGGCTCCTCCTCACAGGCTCTGCTGCTGTTTGGAGCAGGCCCGGGCTGCTGTGTACCTCACAGCTCCCCGACAAAGTGCTGCACAATGACGACCTTCGGTGGGGCAGACATTCACCTCCATCAGGCGCCTAATTATGCAAACCCTGAACATGAGACTGAAGAGGAGACTGGCCTGCCCAAGGATGATTGATGAGGCTGGCTGGTTTTATCTTCCCCATTGTATAGGCCAGAGGCTTCATGATGGGAGCAGCTCAGCTGCAGTATCTCGGTTGCTTTGTTGCAGGCGGTGGGGCAACGGAGGGTGAACTGGGTTAATAAAATGTGCTGGTGACTCACTCCTAGAAAAGAACCTGTGATGGATCATTAAGCTGTCTTGGAACTTATTTCAGGCCCACACCCGCAAGATGAACGCTCTCAATTTGTTTATCAGGTCTCCAACAATAGGCCACTATTCTTCCCCACAACTCAGTTACACAATCTTTCCCCTCGTGTCTTTCAGCCACCTACTGAAAATCTGTCTGTGCGCTGAGCACGCGCTCCCCATCCCTCTACCAAATGCCTGGCTGGCGCGTCATCCCCGGCTTTGATGGGTACATTCACTTCCCTAGCGCTGGCTTCCCCTAAGATGGAGGGACTTACCCTCCTGCCTGAGCCCTCATGCTGGCAGATTTGGTTCTTTCCATCTCCCTCTCCGCTGAAGTCTTCTCACCCTCACTGACTCCACTGCTGGATCTAGACCTCTGAATGGTCCATCCTAGTGCCTGTCCTGGCTCTCCCAATTCCCCTTTAATCCAAAGTTCTTGGGTTGATCCTTTTTAAAAAGAAATTATTTTATTCTTTAAAACTATATATAAATAATTCATGTTTATTATAGAAAAAAGAAATCACTTATAATCTTGCCACTCAGAAATAATCTCTGTTAACGTTTTTGTGGTGGGGCATGGTGGCTCACGCCTGTAATCCCAGCATTTTGGGAGGCCGAGGTGGGAGGACTGCTTGAGCCCAGGACTTCAAGACCAGCCTGGGCAACAAAATGAGACTCCATCTCTTCAAAAAATAAAATAAAAAATAAGCCAGGCATGGTGGTGTGCGTCTGTGGTCCCAGCTACTTAGGAGGCTGAGGTGGGAGGATTGCTTGAGCCTAGGAGGTCAAGGCTGCAGTGAGCTGTAATCGCACCACTGCACTCCAGCCTAGGTAACAGAGCAAGACCTGGTCTCAAACAACAACAACAACAGAAGCACGTTTTTCGGGTATAATCTCTTGGACCTCCCCTCATTCCAGAATTTACCTCTGTGCCCATCTTTGCTGGGACACTTCTGATAGGTGCCCCCGTGGTGTACTAGAAGTATGCAAATGTCACTTCAACTAGTTTTTTTTCTTTTAAAGTCAGTAAGATAGGTACCCGGCAAATGCCACTTCTTAGTGAGCATCTACTGCAGAATAAGGTGTATTTGCCAGCTTGCATGTGGATCTAGATTGTGGAATCACCTTCCTTGTGGCCTTTGCACATCTCCAAGTGAGAATGTCTTGCCTGCATTTTTGGAATAGCCTCCTCCTAGTTATGTGGCCTCCAGAGTGAGCAGAAAAAGATGCTAATGCATCGGATCACTCCTCTGATTGCAACCTTCCGTGGCTTTGCGTCCTGATTTGGGACAGACTCGGGCCACCTGCCTCCTGTGTCTCTTCAGGACGCGAGGCTTGTTTGCCTTTCCAGTTTCTTCACTTGCCTCCTTACTGGGGGTGTTCATGCTGTAGCCTCATCAGACAATTTGCTCTTCTTAGAATGGGGTGGCTCTTTGCACCCAAGGATCGTTGTACGGGCTGCTCCAGCTGCCTGGAGTCAGTTTTCCTTCCCCGTTTCTTGTCTGACTAGTATTCCTACGCTTCCTTCAAGGCTTAGTCCAAATATCATCTCCCCTAACTACCCTGCCCCGTCTTGTCTCCTGTCACTTATGCGCGTCTCCTCTGTGGAGACATAACAGGCCACTGTTAGACTTTGACTCATTAAAAATCTGTCATCTGTCTCCCTCACCAGACTATGAGCTACCTGAGGGCAGATATTGTATTTTTTCTTTTTTTAGACAGGGTCTCGCTCTGTCATCCAGGCTGGAGTGCAGTGGCACAATCACGGCTCACTGCAGCCTTAACCTCCTGGGCTCAAGTGATCCTCCTACCTCAGTCTCCCAAGTAGCTGGGATTACAGTCACACACCACCGCACCCAGCTAATTTTTTTATTTTTTGTAGAGACAGGATTTCGTCATGTTGCCCAGGCTGGTCTCAAACTCATGGGCTTAAGCGATCCACCCATCTTGGCCTCCCAAAGTGCTGGGATTATAGGCGTGAGCCACCATCCCTAGCTAATTTTTGCATTTTTTGTAGAGACAGGGTCTCACCATCTTGCCCAGGCTGGTCTTGAATTCCTGGGCTCAAGCAATTCACCTGCCTCGGACTCTCAAAGTGCTAGGATTACAGGCGTGAGCCACCACTAGGGATTGTATTTTTTAACACTTTTTTTTTCTTCAGCCAGTCACAAAAAATCTGGTCCACAATGCATATTGAGTTCAAGAGGATTTTTTTTTTAACTGACTAGAATAAAAGAATAAAAACTATACCCATAGCTGCTCAATGTTATTGTTGCTTAAGAGGTAAGCATTTTTATTAGATCCAGGTATAGAATAAATTTCAAAATTGACTCGGACAACAAGCTTGTACACACCTATGATCTTAATGCTTTACATTATGTAAATTACCTCATGTGAATTACTTAATTTAGTCCCATCTCAACCTCACAACAGCCGCCTGAGATAGGAGTAATTTTAAGTTATAGATTAGCCAGACTCAGGGATATATCAGGATCTTACAAATATCAAATAATAGGACCAGAAATTGAACCAAGATCAAAATTATGATCATTCTCTAAACCAAAATGATTAGGATTCAATTGTCTTTAAAGTTTTCTGGGGCCAGGCACAGTGGCTCACTCTGGGAGGCCGAGGCCGGTGGATCCCTTGAGCTCAGGAGTTTGAGATCAGCCTGAGCAGCATAGAGAGACCCCCGCCTCTACAAAAATATACAAAAATTGGCCGGGTGTGGTGGCATGGACCTGTATTCTCAGCTACTTGGGGGGCTGAGGTGGGAGGATCACTTGAGTCGGGGAGGCTGCAGTGAGCTGAGATTGAGCCACTGCACTCCAGCCTGGGTGACAGAGTGAGACTCTGTCTCAAAAATAAATAAATAAATAAATAAATAAATAAATAAATAAATATTTTTGGATGCAGAAATTTGTTTCCAAAAGGAATATCCCCAAACCGGGCCCCTTAGTCGCCTGGTTCCTCTTAATTTAGCAGCTGATTAATCACGGGTTCACATCCTTCTCAAAGGGTACTGGGTGTGGTGGCACATTCCTATAATCTCAGCTACTCGGGAGGCTGAGATGGGATGATTGCTTGAGCCCAGGAGTTTGTGCCCAGCTGGGCAACACAGTAAGACCCTGTCTCTTAAAAAAACTTAACTAGGGGACTTATGACTAAATCTTTTCCCTTCCTTCATCTCAGCTATGATAAACTTTCTCCAGTCATCTTTCCTCAACCAAACATTTTCTGCATAACTTGGAAAAGTGGTAGACTGTTACCCACAAACAAAGGACTGCTCATCCAGGTAGTATATGGGGTGCACTGATGTCTTGAAGATCTTAACAGAAGGACTCTGATACTGGATGTTCTTTATGTGTAGAAAAGTGCCTTGTTCTACTTAAAGTTCTCATTAACTCAAAAACATTTACAGAGGACTTAATAATCACAGATAATAACAGTAGCTAACATTTATTGAGGGCTTAGTATGTGAGAGGCACTGCTCTACCTGCTTTATGAATAGTAACTCATTTAATCCTCAACAACCCTCAGGCAGGAACTATTGTTAAGACAGTCTGTAGATGAGCAAACTGAGACAGAGAAGGCGAGTAACTTGCCCAAGGCCATGGAGCCTATGGTATATTGCCTCTCCCCCCATGCACAGGGCTGTCAGCCAGCTTAGGGTAGATGACACAGGCCCTGCCCTCATGGAGCTTAAGGGCTCGTGCAAGAGAGACATGGAACAAGGAACTTCGGTACTTGGTGCTGGGGACACATACAAGGTGATAAGAGGTATAAGAAAGAAATGTTGGGCCGGGTATGGTGGCTCACACCTGTAATCCCAGCACTTTGGGAGGCTGAGGAGGGCAGATTGCTTGAGGTCATGAGTTCGAGACCAGCCTGGCCAACATGGTGAAACCCCATCTCTAATAAAAATACAAAAAATTAGCTGGGTATGGTAGCACACACCTGTAGTCCTAGCTACTCAGGAGGCTGAGGCAGGAGAATCGCTTGAACCTGGGAGGCAGAGGTTGCAGTGAGCCGAGATTGCACCACTGCACTCCAGCCTGGGTGACAGAGTGAGACTCCATCTCAAAAAAAAAAAAAAAGTTGGACTGCTGGACTGCTAGCTGATGACTTCAGAGGAATCAGAGGAGGTGACATTTTAGCTGGATCCTAAAGGATAAGTAGGAGTTCGGTAGGCTGACAAGGGTGAGGTTTGTTGCAGAGAGTAACCTTTGCAAAGAGGATAAAACATGTAAAATGTGGAGGTGGAAGAAGAATAACTTGCTTGAAGAACAGTGAGAATTTCTGAGTGATTGTCTCCCAGGGTCCACAGGGGAAGCAGCAGGAAGAAGGCTGGAAAAGTAGGTTGGGCCAAATCATGGAGGGGCTAAAGGAACTGTACATTAGTTGGTGAGAAAGGAAGACTTACTGGAGATATTTAAACAGAGGAGCAGCATGATTACATTTGTGTTATACTTTGAGCAATGGGGAAGATGGACAGGTAGGTGAGAGTTTAAAAAGGAAACCAGAAAATCAATCAAAAGGCAGTTGGAGGCTCACACCTGTAATCCCAACACTTGGGAAGGCCAAGGCAGGAGGATCGCTGGGGTCCAGGAATTTGAGACCAGACTGGGCAACATAGTGAGACCCCATCTCTAAAAAAAGAAGTTAGCTGGTATAGTGGTGCATGCCTGTGGTCCCAGCTACTCAGGAGGCTGAGATGGGAGGATCGCTTGTGCCTGGGAGGTCGAGGCTACAGTGAGCCATGATCACACCAATGAATTCCAGCCTGGGTGACAGAGCAAAAGCCTATCTCAAAAATAAATAAATAAATAAATAAATTACAGTTCGAATTAGCTAAGAAACACATAGTCCCCCAAAGAAGGAATTGGTTGGCAAAGTATTTTAAGAAGCAGAATCAATAAAACTCAGTGACCCTAAAGCTTCTCACCTGGGCCTGTGTGAATGGGGAGGACATTAACCTTGGCAGGGAATAAAGGAGGAAGGGCTCATTTGTTCATCTATTTATTTGTTCAACAGACACTTGGTCAGAGCACAGGAACCTGCCTCAGGTACTGGGGCTACAGTGGCGATTCAGACACAGGCCTGCTCTTACAGAGCTCATAGCCTCATGAGCAAGGCAGACGAGTAAACACACTGATTACAAGGCAAAGTAGTGTGTGGGCCGCCCCCTGAGTCAGAGTCTAATGGTGACGTCTTGACATCTCGCCCTCGCTGGCATGGCCAGCCCTAGAGGCAGCACTGGTTCCTCTGGTCACTCTGCCACCCCCTCACTGAAGAGGTCCACTCTGGTTTCCGCAGGGCACAGGGGAAGAGCCTGATGTGGACATTTGGTGATGGCAGAACTGGAGCCAGGGCACAGCTTCTATGAAGGCAGGGCAAAAACTGGGCCTCCCAGTGGGTGAGCCACATCAGTGCCCACCTGGGAAATCCAAGAGCCAATGCTGGTAGAACTGGATAGAAACCCCTAATCAAGGCTATGGGGGGGAACAGAGCCAAGAGTTTATTTTTAATTTATTTTTATTGTTTTAGAGACAGGGTCTCACCCTGTTGCCCAGGTTTAAGTGCAGTGGTGCAATCGCAGCTCACTGCAGCCTCAAATTCCCAGGCTCAAGCGATCTTCCCACCTCAGCCTCCTAAGTAGCTGGGACCACAGGTGTGCACCACCACACTCAGCTAGTTTTAAATTTTTTTTGTAGAGACGGGGTCTCCCTATGTTGCCCAGGCTGGTCTTGAACTCCTGGGTTCAAGCGATCCTCCCAGCTCGGCCTCCCAGAGTGCTGGGATTAGAGGCATGAGCCACTGTGCTCAGCCAAGAACCAAGAGTTTAAAGCTGGGCAGATATGAGACAAGAACAAGCCAGAATATCCAGGGATGATTGCCCTAAACCCCAGGGAACTCGCTGTTTTTCCCTGATGGCTGGTATGCGCATGGTACTCGGGTTCTAGGGGCTGGTAAAGAGGGTCAGAAGTAGCCCTCTAACCAGTGCGCTGGTTTCTACATGCTGCAGAGAAGTGGCCCAGTCATCACATCCTTTTCCGTCCTCCCAGGTAACCCGCATCAGTTCATCTGGGTGTGCTGTGGATTGCAAGGCATGAAGATTGACTATCTGTAATTGTTTCTGCAGGAGGCAAGCTGCAGGAGACAGAGGGAGGTAGAGCGAGGGGCCAAGTACGCAGACAGCAGGGCCTGTGAGGAGAGGATTGTTCCCCACTCTCCCTCTCCAGTTTCCTCTCTTTAGAAAGAAAAAGGAATGGATAGGGTCAGCAGAATCTGGAGGCTGCGTTGAAGCTGCCCGTGCTTCTGAACGAAGCAGCCAGTGCTGCTCGACCATATGGGACACCCGTGGAATTCAGGGCCCCTCTCAGAACATTCAGGCCATGTGGACAAGGTCAGCCTCAGGGTGAGGGAAGTGGGTAGAGAAAAAGATAACAGGAAATGAACAAGAAAGGGAGCTGCAAAGAGAAAAAAGAGAGCAGGAGAGGAGTAAAGAGGTGAGGGCCCTGTTTCCTGTCCCTGGATTCTTACAGCTCTGCTCACAGCAGCTTCATTTTACACAGTGGCACCGACAGCTGATGTGGCCCCTTGGGGAGTCAGTAGTGGCAGGAGAAGGCTGGGTTGGGGACCAACTGGGTACGGCATGAGTTTCTGAACCTAGAGAACCTGAAGCCTGATGGTCCCTGATGGGAGATGACAATGGGTGGACTGAGCCACTGAGGGGAGGGAGGCGAGGTGGGAGGGAAGGGGGGTGCCATGGCAAGCATGTGAATGAGGACACTGGTGGCTGGAGTCCTGGGAGCACCGCAGTCTCCTTTTGGGGTTGATCGGAGCCCTTGGCAGCTTGGGCAGCAGCCATTCATTGCTGTCTTTTCATTTTATTAACTTTAATTTGTAACTGGGTTGATCAGCAACTGTTCTTCCTGGAGGGTGTAATTAGGGTTATAAATAAAGCCAAGTGGAGAGTTTGGACAACCAAGGGCTGTGCATTCTGTGCTATACTGAGCCCGGGGTCCCCCACGACACCCTCCCTGGAGGACGCCATTTTCCAGCAATAGGTTTATTGCCTCATTGACTCAAAGGGAAGGCTGAAGTTGCACAGAACCTCATACTTCATGATTTGGAAGGAGTCAGCTTTGGCAATCTTGATCTTCTAGAAATCAGCCATTTGGGGTATTTCCTGGTGGAGCCTTTTTAATTTAGAGCCCACAGCATTCAGTTGATCCCAGATGTCCCAGCTCTTCCTTGACACCATCTAGGTATAGTGCATGCTCCTCCCCACCTACCTCGTCCAGGCTGGACCCAAGGTCCCTCAGATCTGACTGCTTCTCTCCACCCCTACTGCCCAGGCTTTAGTTCAAGGACAACTCAGTTTCCCTCTGGATTATTCCTTGGTCCTCCTGGTCTCCCCATGGACCTCTCACTGTCTCCAAAGTAACCATCCTAAAGTACAAATATCTCCTTGTTATAGCGCTCCAGGACAACACCAAACAGTCAGCCCCTCACATCTCTTGCCTTTGCACATGCAATTTCCTTCTCTTTGAATTTGTGTCTCTCTCTTGCTCTTACACGTCCATCATTGCTGGGTCTGAAATTGGTCCTCTACCTCTTAAATCCTGTGTGTCAGTGTCATTCTGGATTTGGAGATGCATTTTGGACAGGGATCGTATCTCTGAATTTTTTTTCTCCAAGGTCTATCCCAGATAAGGCCCATATATAGATGTTCTAGGTGATAAGGTTCTAAATGTTCTACATGATAAAGCTGCTGCTGTATATGTGGCTAAGTGTTGAAACCAACACTGTCCAATAAAACTTTATGTGGCGATGGAAATGTCCTATATCTGCCATGTCCAATATGGTAGCCACTAACAACACGTGGCAATTGAGCATTTCAAATGTGACTATTGCAATGAAGGAACGAAATTAATTGTATTGAATTTTAACTTAAGTAATTTAAATTCAAATAGCCACATGTGGCTAGTGGCTACCATATTGGACAGCACAGGTTTGGCTTAAGCCAACTCGGAATAAGGGTTAGTTAACAAGACTTCCTGCCTGTATCAAATTCAGCACCTCACAGCTACTTTTCAATCTTTGAATAAAATAAATAGCAGTAACAACAATATTTAATCCAGGATTAAGTATTGTTTTGATAGCTCAGACTGGGGCAGTGTCACAGGCTTATCATCCCAGGCAAACTTTTGATAGTCCAGGGCAATTTCATCTGTTTAAAACATGCTGAGGCTGGTGGGATCTTGCCAGCAAATGCCTTCTAAAGACGGTGGAACATGTCCGGGTGTGGTGGCTCATGCCTGTAATCCCAGCACTTTGGGAGGCCGAGGCGGGTGGATCACTTGAGGTCAGGAATTTGAGACTAGCCTGGCCAACATGGTGAAACCCCATCTCTACTAAAAATACAAAAATTACCTGGGTATGGTGGTGCATGCCTGTAGTACCAGCTACTTGGGAGGCTGAGCCAGGAGAATCACTTGGACCTGGGAGTCAGAGGTTGCAGTACACTGAGATAGCACCGCTGCACCTGCACCTGCACCCCAGCCTGGGCAATAGAGTGAGGCCCTGTCTCAAAAAAAAAAAAAGAAGAAGAAGGAGGTGGAGCATGATGAACCCAGCTAAGTGAGCTGCTCCAGGCATGAGTAGTGGTATTCCCCAAGCAGGGGAGAATGGTTTCTTAGGTATCCTGAAATGTGAGAGAAACTATATCCCGAGAGTCTTACAGTGAAGATCTGAATTTATCCTAAAAAGGTTATTTATTGGCCCAGCCCTAAAAACTTTAAAACTGGGGTAGAAATAGGACTAGTTCAGCAGATGTGCAGTGCCAGGCTATTAGGTTTCCTTAACTCTTGCTCCAAGGGTAGATCCTTTCTTCTGCCTGTACTTTCTTGGCAATTAGCAATGTGTCTGAATACAAAAAGAAAGCTTAATCCTTTCTTTCTGGGCAGCTGCATCCTTTGAGTTAGGGAAGCCCAGAGCTCTCTGGTGACTGATGGCAGGGTGGAACAATGGGTCAGACAGGGAGGTGAGAGCAGGGGTGGGACACTGACAGCAAAAATACAAAGTTCTCCAGCTCCAGTGCCTACCCCAGTTATCAGCCTGTGCTAATGAAAAGTGAAGACTCAGGAAAAGAAACTCTCAGCTGCCTTGGCCTCTAGAAGAAATGGTTTTGATGGGGGTCGGGGGAGCAGCAGGCCGGGGAATAGGATGAGGCTGCCAGCATGGCAGTAGCTCTGTTTAAAAACACACTTGGCCAGGCGCATGGCTCACGTCTGTAATCCCAGCACTTTGGGAGGCTGAGGTGTGTCAATCACCTGAGGAGTTTGAGACCGGCCTGACCAACATGGTGAAACCCCGTCTCTACTAAAAATACAAAAATTAACCGGGTGTGGTGGCGTGTACCCGGCACTCAGGAGGCTGAGACAGGAGAATTGCTTGAACCTGGGAGGCAGAAGTTGCAGTGAGCTGAGATCGCATCACTGCACTCCAGCCTAAGCCACAGAGCTAGACTCCGTCTAAAAAAAACAAAAACACTCTCACAGGATGGGAAGAGCTAGCAAAAGGAAAATAATTACAGCATTTTAGCCAACACTGTATCTGCTTAAACTCACATATAAATAGATCCTTAAGCCCTTCTCTACTTGGCATAGCCACTTTAACCTCATCCATTAGCAGGGACTTTGAGGGGGCAGGAGTATGTTTTCTGGTGAAGCAAAGAACCACCCCCACAACCAAAGCACCGTACAAACTTACGAAAAAAACAAACAACAAAAAAAAAACAAACAAACAAAAAACCCCTGCTCAGTCCCTGGGGAAGAGAAAAGGCCAGGATATGGAACAGAGAGGGAAGGGCTGCATTCAAAATCCCGTCCTACCCATACATTGTAAAATGGTACAACCACTTTAGGAAACAGTTGGGTGGTTTCTTTAAAAGTGAAACATACACTTACCACGTGACCCAGCAATCCCTCTTCCAGTTACTAATGCGAGAGAAATGAACACATGCATCCACATGATGATTTATATACAAATGTTCATAGCTGCTTTATTCATAATAGCTGCCAACTGGAAACAACCCAGATGTCCAAACACAGGTGAATGGATACACAAACTATAACATATCCATATAATGGAATATATTACTCTGCAATAACAAGGAAAGAACTACGATAGACACAACAATATGAACGAATCTTGAAATCATTAGGCTGAGGGGGAAAAGTCAGAGGTAAGAGTAGAGTAGAAACTGTATGGTAACGTTTACGAAACATGCAAATCTGATCTGTCATGACGGAAAGCAGATTGGTGCTTGCCTGGGGCCAGGGAAGGGGCGTGACTGACTCAGAAGGGGCCACAGGGAACCTTTCAGGGTAACGGAAATGTTCTCTACCTTGGTTATTGTGGTAGGTATGCAAACATGCAACAGTGCACCTAAAATGGGCACATTTTGTTGTGCGTAAGTTAGACCTCAACAAAGTTGACTTAAGAAATAATTCCTTCCCGAAAGCCTGGCCTACGAGGTGCGGGCAAAGAGAGAGGCCTCCCTCAAGGCACTGGCGATACTGCCAAGCTGGAAAAACGGCTCGCTGGCAGCCTGGAAAAGGCCGTTCTCTGGCTCTTGATCCTTAAAAGGCTGGAATTTCTGGCTGAACAAGAAGGCCTGGGCCCAGTCCCCAGTGGGCAGCTTCTCCTCAGCTCTGGGCAGGGTGCCCGGCCACCCCTCACACAGGTGCTGGCTTGCTGCCCAAACACAGGACCAGGGGGCATGGGCAGGCCCCCACAGCCCTGCTGGGGGAAGAGGAGGAGACCAGCCCATAGCCAGCCCAGCCTCAGCCCCAGCAGCCTGTGGCTGGCAGGGCCTCTGCCTACACAGCAAGCTCTGAGTGGGGGGATGGGAGCAGCGCCCAGGCACCCACCCAGCTCCCCCAACCCAGAGTGTCACCAGGGACCTTTACCCTGAATGGGGATGGTTTTAACAGCCCCTAGAGAGGGTCAGGGCATCTGTGACAGGACAGGGTCTGAGCCCCGGACTTTCACCTCTCAGCCCAGTGCCCTTTTCCCCACACCAGCCCAAGCTCCCAGTGATTCGCTGGGGGAGGGATTTCTAACGGGGCTGGTTCTGAAGAAAAGCTCTCCAGGGCAGGGCCTGTGAAACCCAAGGACTGACTGCTGTGGGGGCTGGATAGCCTTTGGGGACAGAGGAGGGGAGAGGGTGGCGGAACCTAAACAGCTGCTTTGTCCTAGGGCAACCCAGCTTCCCAGGTGTGACCATCACCTCTGCCTCTGACCTGAGTCTCAGACCAGAGCCAGCTGAGGCCTGGGTGCTCCCTTCAGCCCCTTCTGGTTCTGCAATTCAAGGCCCAGTTAACCCCCTGTGGGGTCATAGAGAAGCTTGCAGAGGGTGGAGCCTGGGACCTGATTCTGCTCACCCTGGACTCTGGCACAGCCAGTGCCTTCTGGCAACAGGGACCCTCCGGGGTCCCAGGAGCCCTGGAACCTCCTCTGCTCCCTCTGGCTCTGGCTCTGGCTCTGTCTCCCGCCCCACCCCCTTCCCTGTTGCCACCTGCACCTGTTTTTCCGGCCTCGCTCAATCTCTCCAATCCACAGGCTGTTTGTTCCCAGGGGTCGCCTCCCCTTATCTCCCAGGCAGCTGTTGGCCATGGCCTGAAGGTACAGAATTCATTGTTAACTCTTCAGCTTCCCTCACACACTCCACCCCCAAAAACCATAGCAGCAAAGAGCACCAGGGAGAGCCCAGGGTTGGGGGCTTAGGTAGTCTGGGGTCTGGCCCTCCCTGCTGTGTGAACTTGCCTCATTGTGTGACCTTGAGCTGGTCACTTAACCCCTACATTTCTGTTTTCTCATTGGTAAAATGAGAGCATTTTACCTTATTACCCCAGCTCTGTACCTCTTCCCCCGCCACACACACACACTCACACACTCTTTCTCTCTGTCTGTCTCTCTGTTCTTAAAATGTAGGGCTATCAAATAACACTCATCCAATAATTATTAATTCAGGAGCTGATTTTTTTTTCTTTTTCAGACAGAGTCTTGCTCTTGTCCCCCAGGCTGGAGTGCAGTGGCGTGATCTTGGCTCACTGCAACCTCTGCCTCCCAGGTTCAAGCAATTCTCCTGCCTCAGTCTCCCAAGTAGCTGGGATTACAGGCACCTGCCACTACGCCCGGCTAATTTTTGTATTTTTAGTAAAGATGGGGTTTCCCCATGTTGGCCACGCTGGTCTCAAACTCCTGACCTCGTGATCTGCCTATCTTGGCCTCCCAAAGTGCTGGGATTACAGGCATGAGCCACCATACCCGGCCAGGAGCTGATTTTGTATGAAGCAAAACTAATCAGAGCTTCTGAGCAGCATGTCCTGGTTTTGTTTCATACAAAACAGAATCCTGAATTAGTAATTACTGAATAAATGTACATTTATCATGTTCCTCATTATAATTCCAGCAATGAAACTTGACATTTTAGTTAAGCCACTGTACCCTTCTCACAGATAAATGTTCTATTTTCTGTTAGGGTTTTATAAAGATAAAAAACAGCAACAGGTCTCTTTCTCTCTGCTCTTTTCGGATCTGGGGTGGGGCGTGGGGAGCCAGGAACAGGTGACCTTCCAGACCCCTTGTATTGCTGGGTTAGGAGGCTCACGTGTATTCCATTGGCGAATACACTAGTCAATCATTAGGCCCATTATCAGTCCCACCTACCAATGCCTGGCCCCTATCAAAGACCAGTACAGAATAGAAAAGGGCCAGCAGGACCGGGGTGGAAAACCCTGCTCCCATCACAAACCCTTCTGCCTCTGCCCGCCCAGCCCACAATGAACACCAGACTTCAGAGCTACTGCCAGTGGAAATGGGAAGGGACCACTTCTGCGAGCACTTTAGGATTTCTCCAAGGGATGAGAAAGACTGGTTAAGAGTTCAGGGGGGCACAGTGGCTCACACCTGTAATCCCAGCACTTTGGGAGACCGAGGCAGGAGGATCACCTGAGGCCAGGAGTTTGAGACCAGCCTGGCCAACAGGGTGAAACTCCGTCTCTACTAAAAATACAAAAATTAGCCGGGCATGGTGGCAGGGACCTGTAATCCCAGCTACTGGGGAGGCTGAGGCAGGAGAATCGCTGGAACCTGGGAGGCGGATGCTGCAGTGAGCCAAGATTGGGCCACTGCACTCCAGCCTGGGCGACAGAGTGAGACTCTGTCTCAAAAAAAAAAAAAGGCTGGGCACAGTGGCTCACGCCGGTTATCCCTGCACTTTGGGAGGCTGAGGCGGGTGGACCGTGAGGTCAAGAGATCAAGACCATTCTGGCCAACGTGGTGAAACCCTGTCTCTACTAAAAAAAAAAAAAAAAAAAAAAAAAAAAAAACTCTACTAAAAAACAAAAACAAAATACAAAAAATTAGCTGGGCATGGTGGCGTGTGCCTGTAGTCCCAGCTACTCAGGAGGCTGAGGCAGGAGAATCGCTTGAACCCGGGAGGCGGAGGTTGCAGTGAGCCGAGATTGCACCACTGCACTCTAGCCTGGGGCGAGACTCCGTCTCAAAAAAGAAAAAAAAAATCCATTCCCTACTGGACACTCTACCATGATGTCTTAGAGGTGCCTCAAATTCAATTTGTTTAACCAACCCATTATTCTCCCTCTGGGGATGGGAGAGATGCCCCTCTGGCTGAACCCCCAACCTATACATCTGACTGTCAATCACCCAGGCTCTGCCTTCTGACCCCTAACTCCCCTCAGCCCCTGTCAGGACTTCTAGGCCAGAGCTCCAGTTCCTAATGGTGTTTTCTCCTTCACCTCCCTCAGCCCAGGCCTCACCAGGGCCCTCATGGCTCATGGTGGGGGCCTCCCATCTTCCTACCCATCACCACACTGGAGCCAGGGGGCTTTTTCACATCACCTGTGACTGATCATCCGTAGCATTGGTCAAAACCTTCAGTGACTTCATGCAAAGACACAGCATGTGTGCGAGACAATGGGGAGAAAAACAGGGAGTAACTAAAGTTCTTGGGGGAAAGGTGGTGAACCATTGATCACTCCAGACCTTTAATTTCACAAATGAGAAATATAAGACTCAGAGACACAGAATACCCCACTCAAGGTCACCCAGCAAGGCAGAGGCAGATGGTATATTTGGGGGACAGTGACGCTCTGTCCCACCTGGCATGCTGTCCACCCCCCATGTCTCCACTGGGCACTGTACTCCAGCCACATGGAGCTTCTGTGTGCCCTAAACTTGAACACCTCTTTCACCCTACTTCCTTCTTCATGTAGGCATATCCTTCCTCTCCTCCCCACATCCACAGTCCTAGCCACCCGCCCAGGCCCAGCTCAAGTGCTGCCTCCTCCAGGAAGGCTTCCCTGAATGCCTGTGCTGACCTCCTCTGCATGCCTCCCCTCCCATCACTCAGCATTCTCAGGTTTGGTTAGAATCATTCTTGGGCATGTCCTCCAGGCGGGGTGGGACTTGTCTTACTCACCTTCGTATCTTCAAGAGCACCCTGCACAGTGCCTGGCCTGTCACAGGTGCTCAACAGGTATTTCTGGAAGGAATTATCATTACATTTATATTGTCGTTATGCATGTCTGGCACTGACAGTTGAGTCAGCCACTGTTCTCAGTGTACGAGTCAGAAGACATGTGTCTTCAAAACAGTCCCAATGATTAGCCCCATTTCACAGACGAGGAAACTCAGGCTCAAAGGAAATTGATTGCTTGCCTTGGGTCTCACTGCCAGAAGAAGGCAGAGTTGAAACTTGACCCCAAGTGCGGCTGATTCTAAAGCCTGTGACTCTTTTTTTTTCTAAAGACGGAGTCTTGCTGTGTTGCCCAGGCTGGAGTGCAGTGGCACGATCTCTGCTCACTTCAACCTCCGCCTCCTGAGTTCAAGCGATTCTCCTGCCTCAGCTTCCCAAGCAGCTGGATTACAGGTGCGTGCCACCATGCCCGGCTAATTTTTGTAATTTTAGTAGAGACGGGGTTTCACCATGTTGGCCAGGCTGGTCTCAAACTCCTGACCTCAGGTGATCTGCCTGCCTCTGCCTCCCAAAGTACTGGGATTACAGGTGTGAGCCTTATAGCATCTGGCCCAGCCAAGCCTATAACTCTTAATCTCTGTGTTCTCTCTGCAGCAGAGATGATAGCGCTCCTGGAGGCTGGCTGGGAAGCTGGTCAGGGTCCCGGGACTCTGCCACCCCCAACGGCCCTTGTAGCCTTGGGGAGTCCTGTGATCCAAGGCTGGAGGATTGAGTCCCCTCCAGGTCTCATAGCAGACGAATAGGAGGTTCACCCAGGCCTGTTTTGTCGTGGCCCCATTGAGGGGCCGCCCTCCTCTGTGGTTTAGAGCATGCCGTGGAATCCCTAGCACAGCCGGGTGACGAGCGTTCCCCGCTGGCCCCCTGCCACAGGAACACAAAGTACCTTTGCACATAACCTTTCTTTGTCCCCTGCTGGTGACGGCAAATAGGGCAGGCCCAGGGCAACGTGGTAAGGTGGCAGAAGTTTGTTTTGGACAGTGTTTGCAGTTTCTCTGTTCCCTTTCCACCAGGGGTTACCTCCTGCTGGCTGACCCCTTCCTGTGCTGCAGGCTGGAATATAGGGTTTAACCCTGTTATAACCCAGAGGAACGCAAAAGGAGGAACATCAGGCTTTATGGAGAGACTGGAAATGAACTGGAGGTTTTCCTTGCTCATGAAACCTGGCTCACCCTACAGGTAGTCCCAAAGAGAGCTTGTGATTTTCTTTCCCCTTTGGTCCCCCCACCCCTTCAGAGCTCTCTGGGAAGCTATGCTCTTTCACTGCTTTCCCTCCCCTGATCAGAGTCCCTGTGCCAAGGCTCCTGGATACTGGGGCTGGAAAACCTCCTGTCCCTTCCACCACTCCTGTGCCCTCCAGGGAAGGGGTCTGGGGTCTCGGGGCTCACCCCCACCTGTGTGCCAGCCCCGGTCCTAGGCCTGCACAGACATCAGCTCGCTGATCACTACCAGAACCTCAACTCTTCTCCTCATTTCATGAGGACACCGAGGCTCAGAGGCGTTCGTGATACTCAAGATCACACTGCCAGAGCCTGAGTTACTGGGATTTGAACTTTGGTCCGTGTGGCTGCAAAGCCCTTGCTGCTATGATTCTCTTTCCACTTGCTATAGCCCATGTCCCTCTGGGCAAGTCTGACACCCTAGCTGCCCTCAACTACCTGGCCCCATGGCGTCTGAGAGGGCGAGGGGAGCACAGGGACTGGGCACAGAGGCCAGTTGGGGTCAAGGCAAGGGGGCTGCCCAGCACAGTGGTTCTGCTCCAGAGGTGTAGTCAGACTGCCTGGGTTGGCTCATGCCTGGGTCTGTCATCGTGGGCAGCGTGACCAGCCTAAACCTCAGTTTTCTCTTTTGTCACCTATGTGCTAAAAATACCTATTTCTGGAGATTCTTGTGAGGATTAAATGAGATCTTCCAAGCCAAGTGCTTTGCATAGTGACGCAGGGTAGGTGCTCAAGAAAAGTTTGTTGTCTGCCTGTGGTCTGGGTGGGGGCAGGGTGGGGCTGCGACGGTGAAGAAATGACACAGAAACCCACAGGAAACTTCATCATCTAGATGGTACATGGATGGCACATTCAAGGGAAGTAACAAAACGAGAAGAAAAAACTTTTACATTTTGGCTGAGCAAAGGCAACAATATAATTACCATCATTTATAAAAACCGCCTCCCATTAATGTCTAATTCCCACAAAGCGCAACAATGATTATCTCATTAACTATGTGTCAGATTAACTTTGTTGCAGGTTTTATTTGATTAAAACAGTGAACTCACAACACATATGCTCATTCTTCATAGTCTGTGGTTTCTGGAGCATAGTCCTCTGTTGGCAACTTTTTCTAAATTAGAGGGCATGTTTCTGGGTAAGTTGTTTTTTTGAAATTTAGTTATCTGGAGTCCCAAAGCACCCAGGGTGGAGGGAAGGGCTCAGAGCTTCCTATTAGCTTCCACCTTTGGATTTGCTAAGGCCAGTGATGAAAGATGAATTATGTATCCATATTTTCGAGACTTTGGGGGCTGGGCTTGGGCTTGGGCCGGCCACCGTGGCTCATGCCTGTAATCCCTGCACTTTGGGAGGCCGAGACAGGTGCATCACATGAGGCCAGGTGTTCGAGACCAGCCTGGCCAACGTGGTGAAACCCTGTCTCTACTAAAAATACAAAAATTAGCCAGTCATGGTGGCAGCACCTGTAATCCCAGCTACTCAGGAGGCTGAGCCAGGAGAATCACTTGAACCCAGAAGGTGGAGGTTGCAGTGAGCCAAGATCATGCCACTGCACTCCAGCTTAGCCAACAGAGCAAAACTCTGTCTCAAAAAAAAAAAAAAAAGTCTTATTCGAATATTTTACTGTGTGCATTTGTATTACTTTTGTGACATATATAATTTTTTAATGTCTGGTAGTGGAAGATACTGTTTTTGTTCCCTCCCCCTCCCCCTGGCTCCGATACATTGAAAACTCGAAAGTTGTTATATCTTGGATTCTGTTTCCTCCATGAGGAGAAAAATTTGTTATCTGTCATATGCACTTAAGCACCTGATGTTTTTCTCATTTTCTGGTAGGTGGTGCAGACCCCCGTCCCCTCCTCCTCACCCCTACCTTAACAGGGAGAAGCTGCTTGTGGACAGCTCCCAGCTGCACAGGGAAATCGCTGAAGATTTCTAATAGGGAAGTGTCACACTTTGCCAACTCTGGAGAAGACAGAATAATTGGCTGGAATCGCAGACCAGATCAGTGGTACAAGAGAAGGCAGAAGCTCGGTGGGGAGGGGTTGGTTCCCCAGCAGTTGGCTGGGCATCTCCCACAATGCCAGACCAGTATCATTGTATCCTGAGGCTCGGGCCATTCCGTGGCCCCTGGTCATCCCCAGGAGCTGGAGTATGTGTCTGCTGCACTGTGGGAGAGCCCCTGCACCCACACTGAACCCAAGGGTGACCCTTTCCCTGAGATCAAGTGATGTAGGGGCTCAGGAAGAGCCCAGTTGCAGTGCTCAACTCCACCGGAAGGGAAGGGGAGGGAAGGGGGCAACAGAAAACCCTGTTGTCATGCCAGAAAAGGAAAGCTCGAGATCGTCTGGGAAAGGGTGTCCGCACTGTCCTTCTTCCCCAGGGCTGTGCAGACCGATGGTCTGCAGGTACAAGTACCAAGCAGAGAGGCCCTGCTCTGATTCATACTTAGCTCTCTGGGAGAGAGACAAGGGCAAGCTTGGATCCTGGAGGACCAGAGAGGGAAGCCCCTGACCTAGGAGCTAGGAAGGGGAGGGCATTTATTTGTTCTATCTGCTCCTGATCAAAATGTAGACTCCACATGTGGCCTGTGGAAACAGACCCCTCACCTCCAGCTCAAGGCTCCTGTGTACTGTCCTCCTCTAGTCCCTTCTCTGTGGTCTAGCTACTTTGCCTCAGCCACTGGGCATCAGATCTAGGCGGCATGGTCTAATAGAAATATAACCCGAGCCACACATAGAATATAATATTTTCTTTTTTCTTGTTTTTTTGAGATGGAGTCTTGCTCTGTCACCCAGGCTGGAGTGCAGTGGCGTGATCTCGGCTTACTGCTTGCTGCAACCTCTACCTCCTGGGTTCAAGCAATTCTCATGCCTCAGCCTCCCAAGTAGCTGGGATTACAGGCGTGTACCACCATGCCTGGCTAATTTTTTTATTTTTAGTAAAGATAGAGTTTCACCATGTTGGCCAGGCTGGTCTCAAACTCCTGACCTCAGGTGTTCCACCTGCCTCAGCCTCCCAAAGTGCTGGGATTATAGGCATGAGCCACTGCACCCAGCCAGAATATAATATTTTCTACTAGCCACATTTAAAACAAGGAAACAGGTAAAATTAATTTTTTGAATATATTTTGCTTAACCCAATATGTCTAGAATATTATAATTTCAACACGTAAACAATTTAAAAAGTAAAGAGATCTTTTATATTCTTTTTTCATACTAAATTTTCAAGATCTGATTGGTATGTAGTTTGCGCTTGTGGCACATCTCAGTGTGGACTAACTGTTCCAGTGCCCATGGGCACATGGCCATGGTTACCATATTGGAGAGTGCAGGTCTAGCACTTTCCTTGTGCCCTCCACTCCCCACAGGGGAGGTCGTAGGCCTCCTCAGAGGCCCCTGTCCAGACCCCTTTGCCTTTCCCTGACCCAGGAGCAAATCATCCTTTGGTCCGGGGTGCCCATTTATGTTTCCTTAGTGGACAGTGGGGAAGGCAAGAGTCCTGGACTGGGCATCAGAAGGCTCTGCCACTCAGCCTGCTGTGTGACCTGGAGCAAGTTATCTCCCCTCTCTGGGCACTGGCCTCATTCTCTGTCAGATGAATTTTCATTAGATTTGTGACTTTCAAACTGTGGAACCTGTTCTTCCAAGGCAATCTCATGCCGAACTCCCATGTATAAATCACAGGAGAGTGGAGCTGCTCAAGGCACTGTGAGCTGCTGCCTCCAGCTCCCAGCCTGGAGATCACTCAATGGCCAGGCCCTGGAGCACAGTGGGTGAAAACCTGGCACTATCAGTCTGCAACTCACATTTTCAGACCTAATTTTCTTTTTTTTTTTTTCTTTCTTTCTTTCTTTCTTTTTTTTTTTTTTTGTGACAGACTCTCGCTGTGTCGCCCAGGCTGGAATACAGTCTCAGCTCACTGCAACCTCCGCCCCCCTCCCAGTTCAAGCGATTCTCCTGCCTCAGCCTCCTGAATAGCTGGGACTACAGGTGCCTGCCATCATACCGGCTAATTTTTGTTTTAGTAGAGACAGGGTTTTGCCATGCTGGCCAGGCTGGTCTCAAACTCCTGACCTAAGGTGATCCACCTGCCTCTGCCTCCCAAAGTGCTGGGATTACAGGCATGAGCCACCGTCCCGGCCTCACATCTAATTTTCTAAACCTGCAAATGACACTGTAGGTTGCTTATGGGCCCGTGTACATAGTAAAAGTATGAAAACATGCATAGGAAATGCGCTGGTTTCAAGTTAGTGGTCTCCTCTGATGAGGGAGGAAGGAGGATGGGCTAGGGATGTCACTTCAGTTCTATTGCCAAAATTTAATTTTTTTATTGAAAGAGACCTAAAGAGAATAGAGTGAAATATTAACATGTGTCCAAATTTAGTGGTGGGTTTGTAGCTGAGATATTACTCTGTACTTTTCTGTATATTTGAAATCTTTTACAACTTTAATTTGAAACTTTAAGAAGGACAAATAAATATAATCTGATCTCACCTTAGGCATAGAATTTATTTATTTATTTATTTATTTATTTTAGACGGAGTCTCGCTCTGTCTCCCAGGCTGGAGTGCAGTGGCGCAATCTTGGCTCACTGCAACCTCCACCTCCCAGATTCGAGTGATTCTTCTGCCTCGGCCACCCAAGTAGCTGGGACTACAGGCACGTGCCACCAAGCCCGGCTGATTTTTATATTTTTAGTAGAGACGAGGTTTCACCATGTTGGTCAGGCTGGTCTCGAACTCCTGACCTTGTGATCAGCCCACCTTGGCCTCCCAAAGTGCTGGGATTACAGGCGTGAGCCACTGCATCCAGCCAGGCATAGAATATTTTTAAATGGTCAAGTAAAATGTAACTTTCCCTCCCCACAACACACTTGGTAATCCCTAAGACCCCCCCCCCCACCACCTCCCTGCTCTGGTAGTTCTGGAATGTAGGTGCTCAATTGACCAAGGGTCAGGAGTTCTGAGGAAGCAGACAGCAGCTGAGCAGTTATTCGGTAAGTATCGACTCTACCTTTGGGGTATCAGGTATGTGGGGGTCCCAGGGAATTGAGACCCAACCCTGGTTCAAGAGGAGCCTGAGACGGGTGAGACCTTTCATGGTTAACCTGGCCTCAGGGATGGCTGTGAGGGGCTGAGGGAGGAGGAGGGATCTGCACCTCTCTGGCTCCCATGCCCCCAGCCTGTGGTCTCTGGGTGGAGGGAGGCCCCTCCTCTCCATCACTCACTGCTCTTCCCTCTCCTATCGCAGCTTGACTCTCCAATGCACTGCGGATTGCCTTGGGCCCCTCTGGCCGAGTTTTGGGGGGCTCAGCTCACCCCTCTGAATGTGTGTGTGTTCTCCCCTGGGCTCCATTGCTGGTTCCTCCCAGTCACCGTTTCCCCCACATCCACTGATGAGGCCCCAAGCTCAGAAAGTTTAGGAGACCTGCCAGGGTCACCCTTCTGGGCTGGGCATGGCAGGAGGAGGGTTGTGGGAGCGCAGCCAGGTACCAAGTCCAGTGAGGTTATTTGACCCCAGCAAACAGGTCCTGCTGGTTTGCCATTTGGAGAGAGTTTGGCCCCAATTCTCATGGGCTGGTTAAATGGTAACTTGTCTTCAGTTGTTTGTGGAAATGTGACAGGGCACAGGATGTGAAATGTGACCAGCTAGGCCAGAAAAGCCGTGTGAGGCCCAGCTAGCTCTGGGCATTGGACAGCAAGCCATGCTTCCCTCCCCTCCCCTCCCCTCCCCTCTCCTCTCCTCTCTTTCGAGACAGAGTCTCACTCTGTCACCCAGGCTGGAGTGCAGTGTCGTGATCTTGGCTCACCATGACTTCTGCCTCCCAGGTTCAAGCAATTCTCCTGCCTCAGCCTCTTGAGTAGCTGGGATTACAGGCACCCGCCACCATGCCCAGCTAATTTTGTATTTTTAGTAGAAACAGGGATTTACCATGTTGGCCAGGCTGGTCTCAAACTCCTGACCTCAAGAGATCCACCCGCCTCAGCCTCCCAAAGTGTTGGGATTACAGGCATGAGCCACTGTGCCTGGCTCTTTTCTTTCTTTCTTTTTCTTTTCTTTTCTTCCTTTCTTTTTTCCCCCCAAGGTTTCACCCTGTTGCCCAGGCTGGAGTACAGTGGCATGATTACGGCTCACTATAACCCTGAACTCCCAGGCTCAGGTGATCCTCCGGCCTCAGCCTCAGCCTCCCAAGTACTAGAAGTACTAGGACTACAGACACATGCCACACCTGGCTAATTTTTTTTTCTTTTTTTTTTTTTGGAGACTGGGTCTGGCTATGCTGCCCAGGCTAAGCAATACTTATTTTCCTTATTTTTATTCTAATAAGATTCCAGAATCTTCCCATTTCACATGTCTTCCTAGCCAGATGAGTAAGAGCAAGGAGGAGTGGTGATGTTAATAACAGAGTGACACAGCCATTGAGGGCCTTTCATTGGCAGAGTTCTTAACCAAGAGCAGCTGTGCCCATTTTACAGGAGGAACAACTGAGACAAAGAGGAGTGAGGTCACTATGAGTCACTGGCCTTTCTGGCCTAACTCAGACTAGGCTCAATATGGCTAAGCCAAAGAGACAGAGCAGGCTGGGGGTGGGGATGGAAAGAAACTCTGGTTCTTCAAAGAGAGTTGACTGTCCTTGCTGGCCTTAGACATCTCACCCCTTCCCTTTATTCAGTGCCTGCCTGATTAGAGCTGGACATATAGGATCTCATCTGCTCCCACAACCACCATCTAAAATAGGCAGAGCAGGTTTTACTTGCCCTGTGTTACAGACAAGGAAACAGAGTTACAGACAAGGAAACAGAGTCAGCAAGATTAGGAGCCTTGTCCAGTTCCACAGTTGGTCAGGCCCAGGGAGACCAGGCCTCTGGACACCAGCTCAAGATGCAGGCTTATCTGCGATTCCCAAGCTTATACCAGGCCTGACTCTGTTTCCAGCGAAAGAACCCCAGGACATAATGTTTCTGAGCTGAGTGTTAGATGGATCAGGGGCTAAGGATTTGGGAGGACCTTTCTTGAAATTAACAGCTGCTTCGAGAGTGAGGCTTCCGACCAGCCCTTTCTTTATTTCATCTGGGCCTAGTTTGGCAGACCTCCACCCCCAGCCCACAATCCCAGGTGGACAGAGGTAGTTCTCTCCAGCTTTTGGAGACCTCGGGGAGGAAGAAGCCTCGATCACCCACTCCTAGACAGTGTGTGTGAGCCCTCAGGCACCCAGGGTGGGCAATGCTTCCCAGACAGAGAGGGCATGCAATGCAAGTGAGGTGTCCATTAGACAGACCCAGGGCACTCCAAACCCCATAGAGTGACTCACTTTCTTTCTTGGCACCCCCAAACGACCCTACCTTCCTCAGCAGGTCTTGTGAAGGTGCAGTGACACAATGTGCATGAAAGAGGCTCGAGCAGGGCCTGGTGCACAGTAGGTGCTCAACAGCTCCACCCCGCCGTGCCCCGGCCTCTCGCCACGGCTTCCTGTGCCCCTGTGCTGTGATTTCAGCCTCAGAGGAATGGAAGACCCCAGGATTTCCCCCAAGAGGGAGTCTGGCATCCTCGCCATCGTGGTTGGCCCCTGTGCTCACCCATTGAGGCCACTCAGTGCTGTGCTGGGGTGGGAGATTCTTTATTGAGGAATCTGCAGAGGTCAGGGGAAGGCAGGAGCCAGGCCGGCCAAGGACAGCTGCCCACAGCAGGCCACAGCTGGGGCCCTCCCCACACTGCATGCTGGCTTGTTTTTCATGCAAAACCATGTTATGTAAATCAGTGCTGGGTTGAGCACACTCAAGTCAGAGTCAAGAATTGGGCTCCTCACCGCCCATCCAGGGTGTCTGAAGGCCTAGGCCAGCATACTCATTATTCAGCCAGAGCAGGTGGCCGAGCCAGCTGGGCTCTTCCCCAAATACTTTCAGGGAGGGACACTAGGCCTAGGACCTGGGGTCCACAGCCCTGAGGGGAAGGGGCAGAGGATGCAGACTCGGAAAGCCCAGTACCTGGTGAGTAGGGAAGGGTCCTCCCAGATGGTTCCAACCTTTAGCCCAATTCCTCTGTCTCGGAGGCAAAGGGAAAGGACGTGGCTGATCCCTGCAGAGCCCAAGGCCAGCCACCATCCTTTCATGGAGCCAGGCAACTTCGAGAAGCCACTGAGGCTCCTTGTGCTCCTTGTGTGGGCACAAAGTGTGGACTCCTGGAGGGGGTCTTTGGACCTCTATCTCAGCAGGGACATTCCTCCTCCCCCCGCCTTCCAGACCTCCTGCTCCAGATGCCTGGCTTCTCCAGGGCACCCCGATGGGTGGCTCTGCCACCCCAGGACACTGGACTGGGGCCACCCTTACAGAACCGGTTCGAAGCCAAACAATGGCACGTCACAGTGCAGCTGAGCCGGAGGCCTCAGCAGGGTAAGCACGAGTGAGGCTGTGGCCAAGAGGGGCATAGGTGCCAGGGACTCAGAGGCGGGCGCACGCGAGTGCCAGCAAGCCCTCACTGCCTAACATGGCAGCCCATGGCTTCCTCTCTTCCCTGTGACCTGACCGCAGCTTTGAGGACAGCACTTGCCCTCCCCTCCCAGGCAGCAGGCCCCTTCCCTGGCCCCAGAGGTGAAGGAGAGTGACTTCCCTGGGGAGAGGAAGCAGAATGATGGCCTGCAGGCTTCCTGCCGCGGGAGGGGCACTTCAGGTCAGAATGGCCGCCTCAACCTCATGGAAGCCTCCCTCTGGACTGACGAGTGACCGCTGTTGTGGCGGGAGGTCCACCTTCCCGCAAAGGGAGCCAAGAGCCCAGAGGGGTCCCTTGGCCCAGGGAGGGTGGGACACAGACATCTGGGTGGAAGTTGGACAAAGTCTGGCAGAATGGGGCACCAGGGCACAGTAAGACCCTGGCTGGGACACCGAGTGGGGACAGTCCCCAGCAATTCCCTTGGAGATAAAGAGCCTGCGGCAGGTCCCAGACTCTGGCAGAGGACAGACGGGAGGGGACAAGCTGGTGGTGGGGGTGAGCTGGCTAGGCAGAAAGCTCTGTGGACACCTGAGGCCTCCTCCTGGAATTGCCCCAAGCCATGTGGCTAAGGCCTAGGGAGACCCTCACCATGTGGGGTGGGGTGGGGTGGGGGCCCCTAGCCAAAGCTGGGAAAGGGCAGGGCCTTCAGAGAGCCTCCTGGGGATGGCAGCAGAGAGGAAGCCCGCGAGGCCTTTCCGAGCTCCCCGCTGCCCGGCTCTACTCCTGCCCAGCACACCGTGGGTGGACTCCAACCTACAGCTTCACTGATCTCAGAAGGTCCCACCCTCTCCCGCCTTGTGCTTCTGACTGTTTATTTCCTGCAGAGGAGTCAGTGTTACTGCCACTGAGAACAGAGATGGCTCCACCCAGAGGGCCCGCCCGCAGGGCACAGGGGACCCTTGCCCGTACCCCCCGCACCCTGGCTCCATCCTAATGCGGGGATATGAGCTTGGGCCTGTGTCACAGCTGCTTCCTGGGCCTCTGAATCCTCATCCTTGAGCTGAGGGCGTGAGACCGGAAAATCCAAGCCACCATCCAGCCCCAATGTCTCCCCATCCCATGACTCTCTTCCCCAAATAACACGTCTCCCCAAATACCTCTCCTCCTCCCCAGTGAGAGGAGGTGCAGTCTGGTGGGGAGCAGGGGAGGTTGTTGGATAACTGTGCCTTCTCCTCCCCAAATCTCAGCCTCTCCTTCTGGATCCCACACCCAGGGGCCCGGCAGTCACGGGGCTCAGGGTGCTCCCCAGCCTTTTCAGGTTACCCATCCCTGCACAGTAGCCATGATTTCATTTCCTCCTCACTGCAAGGTAAAGATCGTTAGTTCTCTTTTATATGTGAAGAGACTTAGACTCAGACAGACCTTGTGTCTTGCTCAAAGTCACCCGGCCAGTCAGGGGTAGGGCTGGGTTTCGAACCCAGGGGCAGGCCCTCTCCGCCCCCGGCATCGGTGCAGAGCCCTGGGTCGCCCTCCTCCAATGTCGTTGTGGTGTGAACAGCCAGGCGCCTTCATTCAGGGCCTGACTCTGCAGCCGCCAGAGCCTGGTGATGTCAGCGTTGCCATGGAAACCCTTCCCCAGGCGTCGGGCAGGACCAGCCTCCCCAGCACAGTTTCCCTTTGTGTGGACTTTGCAATGCGTTGCCAAGGCAGTGGGGCCTGCTGGGCGGGTTGGCATGGGGTGGGGAAGGCAGACAAAAACCCACACTGCAACTGGCAGCTCACAACAGGGCCCACGGTGCTTGTGGGAGGGAGGGGCCGCAGGCTGGTGGCCTAAGGCGTGAGAGTCAGTGGGCGAAGGGTACCCATACCCCTGCTCAGGACCCCCGTCTGGCAACAGTCTTTTGGCGTCTTTAGTGCTATTTTGGGGTCCTGCTGCCTAAGAATCACCTGGGCCTGGGTGTTGTGAAAAAGGCAGACCTGCTGGGCTGGGGTGGAGAGGAGTCAGTAGTTTAAACAAACCCCCAAGGCAATTTGGGTATGCCACCAATTCTGAGGACACCTTCAGGGAAGAATGACATTTATTGAGCACCTAGCTATGCCAGGCAGGCCCTTCTGCCTATTTTCTTTCTTTCTTTCTTTTTTCTTTTTTTCAGACAGTCTCACTCTGTTCCCCAGGCTGGAGTGCAGAAGTGCAATCTCAGCTCACTGCAACCTCTGCCTCCCGGATTCAAGCAATTCTCCTGCCTCAGCCTCCCGAGTAGCTGGGACTACAGGTGTGTGCCACCACGCCTGGCTAATTTCTGTATTTTTAGTAGAGACAGGGTTTCACCATGTTGGCCAGGCTGGTCTCTAACTCCTGACCTCAAATGATCTGCCTGCCTCAGCCTCCCAAAGTGCTGGGATTACAAGCGTGAGCGACTGCACCCAGCCCCCTTCTGCTTATTTTCTCTTGTATTATAATCCTCACAGCAACCCTGAGTGGGAGAAGGGGACAGAAGAGAATTTTTTTTGTGGTTTTTAAAAAAAAATCCTCATTTCCCAGAGAAAGATGCTGAAACTCAGAGAGGTTAAATCTCTGCTTGCCCACGGTCACTTGGCTTAGACGTGGCTGAGTCCAGATTCTAACACTGTAGCCTCCTCGCCATCCAAGCTGGGCCTGTGGCCTGGCAGTGTTCGCTTCCTCCTCCTGCTGGTTTTCCAGGAAGAATCCTAAAGTACCTTTGGAGAGTGGGCCAGCTCTGTCCGAAGCCTCCCACGAGCTCCCGGATCTAAGAGAGGATTGAGCCAAGTGAGAATCTCCAAGCCCAGGCCCCTCCCCACACTGGCTGCCTGCAGAGGCTTAGAAAGCCTGCCCAGCCTAGTAAGGAAAACCAGTGCCCTGGCCAAAGTCTCTCCTGTCCTCCAGCCACCTCGGCCCTCCAGCCACACCCTCCTCTGTCCTGCAGGCTGCCCTGGCCTTCGTGCTCCCTGAAAGAGCTCCTGAAGCCTCTGCTTCCTCCCCCCGCCCAGGGATAGGTGGCCTCTGACCCAGTCCGTGGAGATGCCCCCTTCTTGGAAGTTTCCAGGAAGAGAAATTCGGTGACCTTTGCTGGTGATGTTGCAGAGCCTCCTCTTACAACCGACAGCCTTCCTGTGTCCACCCTCCACACTTCTGCTTTCTCCGAAGCCTGGTTCCTTAAGAACTGTCTCTCTCTTTCTTTCTTTTCTTTTTCTTTTTTTTGAGATGGAGTCTTGCTCTGTTGCCCAGCCTGGAGTGCAGTGGCACAATCTCTGCTCACTGCAAACTCCGCCTCCCAGGTTCAAGTGATTCTCCTGCCTCGGCCTCCCTAGTAGTTGGGGTTACAGGCGTGCACCACCACACCCAGATAATTTTTGTGTTTTTAGTACAGACAGGGTTTCACCATGTTGGCCAGGTTGGTCTCAAATTCCTGACCTTAGGTGATCTGCCTGCCTCAGCCTACCAAAGTGCTGGGATTACAGGTGTGAGCCACTGCACCTGGCCTCTCTCTTTCTTAACAACTTCTCTGTGGGCTGAAGGGGAAGGAAACCTACCCTTCAGCCCTGGGGCCCTATTTTGCCTGCTGACTCTGAAGCTGAGACTCTGCTTGATGCCACAGCCCCAGGATCCAGGCCCCTCCCTCTCCACCTGCATCTCCTTTATTTCTCATTTATTTATTTATTCATTTCTTTTGAGACAGGGTCTCGCTCAGTCACTTGGGCTGGAGTACTGTGGCACCATCACAGCTCACTGCAGCCTCAACCTCCCAGGCTCAAGCAATCCTCCTGTCTCAGCCTCCCAAGCAGCTGGGACCACAAGTGCCCACCACCAGGCCCAGCTAATTTGTAAATTGTTTTGTAGAGAGAGGGTCTCCCTATGTTTCCCAGGCTGGTCTCCAACCCTCAGGCTTGAGTGATCCTCCTGCCTTGGCCTCCCAAAATGTTGGAGTTACAGGCACCATGCCCAGCTGTGAATCTCCCTTACTGAGGTCAACAAATATTAGTGATCTCCACTGAGAGCTGGTGAGAGCTGACCTCATGCCAGGGATGCCAGGAATGGTTGGATGGTGAATGGTGTTGGGGTTCAGCTTGTGTTGGGCACACCTAAAGCCAGCCAGGGTTCCAGTCCCAATGATGACCAGGCCCTGCCTGTCCCTTCATTGAACAAGTATTTCCTGAAGTCTGTGCTATGTAATAGGAAGCGTTTTGTTTTTTTAAAGTCCCCAAACAAGCCAAGGATGGAGGAGAATTAATAAAAGCCAAACAACGGAATAACTGTGACCCCTGTGTCCCCATTGTAGAAGAGTACAACCTAGTCACAACCTAGTCATAGTTCATGTTTGACTTTGGGATGAAGAGGAGGCATACTCCTGAATGCTGACAATAGTCATCGCTAGCTGGTGGCCTTTTAGGTGACTTTTATATACATTTGCTGTGCTTTCCAAACTTTCTATGCTGTAAGATGGAATTTTTATAAGCAGAGGAGCCCCAGCAAGCCTGAGTATTTGTTGAGAGCCTCTTAAGGAAAGCTCGTCGTCTACAGCCTCTGGGTCTGGAGGATGGGGCAGAGGTCAGCTGGTCCTTGCCTTCTCCTCCCTACAGGGGCACACCCAGATCAGTCGATAAGTTCCCTGGCCCCACCTGTGCAGGCTGGGTGAGGCTGCCTGGGTGGAGAGCCCAGGCTCAGGGGGCCGCTGGAGACTGTGACCCCAGCCAGAGTC
Organism: Pongo pygmaeus; assembly: GCF_028885625.2. Classification (NCBI taxonomy): domain Eukaryota; kingdom Metazoa; phylum Chordata; class Mammalia; order Primates; family Hominidae; genus Pongo; species Pongo pygmaeus. Next base: position 67,937,833 of record NC_072392.2, on the reverse strand, counting down.
CATAACAACCACAGGACCAGAAGGCAATGAATGGGTAACATCCACCACAGGCCTCATAACCTCCTCCCTGGCCCAGCCAGGCTGGGAAGCAGAGGAGAAGAGATGGGGGTGCTGGTTGTCTCAAGGAGAGGGACACCAATGTGGAACAATAATGCCTCTTGCACAGGCTGTTGGGGGAATTAAATGTGATGACTGGCCCACAGGCCACAGAGGAGACGCTCAGTAAACATTGTTGGGCATGTGGATAAATGCACAAGCTGGCCGTGCTCCCTTATGGGGTTGGAAATCCTCTCCACACTGCAGAGTTGTAAAATATCCTCTCCTTTACGATCTGGGTGGGAAGCACTCTCTGTTCCTGAATTCCCCCACACAGGCTGCAGCAGGATGTCCATGGCTGAAGCAGCCACAACCACTCTGGATATCTGGCTCCCGAAGGTCTCTCGGTGCCCCGGGGCCCAGGCAGCCCCTGTTGGAAGTGCCACGTCCAGTCCTACCAGAGCCCAAGCTGTAGTCACAGAAACGAAAAGGATGATATCTTTGTAGGAAACTCAAACATTAAAAAGAATAAAAAATTAAAAAACTGTGAAGGCCAAAAGAAGTCCATCTGTGGGCTGCAATCTCTGCTCTAAATTTTAGCATTGATCTTACTGAAATAACACCTTTGCATTTTTATCAGGGCCTTTCTGTGGAATGATTTCCTCCAAAGAGAGAGACCCTAGTGGTGGGAAGCTCAGGCCCTTTGGCTGTGTCCAGGTCGCACTAGGCATCTGTGGGTCCTGTGCTGACTGACCAGCTGTGCTCCCCAGAATCCATCCTCAGGCACCAGTGGATCTGAGATTTTGGCAACAGTCCAAGGCATTGAGGTTTTGCCAGAAAATAAGGTAGAGGCCTCTCTGGAAGCAGAGGGCGTCAGCTATGCCCTGTGTTTGCAGAGATCATCTGCTACAAGGCTGTGGTTTGGGATTCTGGGGCAGGTGGAGTCCCAGAAACATCCTCTCCCCAGGCTAAGCAGATTAAGGTTTCCACCTGTTCTTCCCTTCAATAATCCCTGCATTTGATTCTCTAACCAAACAGGAACCAGGCCAGGTAGAGATGATCATGATTTCCATTTTGCAAATGAAGAAACTGAGGCTCAGCAAGTGACTTACCTGAGGTTGCACAGGGACTAAGTTCAAACCCTAAGAATTAGGACCATTTTATAGCAGATCTCCTAGAGGCCATAGGTATCTTATGATATTCTCCCCCAGGAGACTTTGTGGCTCTTGTGGCTAATGAAATTTCTTTCTCTTTGTAAACTTTATTTTTTAATCATTACGCAAACTTCATGTTAATATCTATTACAAGAACCCTCAAAGACCAAAAGATAATCCATAACCCATGAACGTCATTATATTGTATTTTCACATTCTACCCTCCAATCATCGTTCATAGGAAAATCCTTTCCCTTGCCTCTGAGATACACAGTTTTCAAATTTCTAAACTATAAAGGTGCATTTGTTTGTTTGTTTTGAGACAGGGTCTCACTCTGTTGCCCAGGCTGGAGTGCAATGACACCATCATGGCTCACTGTAGCCTCAGCCTTCTGGGTTGAAGCGATCCTCCCACTCAGCTTCCCAAGTAGCTGGGACTACAGGCACGCACCACCATGTCTGGCATTTAAAAAAACTTTTTTTGTGGGGGAGAGATGGGGATCTCACTGTGTTGCCCAGCTGGTCTCTAACTCCTGGATTCAAGCGATCCTCCAACCCAGGCCTCCCAAATTGCTGGGATTACCAGCATGAGCCACTGCACTGAGCACAAATGTGCCTCGTAGTTGATGTATACACACAATGTGCCTGCAAATGTATGCATTTTCTTTCTACCAAAACAAAAACCTGTCTTTGTAAATCAATTATGTGTCATATAATCAAGGAAACAGGATAGATCATTTTGTAGAGATGTAAGAAAATCATCAGTATGATTCGCTTCCCACTTCATTCACTTCCCTTTATATTCCCTGGCATTGACCAAGAGTTTAAAATAAAGACAATTCAGTATTTCCTAATCCCTGGCCAGCTGGCCACCTGGCCACCCCCACCCCAGGCACTTGGGCACTGGAACTAACTTTAATATAAATCAAAACAGCAAGAGGATGTGTGTAAGCCTCTGCTCTAGAAATTCCAAGGGGAAATGGGAAGGAGAGAAACTAATGCTTAATGAGCATCTGCTACGTGCCAGCCTTGTGCGATGGAATTGGAGGAGTGAGGAGGGCTTCTGTCTCCGGATTGTAAAGGAGAGGATGTTTCACAATTCTGAAGTCCGAGGGAGAAACGTTTCCAACTGAATTAAGATAGAAGAGCCGAACTTGCAGTGTTCCCTGGCCCCTGGTAATTAATTAATCAAAGTAAGGTTTTCTTTTCAAAAAGTGTCCTTAAATTGACTATCTCTTGTAAAGCTGGTTATTTTCAGATGTGCCATGTTCCTGTAGGCACCAGCTTCACCTCACACTGCCTCGGTCTGAGATTGTGCGCCTCAAATTGTATTGAGTCAGAATCACCTGGTGGGCTTGTTAAACTGCAGCTGGCTGGGCCCCACCCCCCAGAGATTCTGATTCAGCAGGTCTAAGGTGGGGTCTGAGATTTTGCATTTCTACAAGCTACCAGTGATGCTGATGCCACTGGTGCACTTTCGGATCACCTGAGGAGCTTTTTTTCAAAAAGGCTGGTGCCTGACTCCCACCCCCAGGATCTGATTTCACTGGCCTGGGTGCACCCTGGCATTAGGAATGCCATGGCTCCACAGGTGATTCTTATGTGCTGCCCAGCCTAACGGCCACTGCGTTTACCGAAAATAAGCCAGCAGACATGATGAGCCTTTCCTGAGCCTATGAGATTCCTTGGATTTCAGGGACAACTTCCTCAGTCTTCCCAGATCAGGGCCTGCCAGGCAGAGAGTCTCTGAGGGATGGAGGGAAGCTGTCCTATACGAGCCGTACTTCCACACCTGTATCTTTCATACCAAGTCAACTGGTTGCTAATGCTAGTGGGGAAAACCATGTGAACTGATTACTAAGATTTCTGGCTTCTCTGGCCAAGCTCCTGGACCACATGGCTGTTGCCAGTGCTCCCTCAGATGGCACACACTTGCTAGCTTGCACAGTCCCTATCACCCCCTAGTGTGTTACCCTCCTTGGCCTGAGACTCACTGATTTGAGCTACCTGGCGCCATTGATTGGTCCATCTTCCTGTTTGTGGTTGGGTGTGAATGGATAGGTGCTTTAGGAACGGGAACTCCGATCAGTACTTTCAAAGGAAGACAGGAGACACGGGGAAAGGACCCTGTGTGTGCTTTGAGGATGATGGTGAGCTCAGGCCCTGCTCTTAGCCTAGGAGGGGTGGGGGATGTTAGACTGAAACCCAAGAGACCTGTAATCTCACCCCAGCTCTGTTGCTAATTTGCAGAGTGACTTTAGGTAACTAATACCGTCTCTCTATGCCTCAGTTTCCTCATCTGCAAAATGATTGAGGGTAAGACGTGCTGGGCACCCGTGTCCTTCCTATTCTAGGAGCTGGAGAGAAAAGAGTCCAAGTCTTATAACTAAGAGTTGGGAGGAGGGGGACCCTGAAGCCTAGGGAGGGAGAGAGCTGGGCCCCAGGATGTGGGCTGGGAAGGAGGCACGGCTTGTGTCTGGTTTAACCACAGGCCCAGCCATCCCCAGCTCCTCAAAGCTGGACTCTGTGCCCCCACTCATGTGTGCAGGTGAAGCCTAATTCTTATACCAACTCTGATGCGAGGCGCTGTGGGTAGTGGTTGAACCCTGGACTCTGGAGCCGATGTGGCCCAGTCCTGTGACTCTGCCACTTCCTGGCTGTGTGGTCTCAGGCAGGTCACCAACCCCTCTGGAGTCTCAGTATCTCACATGTAGCATGGGCTAGTAATGGGTTGCTGTGGGGATCAAATGAGCTGCGCCTGGAAAGCATTTAGCTCTGTGTGTGGCAGATGCTCAGGGGTCACAATCATCATCATTAAGAGGAGGCACTCAAGTTGTACCTGGGGCCTCGTTTATGCCCCAAAATCTCAGCCCCAACCCCAAGATGTGTCTTTTTTTTTCTTTGAGACGGAGTCTGTCTCTGTTGCCCAGGCTGAAGTGCAGTGGCACGATCTCACTGTAACCTCTACCTCCTGGTGTCACACAATTCTCCTGTCTCAGCCTCCCGAGTAGCTGGGATTACAGGTGTGTGCCACCACTCCTGGCTAAGTTTTGTATTTTTAGTGGAGACAGGGTTTCACCATTTTGGCCAGGCTGGTCTCGAACTCCTGACCTCAGGTGATCCACCAGCCTTGCCCTCCCAAAGTGCTAGGATTATAGGCATGAGCCACCGCACCCAGCCCCAAGATATGGGTCTTGATAATAGGGATCCCACTGCCCTCCTAAATTCCTATGATTGAGCCCAGCTTCCTCGAAATAGGGGTCTGGCCCAGCCCAAGTTCACTGAATGGCTTTCAGACTCCCTACAGACCTGAGCTCTTGCAATCAGGTCGCCCTCTGCCCCTGCCCTAGTTTCCTCTGCCAGCTGCCACACTCAGGTGCCCTGAAGCATCTGGGACATGGAGTCAGACAGTATAATCTCGCCTAGCTGTGTGACCTTGGGCAGATTACTTAATCTCTCTGTGCTTTTGTAAAAGGGGAATAATAACCTCCACTACTAGATCCTAAGCTCCTCGAGGGAAGGGATGGTGTTTGCTTTATCCACCAGTGTATACCCGGCATCTAGACCAGTGCCTGGCACATAGTAGGTGCTCAAAAAATATTTGTTGGATCAATGAATGGGTGGCCTAAGGACTAAATTGAATAATATATGTGAAGCACAGTGCCAGGCACACAGTAGCCCCTAAATTAATGTTTCTTGGAACCGAACCTATCTGACTCCCTGAACTTCTGTATTTTCCTTTGTGCTTTCTTGTGGCCTACATGTTGGGACACATTCCAGGAACTTGGACCATGAATTGTTAAGACCTTGGTCATCACACTTGGCCCCTACAAATACCTCTCCATTTCAGCAATAGAGCCAGCCCCAGGGCCTGTCCAACAACCCTGGCCCACCTTATCTATCCTAACGAACTCAACAACCACGTGTGTGTGTACATCCATCCACCCATCCACTCACTCATTCATTCATTCAACACATTTTACTATCTCCGTACTTCCTCCCCAGGCTCCCCTAAAGCTATGGATTCCTACATATCATGGGTTACTGGATGTCTCCACCTGGGCCTGCCATGATGTTGTAAAAGGCCAAACCAGACCTTCCTTTTCTCATACCCACTTTTCCTCCAGGGCTCTCTAAGCTGATGGCGCCACTGCCAGCCTGGTCACCCAAAAGGGGAGCCCAAGAGTTGCCCATGATACCCCCAGATGGGCACCCAGGCCTGACTATTTATTTCCTATGTTCTTCTCAGATATTGTCCCTCCCAAACTTTTCTGCTCCATTAGCCTGGGGATCTCCAAGCTCTTTTTCCTGAGATTCTCTCTCCTCACTGCTCTATCCCCATTTCTCTCTCCCTCCTGTCTATCCTCTCAATGCTGCTCCCAGGAGGCTCCATTTCCTGCCCCCACCTTCAAGCCTCCCAATTGCTTTCTGTCCAACCTGTTGGCCTGTTCTGAAGATTCTCACAATCTGGGGGCCCTGCGACCTGCTCAGCCTCATCTCCTGCTCTCTGTCTCATATGTCATAAAGAGTCCCCTGACCAGTATCATTCCATGTCTCACCTCCAGGGCTTACTCCTTCTGCCTGGAATGCCTTTCTTTCCTCAGCTAACCCCTTTACTTGGCCAACCCTTACTCACCATTCAAAGCCAGTTCAATGTCACCTGCTCCAAGAAAACTTTTCAGACCACACCCAGCCTAGATTACAGACTCTTCAGCTCTGCTCCCATCTGACCCATGCCTGACTCCATCGTTGTAGTTACCACATTATTTCATAATTATCTGCTTATGTGTCTGGCTTCTGCATGCTTATTCATTGTTCTACCCTTCTGTGCACAGTGCCTGGCACAAAGTAACTCCCTTTGCAGATACTATTGCTTGGTAACAAATCACCCCATAATTTAGTGGCTTAAAAGTGCTATTTAATTTTGCTCATGGTTTTGTGGGTGTAGAATTTGGGAAGGTCTCAGCCAGTCAGTTCTTATTTGGGTTCTTCCATGGGCTGGAGTCACCCAAAGTCTCAAGGGGGTGCATGCAAATGGGCTTGGGTTCTGCCATGGCTGCATTGGATGCTGGCAATTGGCTGGGAGTTGGCCGGGCTTTCCACTGAGGTGTTACCTGTGGCCTCTTGAGCACGGCAATCTCAGGGTAATCAGACTTCCCCGGAACCAGCGTCCCAAAAAAGCCAGAAGGGAGATGCATAGGCTTTTCTAATCTAACCTTGAAAGTCAGGCAGTATTGCTTTTACCACATTCTATGTGTTACAAGTGAGTGGCTAAGGTCAGCCCAGATTCGAGGGGAGGGGACAGAAGCCCTGCCTTTCAATGGGAAGAGTGTTAAAAAAATTTGCAGACATGCTTTAAAACCACCAGAACCCTCAACACATGTTTGTTGCATGGATGCTTGAAGAGATGGATGCCAAATTGCTTCCCACCTATCCCTATCCTGTCCCATGAATACCTAGTTCTGTTTTTTTTTTTTTTTTTTTTTTGAGACGGAGTCTTGCTCTGTTGCCCAGGCTGGAGTACAGTGGTGCCTTCTTGGCTCACTGCAACTTCCACCTCCCAGGCTCAAGACGAGGTCTCATTATATTGCCTAGGCTGGTCTGGAACCCCTGGGCTCTAGCAGTTCTCCCACCTTGGCCTACCAAAGTGCTGCGATTACAGACGTGACCCACTGCATCCGGCCAATACTTCGTTCTTTTCTTCCTGCCTCTTTCTCCTGCACCACCGTGACTCCAGCACATTTGAGGGTTGGCAGAGTGGCCTGGTGGTAGAAGAACACAGGCTAGCAACCTATAGCTTCTGCCTCCATGTGCCTGCTGCCAGCTGGTGTGAGATGCTAAGACAAGTCCCTCTCCTGTCCTAGGCTTCAGTTTCCCTACCCAAATAATGAAGTGCTGGGCCAGATATTCTCTAAGATCCTCCCCACCTCCCACCTTCTGCTCTAACTTTAGGCGTCTCTATAATTCCTACTTGCTTTCTGAAAAGGCAGCTGGAAACACAGGCCAGCCCCATGCTGCAAAGCTGCCCCCAGCCATCATGTCTTTGGGAGTTAGCATCTTAATGACACAAGCACACACAGTACACTGTGGTGTGAGAAACTCAAATACTACAGAAGTATGCAGAGTAAAACGTGAAAGTCCCCACGACCTTCCTTTACGCCCTGCCTCCCTCCGAAGGTGACTGCCTCCATAGTTCAGCAATTGCCCCAGCAGCCTTTTATATACCTACTGTCCGGCAACGTGCAGCTTTCTCAGAAGGAGAAAGCTTTGCTGGGGATATGTGGTTCATTTTATCTTTTAACAAATAAAATCATACTGTTCATATTTCTGCAGCTCTTTTTCATGTAATTCTATGTCTAGGACACCTTTCCACCACGTCCCCCAGCCTTTTTTTTTTTTTTTTTTCTTTTTCTTTTTCCTTTTTTTGGTGGGGGGGAATGGAGTCTCACTCTTTCCCCCAGGCTGGAGTGAAGTGGCACAATCGCGGCTCACCGCAACCTCTGCCTCCCGGGTTCCGGCGATTCTCCTGCCTCAGCCTCCAGAGTAGTTGGATTACAGGCATTCGCCACCACGCCTGGCTGATTTTTGTATTTTTAGTAGAGACGGGGTTTCAGCATATTGGCCAGGCTGGTCTCGAACTCCTGAGCTCGGGTGATCTGCCTGCCTCGGCCTCCCAAAGTGCTGGGATTACAGGCGTGAGCCACCGCGCCCAGCCTTTTAAAAAAGATGCTCTATAATTTGAGATGGTATGGATGCTGCAAAGTTCATGTGACCATTCTCCACATTGTCAAATATTTTGGTAACTTCCCATTTTAGTTATTTTATACAATCTTGCAAAGGGCCGTGTTCAGTGCTCCACGGAATTGCAGGGCTGGGGGACACTCCATTCCTGCGTCCTAGAGAGCCTCTTTCAAGCAAGCTCTTTCAAGCAAGCAAGGAGTGCAAATCCTCCTGCCTGCAAATTGCGGGCTATGAGGCCTGAGCCAACTCACTGGAGCTCTCTGAGAACGGCTGTGACGAGCCGAGCTAACAATAGCCCTGCTTAGCAGCCCCGCGGCGGCTGACTTGGTGAGGCCCGCAGGCCCGCCCCAGCCCGCCCTCCCTCCGCCGTCCGGGCAGGAGGTGCAGGGGCAGCAGGGCCCGCCTGGCTCGCTGCGGCCGCTTATCAGAGCCGGCTGTGGCGCCGGTTACGTAACCGGGCGGCTAATGCTGTTTTACTTGTCGATGAAACCCAAATTAAAAGAGGAAATTATTGTCCTGATGCTCAACTCGCCTAATCCCCATCTGTCTCTTCTCTGGTCCCCCGCGCTGCCGAGCGCTCGCATCTAAAGGTCTTGAACGCGTTCCAGATTTCTAATTTCGTTTGCTTATGCAACCAAAAATATTATGGCCGCGTTTCCTGGGGGTGATGAAGTCTATATTCTGGGCTACAGGCACACTAAAAACGGCAGCGCCAGGGCCCAGCGCCGCTCGCGCGTGCACCACGCGCCGGCTTTTTTTGGTTCCTCCGAGGCGCGGGCAGCTCTGCAGCCGCGGGGGCCGCAGGAGGTGGGGGCTGGACCCGCCCGGAGCTCGGGAGGGCCCGGGATGGCCCCGGGGAGCGCAGGCCCCAGAGCCAGGAGGCAGGGGCCGAGCGAACAAGGGCCGGCCTGGGGCGCCCGGAGACGCGGGGGACCGTTCTGGTCGCAGCTGCCTGGGTGACCTCTTGGAACCTCAGCTTCCTCCTTGTTTTTTTTCTGATTCTGACTCTGATTCCTGTGTGCTGAATCCAGGCTGTAGTGAGCTGTGATCACACCACTGCATTCCAGCCTGGGTGGCAAAGGGAAGATCGAGAGAGAGAGAGAGAGAAATGAGGGAGACATCAACACCCTGGAATATTGTGTAGATGATTTTTTAAAAAAACAGGGTAGATCAAGATGTATTAACATGTATCAGATTGTTAAATTTCTTTAAGAAATAAAGTCATTGAAAAATAGAAAAATACAGAATATGGTTCAACTTGAGTTTTTAAAAATCCATGGGGTGGTGAGAAGCAAAACAGACTTCAGTGTTTTTACCCCACTTCTGTATTGTCTGAATCATCTGAAGAGACGCTGTTCATGTATTTCCTGCATAATTTTAAGTATCTGATTTTAATGGTATGAGGGACGGGATAGCAGGGGCCTTCCTGACCCTGTAATTCTCTGGAAGCAGTGGTCAGATCAGGAGTGGGACTGGCTGCAAGGCTTCTGCCCCCGACCCCCGACCCCAGGCTGGGGCTTCAGGATGCCTGACCACAGTGTTCTGAGGGCCTCTGACCATCAGGAGGCCACTGGAAGTCTTAGGGCTGAGGGAGGCATGGGTACTGGGCGTGGGAGGGCAAACACTGAGGGCAGAGCAAGGGCCCTGGAGTCAGAACCCAGGCTTCTAGTCCCTGGAGCATTGGCTCAAATGGCAGAGTCTCCCTTGTTCCTGCGGCTACTCTGGGTCTTGAGACTGGTGGCATCCTCTGCCCTGACAGCCAGGCCAGGACCAGTGCGAGGAGGAGCCAATGGACCCTGGCTGGCTCCGAGGCTGCGGGGCTGGGTGAGAGGCCTCACGTTAGCCAATTCTGGAGACGTGCCCCTTGACGTGGCTTCTCCGGGTGAGGCCAGGCTCCCTGTGGGCCCCAGATGCAGAGAGCCAGGATTGATTCCTAAGCCACGAGGTACCCCCCATCCCTGAGATAGGCCCAGCCTATTGCGTGGCCCTCATCAGCCAGACACTTGGAAACATCCGCACAGTTGCTGGAGAAGCAGCGAACAGGTCGCTTGAACACAGGGAGCCATCTCCCAGCACACCACAGACTTCCCCGGGTGCGCGCCGAGGAGCACGGATTCTGACAAGGTGTTACACCTTCAAATCAGGTTCTAATAGCCAAGAATTGCAGGAACCCCTGTGATGAACTAACTTAAGCAGGTTTCTTTACTTCAGGACTTCTCAGGACCTTTCCTATGCTTGGGTACATGATGAGTCTCCATGAAGGTGTAAAGAGTGCAACTTTTACTCGAAACCCACGGACTCAGGAGCCCTTTCCTTCCAGAGCATCTCACAGGGCTAGGGGGCTCCAAAACCACTGAGCCAGTGAAGGTGGGGAACAAGCACTGAGGGTGCAGGACCATTGCAGACAGAGTTTGGGAAAACTTAAGAGGAGGATGAGGCCTGGCGCAGTGGCTCACACCTGTAATCCCAGCACTTTGGGAAGCCGAGGCGGGTGGATCACGAGGTCAGAAGTTCGAGACCAGCATGGCCAACATGGTGAAATCCCATCTCTACTAAAAATACAAAAATTAGCCGGACGTGGTGGTGGGTGCCCGTAATCCCAGCTACTCGGGAGGCTGAGGCAGGAGAATCGCTTGAATCTGGGAGGTGGAGGTTGCAGTGAGCCAAGATTGCGCAACTGCATTCCAGCCTGGGTGACAGAGCAAGACTCTATCTTGGGAAAAAAAAAAAAAAAGAGGATGAGTAAGCACTGTCCTGCATCACTCAACAAGGGGGATACGTCCTGAGAAATGCGTCCTCAGGCAATTTCATCATTGTATGAACATCATAGAGTGCACTTACACAAACCCAGATGGTAGTATGGCCTACCACACACCCAGGCTACTGCTCCCAGGCTACACACTCGGAGAGCTTGTTACTGTACTGAATACTGTAGGCAATTGTGGCACAATGGTAAGTATTTGTGTATCTAAACATATCTATACATAGAAAAGGTAGAGTTAAAATACAGTATTATAATCTTGTGGGGCTGGGCACAGTGGCTCATGCCTGTACTCCCAGCACTTTGGGAGGTTGAGGCAGGTGGATCACTTGAGGTCAGGAGTTCAAGGCCAGCCTGAATAACATGGTGAAACCCCATCTCTACTAAAAATACAAAAAATTAGCTGGGTATGGTTGCAGGTGCCTGTAATGCCAGCTACTCAGGAGGCTGAGGCAGGAGAATCGCTTGAACCCGGGAGGCAGAGGTTGCAGTGAGCCGAGGTTGTGCCAGGGCACTCCAGGCTGGGCGACACAAGCAAGACTCTGTTTCAAAAATAATAATAATAATAACAATAATCGTATGGGCCCACTGCTTTAGCTGCAGTCTGTAGTTGACTGAAACGTTGTGAGGTGTATGACTGTATAAGAAGGTGTGAGAAAAGTGGAGGCCACCTCACCTGTGAGAGATTTGTTTAAAGACCAGTCCTACCAATAGAATGCAGGTGGGTAGCGGGTGGTGGAAGCCCGTCAACAGAGCAGGTGTGGGACTAACATTCATCTCTTTTCTCAGAGTTTGACACCTGGGCTTGTGCACATATGTGCACCTACCTGGGCACATACCCAAAGGTACACACACAAAAAGCTCACATACAAGCATGTGCTCACATGAAACACATACAAGCACACATGGAAGAACATATTTCCTCATGGGCACACTCACATACAGCAAAGCACACACCCATGCACACCCCCAGGTGTGTGCCCACACAGACCCACCTGCCAAGGCAAACCCATACAAAACACATGGAAACACAGATGGAGGCACGCATATCCACACACGTGAGCCGGAGCACGCACAGACATGCACTCAGCGCAGCACACATCAACACTCGCGTACACGCACTGGGGTGTGCATGTGGAAGACAGGTGCGGGCGCATGCTCAGAGCATGCACCTGCATCCACACACTACGCATTCACAAGCACAGCGTATCTAAGGCCATAACAGCTTCCCTGCCTCTTTGTGGAGGTGGGGCCAGTGGGGGTGGGAGTGACACTGTGTTTTAGAGGGAAGCTGAAGGACTCCCAAGCACGTTGAGTAAAGCAGTTCACAGAAGGCATATGTCCTTTGAGTATTTTTATCTTTAGCACTCATATGTCTAGCAGAGTCTGGGTGGCTCCATATTGCTACCAGGAAGGAGGACAAGTGGCTGGATTTGAAAGCAGATGGCCCCTGGGTGCAGAGGAAGGATACCCCTTGCTCCCTCCCCCGCCACACCACAGCGTTTCCTACCTCAACATATGGGGTCCCCCAAAGGCCTGTGCAAGCCACCTGCTTCCCACCAGGAAAACAGCTGGCAGAGCAGATTCCCCAGCCCCTAGCTGGGTGCCTGGAGAGAGGTTCTGACAGCCCCCATCCTCCAACCTACCCCCCGTCTCGGGAGCTCAGGTCTCCAGAGCACTTTGGGCCAGGACCATCAGTCTTGGGCCTGGGCTGTGACCCACTGTGGGGGGCTCTCTGCAACTGCCTCGAATGTGTGCATGGATGGTGTTTTCCCCTATCCCTGAGCTGGCAGGAGGTCTGGGCACGTGCCCTGGCCCTCTGGCTGGTCAAGGACAAGCTGATGGATTTCGAAAGCTATTTAATCCGTGGGTTCTGACGCACCCGGTTCACCACCAAGCGGGATCTAGTGCCCACAATCTGATGTCAGAGGGCGGGAATGGCCTTGGCCAGGCCTTGGCATGACTCCATCCCCCTGCCCACATGGCACTGTGGTGGAGCCGGCAGGGAGCAAGAGGCGCCCAGAGCCTTCGCCTCTTGAATCACAACCATTTGTTAGGCTCGCAAACATCAGCATGGCCTAGAAAATGAGGTAAAACAATAACAAGGAAAAATAATCAGGTGCTATTAAGGGAAAAGAGCAGATAAGCAAAACATTATAATCGTGTTTATTTGAGAACAGTAATAAATATATTTAGGCAGAGGGAAAAAACTGGAAAAACCAACAGTGACTATCTTTAGAAATGTACCATTCAACAAATATTTACTGAGTACCTGCTATTGGTCAGATTGTTGTAGGTGCTGGGCATATAGTAGTGAAGAGACAAAACCCTTTAAGAAGCTTATATTCTAGAGAGTTAACAGGCAATAAACAAAATATACAAGTTCAATATATAGTCAATTAGCCAGGCGCGGTGGCTCAGACCTGTAATCCCAGCACTTTGAGAGGCCGAGATGGGCAGATTGCTTGAGTCCAGGAGTTGGAGACCAGCCTGAGCAACATAATGAAATGCCATTTCTGCTAAAAATACAAAAATTAGCCGGGTGTGGTGGCTCATGCTTGTAGTCCCAGCTACTTGGGGGGCTGAGGTGAGAGAGTTACTCGATCCTGGGAGGTCAAGGCTGCCGTGAGCCGAGATCGAGCCACTGCACTCCAGCCTGGGTGACAGAGTGAGACCTTGTCTCAAAAAAAAAAAAAAGTTAGTTAAATGGTGTAAATGGTGTTAAGTATAAATGGTGTTAAGCACAATGGGGAAAGGCTGGTTTGGGTTTGGGAATTGTGGGTTGGGGACTGTAATTTTTAATAGATTCAATTTTTTAAGCTCAGTTCCAGTTTTACAGAAAAATTAAGAAGACAATATAGTTACCCCCAAACCCTCCCTCCTCCTGCACCCAGTTTCTCTCATCAGTGACAACTTACATTAGTATGGTACATTTGTTGTAATGAATGAACCAATATTGATACATTCTTCTTCTTCTTCTTCTTCTTCTTCTTCTTCTTCTTATTAGAGACAGAGTCTTGCTCTGTCTTTCTGTGTGGTGGTGAGGTAATGGCTCACTGCAGCCTCAACCTCCTAGGCCCAAGCCATCCTCCTGCCTCAGCCTCCAGAGTAGCTGGGACCACAGGTATGTACCACCACACCTAGCTAATTTTTGTATTTTTTGTAGAGATAGGGTTTTGTAGAGATAGGAGTTGCCCAGGCTGGTCTAGAATTCCTGGGCTCAAGCAATCATCTCGCCTTGGCCTCCCAGAGTGCTGGGATTATAGACATGAGCCACTGCACCAGGCCTTGATACACTATTATTTACCAAAGTCTATAGTTTATTTAGATTTTCTGGGTTTACCTAATGTCCTTTTTCTGTTCCAGGATCCCATCCAGGATCTCACATTCTATGTCACTGTCATTGTCATTGTCTTGCCTCCTGAGGCTCCTCTTGGCTGTGACCATTTCTCGGACTTTTATTTTGATGAAAATATTTTGATGACCCTGACAGTTTTGAGAAGTCCTGGTTTGGTGTCTTGGAGGATGCTGCTATATTGGAATTTGTTTCGTGTTTTTCTCATGTTTAGACAGGGGTTATGGGTTTTTGGGCGTCTGATCACAAAGCCGAGGTGCCGTTTTCATCATGTATCCTATCAGAGGTCCTATCAACTGGAGTTACAAAGATGCTGACTTTATGACGGGTAGCCACTGTGTTTCTGCACCGCAGAATGAGCCCCCTTCTCCCTTTCCACACTGTACTCTTTGGAAGGAAGTCACTACGTGCAGCCACACGTAAGGCCTGGGACTTATGCTTTCAGCCCCAGCTCATTTACGGTGAAATAGTGACATAAATTGGCCTGGTGTGGTGGCTCATGCCTGTAATCCCAGCACTTTGGGAGGCTGAGGCGAGCGGATCACCTGAGGTCAAGAGATGGAGACACTCCTGGCCAACATGGTGAAACCTTGTGTCTACTAAAAATACAAAAATTAGCTGGGCATGGTGGTAGGCGCCTGTAATCTCAGCTACTTGGGAGACTGAGGCAGGAGAATCGCTTGAACCCGGGAGGCGGAGGTTGCAGTGAGCTGGGATTGCGCCACTGCACTCCAGTCCGGCAACAGAGTGAGATCCTGTCTCAAAAAAAAAAAAAAAAAAAAAAAAAAAATCGACATAAATTATTTGAAATTCTTCTGCGTGGGTTTTTTTGTGTGTGTCTTCTCCCCCATTTATTAATTAATCCAAGCACCTATTTATAATGGACTCATGGATATTTATTTTTACATTTGGGTTATAATACTACTTCATTTTACTGCTCAATTGTTCCAGCATTTGGTTGTTGGGAACTCTTTCAGTCGGCTCCTTCATCCCTTTGATACCCTTCTCTCCAGCACCAATGTGGTTCTTTTCTTTTTGAGCCCTTCCTTACTCTCTGGCACTACATGATGCTCCTGTCCCAGTCCTGGAATCAGCCATCTCTCCCAGGAGCCCCGGATCCTTTCACTGGAGAATGAATGGTATTAGAAACCAAGGTACTAGGTGTGATCTTTTTGTTGTTGTTTTGAGACAGAGTTTTGCTCTTGTTGCCCAGGCTGGAGTCCAACGGTGTGATCTCAGCTCACTGCAACCTCGGCCTCCCGGGTTCAAGCGATTCTCCTGCCTCAGCCTCCTGAGTAGCTGGGATTATAGGCGCCCGCCACGATGCCCGGCTAATTTTTTTTTTTTTTGTACTTTTAGTAGAAACGGGGTTTTGCCATGTTGGCCAGGCTGGTCTTGAACTCCTGACCTCAGGTGATCCGCCCACCTCGGCCTCCCGAAGTGCTGGGAGTACAGGCATGAGCCACTGTGCCCAGCCTGATCTTTACTTTTTAACGTGGTGGTTAGTGAAGGCTCTTCTGAGAAGATAACACGTGAATGAAGATGTAAAGAAGGTGAGGGACAAACCATGGGGAGCTTCAAGGAGGGGACTTCAGGAAGAAGGGATACCCCTTGCTCCCTCCCCTGCCACCCCACAGCCTTCCCTCCTCCAACATACTGGGTCCCCCAGAGGCGTGCCCAAGCCACCTGCTTCCCACCGGAAAAATAGCCAGCAGGGCAGCAGGTGCAAAGGCCCCAAGGCCGACGCGTGCACTGCGTAGTCAAGGAACAGAGGCCAGTGAGGCTGGAGCAAATGGGCTGTGGAAAGAGATGGTGTAGGAGAGGTGGGGTAGGAGCAGATGATAGAGGGGCCACCCGACAGGACCTCGGCATTGCCTTAGACTGCAGGGGAAGCAGACAAGTGACACTATCAACTCACTTTTTAATCAAACCACTTTGGCTACCATGCTGGGGATAGCATGAAAGGGCAAGGGCCGATGCTATTTTAAGAATCTAATGAGTGATGATGTTGGCTTAGATTGGATGGTAGCAATGGAGGTTGGGTGAGGGGCTCAGTTTCTGAAGGCAGAGCCAACAAGCATTTTCTGACAGCTTGGATGCTGGGTGAGAGAGAGAGGGATGGTGCTAAGGTTTTGCCTGATCATTCGGAAGGAGGCAGTTGTGATTAGTCACACTGGGGGAAGACTGGAGGAGCTCACATGTTGGACACATTAAGTTTGAGATGCCCATCATCCATCCAAGCAGAGACGCTGAGTTTGTGGCCGTGTGTAGGTCTGGAGTTCAGGGGAGAGGGTGGGCTGGAGGGATAACAAGAGAACAGGCTCCCAGCTCAGCTCTGTTCCCCGACACAGATGTCTCCAGGCAATGGATTTACACCTGTGGGCTTAGGCTGAATCCAACACAGGACCTTGACCAAGGGGCCAGCCTGTAACTACATGGGGAGAGGGGCAGCTTTGAGAAAACCTGGCCCCAAGTCCCGGCAGGTGGAGCAAACGCTGCATGCGGCTCTTGGTCAGCTTCCCAAGGTCCCCCTGCCTTGCTCTGCATGGGGGTGCACCGCAAGCACCCAGGGCTCAGGTCGTGGAGAGGCCCCAGGATGAGGACTGGGCTTTCCCTCCATCTGAGCTGCTCTCCAGGCCAGAACTTGGGGGCCACATCT
This sequence comes from Pongo pygmaeus, assembly GCF_028885625.2. Lineage (NCBI taxonomy): Eukaryota > Metazoa > Chordata > Mammalia > Primates > Hominidae > Pongo > Pongo pygmaeus. The sequence goes on along the minus strand of NC_072392.2, from coordinate 67,921,127 downwards.
ACTTTTTCTTCAGCTCCCAGCCTCTGGGTCCTGGCCAGTCATCAGAACTGCTAAGTGAAAAAAGGCACAAGGCCATATCCAGAGGGCAGCCTCTCTGACCTTTGGGAGGTGACAGCACCAGGTCACTGGACTCCTGAAACAGGAGGAATGGACAGGAGAGGAGGAGGGGGAGAAGGGGGTGAGGAAGGAGAGGCCAGTGGACAGGACAGGAGAGAAGGAGAGGGAGGAGGGGGGGAGGGTCCAGAGGTGAGGGGAGGTAGGAAGATGCTGGTGTCCTGGGCTGTGTCCTGGTCCCACAGCCTGGTGAAGGGGCAGCTGACAGCAGAGGTCCTTCTTGCCACCTACCTGTCTCTCGCATGCCACATCTAGTCCACCAGCCCATGCTGTGTCCACCAGCCATGCCGTGGGCTCCCCCTCTTCCCTCGCTGATGCCTCCACCCTCGTCCAGGCCATCCCTCTCTCTGACCTGTGCCTCTGGAAGAGCCTCCTCCCACTTCTGTCCTCTACAGTCTGTTCTCAGAGCAGCCAGAATGACCCTTCTCAAACAAAACCCAGATGAGGCCATCGCTTCAGAAACCCTCTCCCTTCCCCAGAGTGAAAGGCCCCCTCTCGGGCCACCGAGTCTGCCCTCTGGTCTGCAGTTCTCCCTTCAGTCCTCCCACAGCGGCCTCCCTGCCGCTCCTCCAGCAGCCCAAGCAGGCTCACAGCTGCCGCAGGGCCTCTGCACTTGCTGTGCCCTCCGCCCAGCCTGCTCTGCCCAGCAGGTGCCTTGCTCCTATGCTTCCTTCAGGTCAGCACTGAAGTCTCCTAAGAGAGGCCGCCCTGACCACCCAATCTGAAATAGACCCTTCCCACCACCGCCACTGTTCCCTTCCCCAGCTTACTTTTTCTTAAGACTTATACCACTTTATATGTACATAAATATATATATATATATATATATATTTTTTTTTTTTAGATAAGGTCTCCCTCTGTTGCCCAGGCTGGAGTGCAATGGTGCGATCTTAGCTCACTGTAACCTCCACCTCCCAGGTTCAAGCAATTCTCGTGCCTCAGCCTCCTGAGTAGCTGGGATTACAGGTGTGGGCCACCACACCCGGCTAATTTTTGTATTTTTAGTAGAGACGGGGCTTAGCCATGTTGGCCAGGCTTATATAAGTATTAACTCTTCCCCACTGGAGTAGAAGCTCCCTGAGGACCAGGCATTTGTTTTGTCCACCAATGAATCCCAGCACCTGGAACAAGCTCCAGCAGGTGTGGGCTCCATGGATACCTTGGAATGAATGCATGGCCATGCCTCACCTTCTACGGTTCCCTAGGGCTGGCTCAGGGAAATTGGTTGGGCTTGGCTGTCCTCCTCAGGCCCAACCAATTTGGCTCTCAGAAGTTCTTAGAACAAAGCGGAACCTATCACACGAAAGATGGGAAGGACACCAGGCGCAGTGGCCCATGCCTGTAATCTTAGCACTTTGGGAGGCCAAGGTGGGCAGATCACTTGAGGCCAGGAGTTCGAGACCAGCCTGGCCGACATGGTGAAACCCTGTCCATACTTAAAATACAAAAAATTAGTTAAGCATTGTAACGCGTACCTGTAATCCCAGCTACTCTGGAAGCTGAGGCAGAGATTGCAGTGAGCCGAGATCGTGCCATTGCACTCCAGCCTCAGCGACAAAGTGAGACTCTGTCTTAAAAAAAAAAAAAAGAAAGAAAAAAGAAACATGGGAACATGGGAAGGAAATTCACCAAAACCTCTGCGAGCGAATGACTCCTTTCTCCCAAATCTGTAATTCCACCATGTCTTCCCCAATCCATTCCTCACACCTTCCTGATGCCTCCTCTTCCCCCGTTCCCCAGAGCCTGCTATGCCCCAGGTCCTTCCAGGACACCTCTTTTATTTTTATTTTTTAATTTTTGAGATAGAGTGTTGGTCTGTTGCCAGGCTGGAGTGCAATGGCGTGATCTCGGCTCACTGCAACCTCCATCTCCCAGGTTTAAGCGATTCTCATGCCTCAGACTCCCAAGTAGCTGGGATTACAGGTGCCCACCACCACACTCAGCTAATTTTTGTATTTTAGTAGAGATGAGGTTTTGCCATATTGGCCAGGCTGGTCTTGAACTCCTGGCCTCAAGTGATCCACCTGCCTCGGCCTCCCAAAGTGCTGGGATTACAGGCGTGAGCCACCGCACCCAACCCAGGACACCTCTTAAACATCTCTCCTCTCTCCGGCCCACTGCCTCAGTGCTTATCAGCAAACCCCATTGGTCTCAGGGTTTGCCCTCATCACCACAAGGCAGTTTTCACAGAGATCCAGAATGATCTTGCTAAAAAAGCACGTCTGATCTGCTCACTCCCAGGCTTAACCCCCTTCATTGGCCCTCAGGATTAGGTCCAGAGTCCAGAGCCATCTGCCCCTGCCCTGTCTCCACGCTCCTGCTCCCTCCTGGGCTCCTCCTGCTGACAGCCTCCTGTCTGACTCAGCCGCATACCTGCCGCCAGCCCCTCGTGCCCACAGCACCTGCTCCTCCTCTCTCAGCCCTCTTCTTACTTGATTGTGATTCATTGTGTTACTGCCATCCAGACTGCCCATTTCGAGTTCCCGCGTGCAGCCTGCCTGGACAGGGGCCTTAGCCTCTGCCCTGAGTCCCGGTTGCATGGAAAGTCCTCTGGTCTCAGCTTGGATGTTTGTGGGTGAGGAGCAGCTGCGGTGGGTAAGGGGTGGCTGATGAGGATCACGGGGTGTGCTGAGACTCCCTGGTCCTTCCCTCAGGGACGCCACTGCTGACGCCACTTGTTCCCAGGCTCTAGAAGAACTGGGTCTCTCTCTTGTCCAGGATCTGCCAGGGAAGAGGCTCTTAGGCTCTCATCTGTTGAATGGTTGAATGGGTGACTCTAAACAGTAGCTGTAAATAATGTCCATCTTTTTTTTTTTTTTTGAGACGGGGGCAAACTTTGTCACCCAGGCCGGAGTGCAGTGGTGCAATGGCTGATTTCAACCTCAACCTCCCAGGTTCAAGTGATCCTCCCGCCTCAGCCTCAAAGTAGCTGAGACCACAGATTGCATCACCACATCTGGCTAATTTTCCTTTCTTTCTTTCTTTCTTTCTTTTTTTGGATATAGAGTCTCGCTCTATCTCCCAGGCTGGAGTGCAATGGCGTGATCTTGGCTTACTGCAACCTCTACCAAGTAGCTGGGATTACAGGTGCCCATCATATCCGGCCAATTTTTGTATTTTTGTGGAGAGAGGGTTTCACCATGTTGGCCAGGCTGGTCTCGAACTCCTGGTTTCAAGTGATCCGCCCACCTCGGCCTCCCAAAGTGCTGGGATTACAGGCATGAGCCACTATCATTTTTTTAAAAAAATAGAACGGAAAGCAAAAACTTACCTTGAAAAATCATTCTTACTGAAATGTATCTTCCAAAGCTGAGCAGACACACACCCAGGCCCCGCCATCCCTGCCCTAGGTATTCACCCAACAGAAATGCATTCATATGTTCACAATACACAGGAACTAGAATGTTCATAGTGGCACTATTCACCATAGCCAGGAACTGGAACCTCCCCAAATGTCCATTAGCAGTAACATGGGTGAATACATTTTAACAGAGTCACACAATGGCATGCTACCAGCAATGGGGACGAACAGCCCTTGACTGCCTGTGAGAGTACTGACAAACCTCACAAACATAATATGGAGCAAAAGAAACCAGACGCAAAACGGCACCCACTGTATGGCTCCATCTACACACAGTTCAGAAGCAGGCCAGAGTGCCTGCGGCCTGAGTTAGGAGAGAGGATGGACTTGGGAATAGTAGGTGGAAGGGGTCTCAAGGGGCTTCTGGGTGCCGGTGAGGTGCTGTTTTTTAATTTGGGTGCTGGTTGCACGGGTATGCAAAGCATGTGCAAATTCTTTCAGTTGTACACTTTGATTTGTGCAGTGTTCTGTGTGTGTGCTTAACTTCAATTTTAAAAAGTCTTAAAAATAAAAGTCGTGTCTCCTGGAGCAGGTTAAATCCACCTCCCTTTTCTGTCCAAGGGCAGGGGGAGAGCAGGTGGCTGGCCTCCCTGAGGCACAACCATGTGTCCCCTCATGGATGCCTTCCCAGCCTGAGACTCCTGAAGCCCCAGCCTCAGGGATTTTCTTTCCACTAAGCTCTGGTAAGTCCCACCATCACAGACCTGGCCTGTGTCGGCTCCAGAAGCAGGACCAGTGTTAGCTGCAGCCTGGCCCTCACTGGCTGGGTTACTCCGGGCCTCCCTTGCCATCGGCCACCCCCAGGCTTGGTGCGGAGGTGCAGGCCGCCTGGGTCCTCGGGTTGTGTCCGGTGGCCTCCCTCCACCTTCTTGCCGCTGGTGGGAGGTGGGAGTGGGGCTTGGAGGTGGGGAGGTGGGGCTGTCGGTGCTCCAGGGTCCCCGCAGAGGGCAGGGAAGCCCTGGACCTGGTCTGACCTTGCGCGCTAGCCCCAGAGGTCGCCGCGCTCTGCTGTCGGGGTTCAGATGCCCGCAGTCGGGCCGGGGAGGGCAGTAATCAAGCCGGCCCGGCGGCTGGCGAGGGGCGCGGGTCCAGCGCGCTGCCCTCTGCCGCCGCCCTGAGCGGTTATTTATAACCGCGGGTCGCGTTACCTCCTGACCTTAAGCTGGGGCGGGCGATCCGCAGCGATTAGCATCTATCTCCTCCCCGCCGCCTGCTGCGAACAAACACCCCTCTGTGCGCCCTCCCCCGCCCGCCCCGCGGGAGGCCCTGCAGGAAGCAGGATGTTGACCCGGAGCCTCCCTGAGCTCCTGCGGCGGCCCCGCCACGTGTGAGTGGCGGGCGGTGGAGTGCGGGTTGGGGGGAAGGGGGGAGCAGGAGCTACTCGTGTTTGATGGCTTCCCGAGTTGCCAATGTCCTGGTCTATTCTGAGTGACCGCCTTATTTACAATATAGGGCTCCTCAGCCTGTGTCTGCTTAAAGGGGTGCCCTCTCCCAAGCCAGTGGGGACCAGCCAGCCCTGGTTGGGGCAGCACCTGCACAGGTGGTCCCAGAATCACAGGCTGCAAACCGCATCCTCCATCAGCCAGGCCGTCGTTGCTCGATGGCAGCTGAAGGCCAGAGGGGAAGGTGGCTGCGTCGGGGTCCCACAGCCATCCACGGCAGACCCCGGCTCCTGCCTGATGGTTTTTCCCATCGGCTCCCAGAACTCTTGATTCTGGTCTGGAGAAGCCTCATGAAAGGAGGCTGGGGTCGCAAGATTGGCCCATTCATTCAACACATTTTTATTTTATGTATTTATTTTTGAGACAGGGTCTTGCTCTGTCAACCCAGGCTGGAGTGCAGTGGTGGGATCAAAGCTCACTGCAGCCTCAAACTCCCAGGCTCAAGTGAGCCTCCTGCCTCAGCCTGAGTAGCTAGGACTGCAGGTATGTGCCACCACGCCCAGCTAATTGTAAAAATTTTTGTAGAGGTCTTGCTATGTTGCCCAAGCTGGTCTCGAACTTCTGGCCTCAAGCAATCCTCCTGCCTTGGCCTCCCAAAATGTTGGGATTACAGGCATGAGCCACTGCACGCCTGGACCATTCAAAACTTTTTTTTTTTTTTTTGGGGGGGGGTCGGAGTCTTGCTCTGTCGCCCATTCTGGAGTGCAGTGGTGTGATCTCGGCTCACTGCAAGCTCCGCGTCCTGGGTTCAAGCAATTCTCCTGCCTCAGCCTCCCGAGTAGCTGGGACTACAGGTGCCCGCCACCATGCCTGGCTAATTTTTGTATTTTTAGTAGAGATGGGGTTTCACCATATTGGCCAGGCTGGTCTCGAACTCCTGACCTTGTGATCCATCCACCTTGGCCTCCCAAAGTGCTAGGATTACAGGCATGAGCCACCGTGCCCAGCCTCAACAGCTTTTTTTTAAGGTACCTACTAGGTGCCAGGCACCTTTCCAGGCAAAAATCCTTATGCTGTGGAGCTGACAGTCCAAGGGAAAGAGTTCTTCCCTGGAGCCTGGGGCCCCATGATGGAGCCACAGTCTAGGCAGTTGCTGAGGGCCCTGATGTGTGAGTCCTAGGGAGGGAGACTGAGGCAGGGAGTGGGAGGGCCAGGCTTGTGGTGCCTTGTGGGACTGCAGCTTGCGCTGGGTATTTGCTGAGCAAGGCCAAGGCTATGTGAGACACTAACATCCTGAGCCTGTGAACGCTTAGGCCCAACAGTGGGTGTGCCCCCTGCCCAGCTTCAAATGACCTTGCACCCAGGGCGGAGGGTGAAAATCTCACCCAGTCTTGGGAGTCATCCTGGAAGAACTCATGGAAGAGGACCCACTGAGTCAGGACGTTTGAGGAGCACATTGAGGGCGGAGGGAGCCTGGGCTGCCCGCCTTTCTGCCACGCTCTCAGGCACTTGGAGGCACTTGGGAGGAGTGTGCCTGTGTGATGTGACCAGCCTCTGACCACTCCTTGCCCTCTCTGGGCCTCAGTTTCCACAAATGAGCAGTGAAGGGGTTGGCCGAGATGAGGCGTTTCAAGTCTGGCTGCCTGTGCCTCTGATCTAGAGACCCCCCCAGGCCAGAGACCCTCCCACCAGAGCCTGGCTCAGGCCGGGTGCATCTGCCTGATGAAGCCCAAGAGGCTGGGCCACGGTGGACCAGGAGTAGCTGTGGCTGTGGGTAGCTGGTGGTGCCCAACAGCGCACACCAGCGTATGAGGGAGTGGCACATGCAGATACGTGTGGGAGTCTGGTGTGCTGGGTGTGCCTCAGTGGGTAGGTGGCTGCCCAGGGGAGTGTGTGCTTGGCATGTGTTTATGAGGAGTGTAAGGAGTGTCTGCAGCAAGTGTGTAGGGAGTGGGCCACATGTGTGTAGGTCAGGTATGTATAGTTGGGGTGTGGGCGGATATCGGAGGAGTGTCTTAGTGGTCAGGGGGAGGCTTGAGGCAGGGGAGGAAGGCCTGGAGGGGCCCCTCCCTCACTCTGCAAACCCCCCTCTGGCTACATGGTCAGCCTGTGGCCGATGCGCCCTGACCAGTCAATGAACTCAAGGTCTGGAAGAGTCAGCGGCTTTTCCAACCTCTTTGCCAAATGGGATGTCAGCATGGGGGCAGGGGCGGTGGGGGTGCGGGTGCGGGCTGGGGAAGGTGGCAATGACTTCATGACCAGACTGCTGAGCAGCTGGGGAGGGGGGCAGGGCGCCGGAGGCCGGCTGGGTGGGGGATCCACTCTGGGTGGGGAGGCAGCCCAGGCTCATGCTTCCTCAGGACCCCTGGATTCCCTTTGTGGGGAAGACCTGCTGGAGGGTCTGCAGGGGGCTCCCTTGGACTGAGAACCCTCCAGGGACTGTTGCATGGGGTCCCAATAAGCTAACAACAGCCCAGGAAGGTAAGGCCTCTTGTCCCTATTTGCCAGATGAGGAAACTGAGGCTGGGAGGGGCAGCCACGCAGCTAGAGTGAATGGTGAACTGGAGTAGGAACATGGGTGGGCGCGTTTCCCACACTGCCCCACAGTGACACAGTGAGGGCAGGGACAGCCTTTAAAATCCGATCCTCCACGAACACCTTGAATCCTCAAACCTCAATCCATCCAAAAGGGGCTCCGTCTTAGGGAGGCCCTCCGCACACTTCTCTACAATTCGGGGGGCCATCGGCCGCAATAACCACATAGTGGGGCCACTACAAGTCAACAGAAGCAGACCCTCTCTCCAAAAACACAGGAGACCCTGTCTCCAACACAGACTAGGCCTAGTTCCGACTTCCAGAATGCCGTGGTCCAGCCCCGGCATTGCTGACTCACAGGGTCAGGATGGCGTTGCTCCTCTGTGGGGCTGGAGGGGCCCCAGATCACAGACCTGGGGGTGAGTGTGAGCACTGTCTTCGTACCCAGAAGCTGAGGTCAGCTTTTGGGCTGCTCTTTCTTCAGCCATTTACTAGTTTCCCATCGTAATAATAACTACCCCTACCTAAGCTTTATAGCTCAGCAAGGACTTTCACAAACATTCTGTCACTCACACCATCCTTGCACCAGCCCTGTGATGAGGAGTTAATATGCCCATTTTATAGAACAAGAAGCTGAAGCTCAAGGAAGGAGGTTCTGGGACTCATCTCGGATCCCATGGCCAGGAAGCGGCGGCCACTCTGGAATTCCTGACCCTGCCCAGACCAGCACCTTCCACAGCAGAGACCCCCTCCAAGGAGCGGGCGACGTGTGACTTCCCCATGGGTGGACTCTGGGCTGCAGCGATCGGCTAGCGGTGCCATCTTTAGTCTGGGAGCTGTGTGAAGCCTGCTCCCCACCTTCCCCCTCCTGCAAATATTGGGGGAGGGGCACGGAGGAGAGGAAAATAGAAGCAAAAGTGGCAGTGATGGGTGCATGAGAGATTGGGAGATACGTGCTGGGGAGGGGTTCCCCGGAGCAGAGCTGGCTGCCCTTGGCACTGGGCCCAGGCGGAGGAGTAGCAGGACCAACAGTTCCTGGAGCACAAGTCCATCAACAAGTGCCCAGTGCCAGCCATCGCCATGTTCTCATCTGCCCGCAGCAAAATGAGAAAAATAAGGACAATATAGTGAGGTTTTACTAAAGCTAGGTTTACTCAATCCAAAAAACTGTCCTTTTATCTGAGCTTTGTATTTTCAATTGTGTGTGTGTCTGTGTGTGTCTGTGTGTCTGTGTGTGTGTGAGCACAAAAGGACCTTTCCTTTGATATTTCCTTTTAATGACCTCAAACTCAGCAAAATAAAAAAAACTGGTGACTAGCCGGTGTGGTGGCTCATGCCTGAAATCCCAGTACTTTGGGAGGCCGAGGTGGACAGATCGCTTAAGGCCAGTAGTCTGAGACCAGCCTGGCCAACATGGTGAAACCCCATCTCTACTAAAAATACAGAAATTAGCTGGGTGTGGTGGCGGACGCCTGTAATTCCAGCTACTCGAGAGGCTGAGGCACAGGAATGGCTTAAACCTAGGAGGCGGGGGTTGCAGTGAGCTGAGATGGCACCACTGCACTCCAGCCTGAGTGACACAGCAAGGCTCTGTCTCAAAAACAAAAATTACGTCAGATCCTAAATTTTTTTATTTTTTTTAAATGTTAGTGATGTGAGAAATCCGAAAGGCTGGGACCCACTGAGCTAGCTTGTACGTGGCTCTCAGTGAAACCTGGCACGGGGGGCGAAGTTTTTTAATTGAGGGATGAATCTAAACAGCTGGAAGCTTCTCCCGGGGGGAGGAGGGGCTGGGTTCTTGCCCAGACTCAGCCCCTGAGGCCCCAGCCTAGGCATCCCCAGGAAACCTGAGCAGAAGGAACATTCACGTAACTGTACTGGGAATTCTGAGAAGGGCCTAGGGGCCAGTTCCCCATGCCACACACCCTCTGCTCATCCCTGACCGGGAGCCGCGAGGAAATGTTCCCTTAAACCCCACCTCGGCCTCCCCCAGCACCCCCAAGGCTGGTTCCAAAATAGTCCAGGCCCTTGGAGGAGACATCATGGGTCGGGCTGGCTGCCTGTACCCTGAGAGGACATGGCAATAATGCCGTGGCCGAATATAGAGGGACAGTAGACACTGACAGGGGCCCTGGGGCCTGGGAGCTTCGCAGGCTCCACGGTGCCTGCTCCACCCCCATCCCTTCTGAGCCCTGCACCCCCTAACCTGGACAGCTGGGAGGCTGGCGCCCCTCTCCTGGCCCAGCCCGGCCCACCTGGGGACAGGTCCTAACAAGCCCAGGCAGAACAGGAGGCCGGCCTAGGAGGGCCCAGGGCCTGGGCTGGGCATGAGCTTGGGGCCACCTCTCTCTAGGGACTCAAAGCATTTTATAAGCTTAACTTCCCACAGGACATCCCGAGATCAGGAGACCGAGAGGAACCGGGGTGTCTGCTGCAGAGCCACTCCTGCTCTCTGTTCTCAGCTTCCGAAGGAGAACAGGGCCATAAAGCTGGGGTGTGGGAGGCTGAGAGGAGGGCAGGAAGCCAGGCCAAACCCCAATAAACTGCTGGTTGAATCAAATCACAAATAATTAGTCCCGATGGCCAAGGTTGCCTCCACCCTCCTCTCCTGGGAATTAAAAGTCAAAGGGCAGAGCTGCTGACGCAGATGTCAGGGGAGACATGAGGCTTGGAACAGCTGGGACTCAGCTCCCAGGCTCCACTGCCCCAGGTCACAGGCCCCGGTTGCCCTGGACACGGCGTCCCCCCAGGCGGGCCCCTAGAGCTGCATTGCCAACTCAGGGAAGGGGGCTCTGCTCCCTCACCCTTCCCCTGGCGCTACGTCAACAGAACTAGATTCAAGGTTAATCAGGCTGCCCTGAAAACTGTTGCCAGATGACGGCCTGGAAGAAGCAGTTGCCAGCTTCTCTCCCTCCCACCCCTGTAAGAGGAGGAAGAGATCTCTGCCTCCCTGTCGAGGGGGAGCCTGGCTCCCTGAAACCCACTGCGCCCCTTCCCCTAGGTCGGCCTTGCCACAGGCACACCCTGGACGGCTGCACCAGGCCTGCGCGCCAGCGGTGACCCCCAGTGGTCAGTGCAGGACTTGAACCTGAGCCGTGGGCATGGCTGCTGCAGACTCATCACTGCAGCCTCAGACCACAGCCAGTGACTTGGGAAGCCTTGCCGTGTGAGTGGTTTGGGAATTTGATCTTGGTAAGGCTGTTGTTGGCGTTTAGAGGTACTTCGTAGGTGCTGATTTTTCCTAATTGAACTGTGGCTGGATCTTGGCCTAAAGGTCCCACTGTCAGCAAATCCGTGTCCACATGCCTAAGAATGAATTCATCATCTTCTAGCCCTAAACCGGCTCCTCCTCCTGACTTCCCTATTTCTATTAATAGCACTGCCACCCTCCAAACCTCCGAGTCATCTTCAGCCGCTCCCCACACTGGGCGGGGTGCCTGATTTTGCCCCTCCTCCCTCCTCAGGTCACCCTTGCATCTCTCTCCTGGACACTCGTAGCCTCTCACCTGCGTCACTGCCATCCTCAACGATGCTGCTGGGTCAGACCTGGGCACCCACCCCTCTTCCACTTACTGGCCTCGCGACCCTGGGCAAGTTACTTAAACTCTCTGAGTCTCAGCTTCCTCAGCTGTAATGTGAGGCTAATAATCACAGCCCCTCTCTCATAGGGCATTGCATGAATTAAATGATAGGCTGGGTGTGGTGGCTCATGCCTGTAATCCCAGCACTTTGGGAGGCCCCAGTGGGAGGATCACCTGAGGTCAGGAGTTCCACACCAGCCTGGCCAACATAGTGAAACCCCGTCTCTACTAGAAATACAAAAATTAGCCATGCCTGTAGTCCTAGCTACTCCGGAGACTGAGGCAGGAGAATCGCTTGAACCCAGGAGGTGGAGGTTGCAGTGAGCTATGTACCACTGCACTCCAGTTTGGGCGACAGAGCCAGACTCCATCTCAAAAATAAATAAATAAATAAATAAGAATTAAATGATAGAATGGACATGAAGACCCTATCATGTAAGAAATGCTCAACGGGTGTGGATTATTAGAAATCATCCAGTGCAATGCTCCCATTTTATAAGCAGGGAAACTGAGGCCCAGGTGTCTTTACAACATGCGACAAAGCCAGGGACTTGGAAGTTCCTGAAATCTTGAAGCTCTTCCACTCCCCTCCTCCACCATCATGGCATTCTAGAACTCAGAACAAAAGGCCAGCTCTTGAGTCCTCTGGGCCCCTTCCTCTGCTTTCAGGGGCAGGTATGCTTGGGTAAGTGTGGTGGTCACTCAGTCACAGGAAGTATGTTCTGGGATGGGACAACCACAGCTGGTATCCAGCCGGCTGAGTCAGGGCCACCCATCTGCAAGGTGATGAGTGAGGCTCGGCACGTGGGCTGGCACAGCTGCCCGCCTCAGGGCACACGGAGCATGCTCACATGGCAGCTGTCCAAAAAGGGCAGACGTCTCTGCCTTTGGCAATCCCGCCCTCACCTCCCTCTCCCCACACACACTGCATCCCAGTCACAGGGTGATCACACAGGGGTCAGAGGAAGGAGGGCAGGCTGATTCAGCCTCTTCCCATCTGGTTCTGCTTCCCTATGGGCAGGTGTCCTTAATATTCTGTCCATGAATGAGCACCTGGCACCCACAAACTCCTTGAAATTGAAGGTAGGAGCCTTGTTCCAGGATGAGGGTCATATAGCTGTCATCAGATTTCAAAAGGGATTTTACTCCCAAAAAGGCAACAGGAAGAAAAGCAAGTGGGCTGGGCGTGGTGGCTCATGCCTATAATCCCAGCACTTTGGGAAGCCGAGGCAGGTGGATCACCTGAGGTCAGGAGTTCGAGACCAGCCTGGCCAACATGTTGAAACCCCACCTCTACTAAAAATACAAAAATTAGCCAGGCATGGTGGCACGAGCCTGTAAACCCAGCGTCTTGGGAGGCTAAGGCAGGAGAATCAATTGAACCTGGGAGGCAGAAGTTGCAGTGAGCCGAGATCATGCCACTGCACTCCAGCCTGGGCAACACAGTGAGACTCTGTCTCGCAAAAAAAAAAAAAGAAAAGAAAAGCAAGTGGACAGGCTTTAGAATCGGATGATCCAGGTTCAAACAAGGGCCCATCCTAGAGTCCTTGGCACTTACTGTCTACGACAATGGTTCTCAAGTAGGGACGATTTTGCCCCCTAGGAACATGTCTGGAGAAATTGGGTATGCTACTGGCGTTTAGGGGGCAGAGGCCAAGGATGCTGCTACGTATCCTATAATGCACAGGGCAAGCCACATAGCAAAGAAGCACCCAGCCTCACATGTCAGTACTAGTGAGGTTGAGAACCGCTGGTTGAGGTGTCCTGTCAAATGAGGAAATCTGTGCCCCACAGCCGCCTTGGGGATTAAGGGAGGCAATGGATGAGGAACCCAGGACTGGGCCCAGCACACACTCCACAGCTGCATGGGATTCTCCTCTCCTAAGGACTTTTTGGCCTGGGACATGGTAGCTAGCAGGCAGAGGTGGAGTAGGCACATATTTTGGCTTTCACGAGAGAACTTTCTGAAATGATCTTGATGCTCCTGCCCCACCCAGCTCATGGCAGAGTTTCTCTAGAACAATCCCATGCTCATTTATCAACAAGGAAAACCTAGGCACGGTGGCTCACACCTGTAATCCCAGCACTTTGGGAAGCCAAGATAGGAGGATCACTTGAGCTCAGGAGTTTGAGACCAGCCTGGGCAACATGGCGAAACACTGATTCTGCAAAAAATAAAAAAAAATTAGCTGGGTGTGGTGGTGCATGCCTGTAGTCCCAGCTGCCTGGAGGGCTGATGTAGGTGGATAGCTCGAGCCTGGGAGGTTGAGGCTGCAGTGAACTATGATTGTGTCACTGCGCTCCAGCCTGGGTGACAGAGGGGAGACCCTGTCCCAAGAAAAAAAAAAAAAAGAAAGAAAGAAAGAAAGAAAAAGTGGGCTCTGGAAGGAGCCAGCCACCGTTGCCCCCTGGGCACTCACCGTCTCACCCCTCGGGCTCCAACAGGGTTCCATGTGACCCATTCCCGAGGGGAGAGGAGACTGCAGAAAGGATGGGAGGCAAAGCACCTCCTTCAAGCTCCAGGGAGGCAGGAGGATTTGTTTAGGAGCGGCCCTCTGCAGAGGCAGGGGCATGGCTGAGAACACCTTGGGAGGTGGTGTGAAGCTGAGTCCAGGAGCCGCCAGCCCTCCCTGCCACTCAGCTCAGCGGTCACTTGGGTAGCTTCAGCCTCAACAGCCGTGGGGTCAAGTGTCTCCTCTACAAAAATAATTCCCAAATAAGTCACTGCCCTCACCCCTGGGACTGGCTGGTGCACCCAAATTGGAGTCGCCACCCGGCCCCCTTGAGCATTGCCTTGCTGGCTGATCCAACAGAGGCGGAATTAGCTGATGAGGCTATCACAGTGGGAGGGAACTGACCTGAGGCCGCCTGGAGAGATGGGACCCCGATGGCCCTTTCTGGCACTACTCACTTGTTGGGTCTGGGGGATTAAAACACACTCCCCCTCTCTGGGTCTCAGTTTAACAGGGAGGAGACCACCACCTTCCAAACTTCAGTGACAGCGTCAGGCTGGGGGTGGCGCTGGGCCTCCTGCGTCTGTGTCTGGAGACGCAGCTGACTCCCTGACAAGCCCAGACATGCAGCTGTTCCTGCAGAGGAAGCAGCAGGAACGGGGGAAGGGCAGAGCGCTGAGGGAGGGGCAAGAGGGACCCAAGGACACCAGAGCGACCGTGTGCAGCGAAGCGAGTATGAGCAGAGTCCCAATCTCCAGGTCCCTTCTCCGGGGAAGCACTTTTGTCTTTATTGGAAATTTCCTCCCATGTGACATCTGACCTCTACCTTCTCTTCTACAGATGAGCTCTGCTGCCAGTCCCAGAGGGCTGAGACACTGTGACTGCCCACCTGTCCCCAGGTGCCCCTTCTACATAGCCCCATCCCTTCCCAGGGATGCTCAGTGGCTGCGGCCACCCTTGCTTTCTGCCACTCAGCCCTTGCAGGGGCTCCAAACCCCAAGAGGGGCAGTCTGGGCTGGGGCTCCTGGACTCCCTAAGGCATTATCCCATCCCGCAAGTGCCGGGCAGGGCCCTCTTTCCTTCGGACCCGAAGGCTCCTGCTCACCAGAGGTTCCACCCAGGGACTCTCACCTCTCCAGCCACTCCAACTCCCCTCTGGCTTTCCTGTCGTTTCCTGATGCCACAAACCTTCTGACATCCTCCCTCTTCCCCAGTGAATTTCTTCCCCAGGCCCTTCCCTTCCTCAACCGGCTTCATACTGGACATTCCCAGCTGGTAGGATCTGCCTGTGGCTCTGCACAGGAGGCTGGGCGAGGGTGGAGAAGGCTGGGGGAGCTGTCTCCCATGACCCCAGTGGAGGCGAGAGACAGAAGCTGCATCTGGGACCTGTCGGCTGCAGTTTTGGGCATTCATACCCACCTGAGTATCCTGGAACAGCCCTGAACCTGGGCATCAAACTCCCCAGGCTTGAGAATGGTGAACACTACTATTAGGCGCCCCTTCCTCCAGGCCTATGCCGACTCCCCTGTGCCCATGGAAGCCGTGTAGTCCATGCTGGCTCTGGCTCATGTGGGTGTCCCAACAGAGTGAGGCCGAGGCGGCAAGGGCCCTTTACTCTGTGCACTCCCAGCTCCCCATCCCAGCCAGGGCAGCCTCGACCCTCCTGCCGCCTCACTGTGCCATGTGTCAGTTGGCTGGGATCATGCTCTTCCCCCTCCTCCATCAAGAGGATCCGACAGCATCTTGCAGCTAACACTGGGGCGTAGGAGTGAGGGAAACAAACATGGTACCCACTCTTCTGCCCTAATGTTTAGAATCATGGGGCAGAAAAGCATCCTAGAACTCATCTAGCCTAACTGTCATTTTACAGAAAACAGGACAGAGAGAAAATGACCAGCCTAAAGCTCATGGCTACTCAGGGCAGCTGGGAAGGGGGTCTGGTTTCCCAGCATGGAGCCCACAGTGTCTGGATATGCTGGAACACGGCACGTCCCCCTGAGAGTTAGCTGCAGAGGTGGTGTGTGGGAGAGGAGGCTGGAGAATAGGCTTGGAGGTTTCGTCCAGGCACACAGATTCTCTCCCACTAATCCTCAGCCCCTCCTTTTCTCCCTTTCAGCAGCAGTTATAAAATCCAGGAAATAAATGTGGATTGATGGCCTACAAAGGGCTTAGTTAGTGCTGTGACCTGCTGAGTTATGTAACTGCTATTTATTATCGGCCTTGGATGAAGTTTCCATTGAAGCAACTCACTAAGCTGATTCCATGACATTTCTTTTAGCCTTGTTCAGAAGCAGCAGCCGCAGAAATTCTTCTGAAACCTCAAAGACTAGAAATTGATAGCGTGGATGCTTTTAAAGATTCCCTTCTTTCATCCTTTTTTTACTTTTTCTTTTTCTTTTTTATTTTTTTGAGATGGAGTCTCGCTCTGTCACCCAGGCTAGAGTGTGGTGGTGTGATCTCAGCTCACTGCAACCTCTGCCTTCCAGGTTCAAGTGATCCTCCTGCCTCAACCTCCCAGAATAGCTGGCATTACAGGTGTGCACCACCACACCTGGCTAATTTTTGTATTTTTAGTAGAGACGGGGTTTCACCACGTTGGCCAGGCTGGTCTCGAACTGCTGACCTCAGGTGATCCGCCTGCCTCGGAGTCCTAAAGTGCTGGGATTACAGGCGTGAGCCACCGCGCCCGGCCCCTTCTTTCATTTGGGTCAATGTTTCTCTCATCCATATCAACTGTGTTCACCTCAGCAACGGTTCCAGGCTTTAGGTGCTTGGGTCCCTGGGCTATGGGCTGCATGGTGGGGGCTGAGAGAAGCTGTTTTCCCTGCCCCTGGCAAAGGAAAGGGGTTGAGAAGAACCCAAGGCTATGAGAATCTGGAGCAGCCAGTGGCAAATGCACAGAATGAAGTCAAGATTCTAGTCCAACCTCTGCTGCCACTCTCGGTCTCAGGTTGATTATTAGTAAAGTGAACTGCTTCCCTCAGCTCTACAACTTGACCCTCCGTAGTGCAGCACCTTCCTTGGTCTGGCTTGCTGTCATGCAGGGGTCGCCAGCCCAGTGAGGATGAAGAGGAGGGCTGAGGGGCTGGTAGGCTCTAGGTGCTGGCAAGCGGAAGGGAGGAAGGGTAACACTAACATGGCGCCACCGTGTGTTCAAAAGGGAGCAGAGCTTGGTCTCTCCCCAGCAAGGCAGCTTTCCTCTCCCCAACCCCTTTCCTGCTCTGGAAGTGGGTGGTGGCGGAAAGCCAAGGATCCTCCTAATTCATCTTCACCTCTCAGCCATTCACCTTAGTTGCCAAAGGGGCCCTTGGGAGAAGCTCCCGGAAGGCTCTAATGCCATCCTAAAGTAGACTTTTGGAGACTTCCAAAAGGTTCAAGAAGGAATAGACCCAAAGGAAGTCTAGGACCCAGAGAACTCAACAGTGTCTCTCTTCCTAATTAAGACACATTCCTCCCATTCATGGAAATGTTCAACCCGATGCCTCCTGGAGATGAACTGGTGCGCCAAACAAAGCAGTTTGTACGAAGTGCTGCAGGCTACATGATTCCCTCCATTAAGGATCTGGGCACATTTGTGAATATTGGGATCTGGCTGGGCATGAAGGCTGCTAGTCCACACAACCCAAGTTGCATTGGAAGAGACGGCCCACCCTCAAAGGATGTCACCTTCAACATAGCCTTACAGGGCATCCAAGCCAAGTCCGTGCTTGTCCCCAAGGACAACTACAACTGGGGACTCAGAGAGATGAGATGACTTTTGAAGGAGCAGTGATATGGAGGGACTAGAATCTACAGTTCTTTTCCTTCTTTTTAAAATAGGTTTTGCTATGTTGCCGAGGCAGGTCTCAAACTCCTGGGTTTAAGCAATCCTCCTGCCTTGGCCTCCCAAAGTGCTGGGATTACAGGCGTGAGGCACCATGCCTGGCCTTACTTTTTACTTCTTATTTTATTTTTTCGAGACGGGATCTTGCTCTGTCGCCCAGGCTGGAGTACAGTGGCATGATTTTGGTTCACTGCAGCCTCAACCTCCTGGGCTCAAACAATCCTCCCACCTCAGCCTCCTGAGTAGCTGAAACTACAGGTGCGTGACACTATGCCCAGCACATTTTTTAATTTTTTTTTTGTAGAAATGGGGGTCTCACTTTGTTGCCCAGGCTGGTCTTGAACTCCTAAGCTCAGGCGATCCTCCTGCCTTAGCCTCCCAAACTGCTGGGATTATAGGCATAAGCCAGCCACTGAGCCTGGCCCCAAAACCCACAGTTCTTTACCATGACTTGGTTTTTGAGTTGCTCACTTCCAGCTCACATCTTAACACACCAGAGGGGTCTTTGGGAAGAAATGGCTGTCACTGTGGGGTCCCAGAAACATGGCTTTAATATGGGTGGGAAGGTCTGATAAACCCTCAATCGAGCGAAGCCCAGGACTGGGACTTTAAATCAGTCAAGCCCTGCCTAGAGGCATCTGCCCAGTTTCTGCTCTTCTCCAGCTAGGCTCCTTTAGGAAGGATGTTTGAGATGTCTGTAAGAACCACATGCCAGATTTCTGCTCCTAGTCCTTATGAACAGCCCCAGGCAAACTCTCCAAGACAGAAATGTAGACGGCATACACAGTAAAAGCCTGCTTGCTCAGAAGCATATCAGGCCAAAATGCACCAACAGGCAAACAGCTGAAAATGCTCTCCTGAATTTGGAACTTAAACCCATTGTCACTGGTCTGGGGCTGGCCAAAGGCAGGGGAAAGTCAGCTTGATGAAAAAGAACAGCAGGAAAATAAATCGAGGCCTCTGTGGGGGAAGGATACAAGTATCTGTTAACTGTTGAGTAATACGTCTTTACGTGATCTCATTGGTTCTTTCCAACAATCCTGTGAATGAGAGACCATTATGACAATACAACTGATGAGGAAATTCAAGTTTCTGAAACACCATTCCACTCTCTTTGGTTATCTCTGTACCTGAGACGTCCTACAAAAAAATCTTAATCCCACTTCATATTAAAGCCACGTTTCAGGAACCCCAAGGTGACAGCCCTTTCTCCCAAAGACCCCTCTGGTGTGATATATGAGCCAGAATTTTGCATTCTTGCTTAGAAGGAGTGAAGCTAAGCTTTTTAATCATGTAGAAAAGCATACGACCATCCTTGCCACTGTTCCACACCATTGTACATCTGATGACACTAATATCTCATTTGGTCTTTTATCTGCTCTACCCACTTATATGCAGTGACTGTGAGTTTAATTATTGTCATAAAGCATTATGAGCAACAGATACTGAATAAATGTTTTGAGGACATCTGAAAATGTGAAATTTACCACTCTTCCATGCTTCAATATGCCCCTCAATGTGCCTGCATAGGAATGAAATTAACTCTTAGATGCAAAAGAGAGTATGAATTATCTTGTGTTTAATTTTCACGGAATACTCCTTTTCCTTAAAATGGGGGGGGGGGGGGGTGGGACAACAGAGAACAGTATTCCCCAAAAGGTCCAATAGGCCCAAGCGATCCCTGCTTCCTAACACAGTTCTGTTAAGACAGACATGGCCTGGAACACTGGTAAATAGAATAGAGATAAGACTATTCTGCATTCAACAGGACTTGCAGGCAGTTTTTCTTTTTATCACATTACAAAGTAGATACCGTACCTACATCATTTGTTCAACTACTGCTTCTAATATGCAGCCACAACACTTGATCATGTCACCATTTCCGCATCTGCTTTCCTTGACTAGCCCAGTCTCCTTGAGAGTGTCATAGTCATCTTCAGACACCTGGCATCTAGGAACTTCAAGTCTGCTACTGAGTGCCTAGCAGGGCCAGGTGGCAAGAACCCTTGGGGTGTTACTCTTCTGACAGTAAGGAAACTGTGAGTGAAGGGGCACAAAACTGGGAAACAGGAGACCCAGGATTCAAACCCAAGTCTCCTGATTTGAGATGTGGCACTTGCCCCAACACACCTGCAGTAGCCTCCAGTGTTCAGTTGTTGTACCGCCCACTGAGGGAGCCTTTACTTGTCTCAGTCGGACCTCTTTACCAATGGGCAAGGCCACACCCGTGGTTAGGCCACTGGATCATCTGAAAGCCGTAACACTCTAAAAAGGGGGTTTCCATGAAGATCAACTGTGAATTTATGGGCTAAATACTTCAGAAAAAACTATCAGATGTTATGCAAATGCAAGCTAGGCATGATAACAACTAAATGGTTATGGCTTTTTCTAGAAAAAAAAAATCAGGAAATAGCCCTGACACATGAATACAGACTAATGGGAAATAAAATATTTCCTTTAAGCTTTTAATGTAGCAATTAACTTCCCACCTCCCTTCCCAAAGCACTGGGATGACAGGTGTGAGCCACCGTGCCCAGCCTGAGTTCCTCTTGGGCAGATGTTCCCAATGGGAGGATCAGAATCACCTGGTAATTGTTTCCCCATGTTCCCCAATAGAGTCTGATATTCTTGAGAGGAGAGAAAAAGAAAAAAATGTTTATTCTGTGAATAGCTCCTGGGGTGATTCTGGCCATGCCTCTCTCTCCCAGCTTAGCTGAGAACTGCAGCTTCTAAGTGAAGTCGCTGTCCCCATGGAGCCGGGGCTTATTTGGTCCACTTCTCCTTTGGTGGTCTCCTTCTCCTTTGGTGCTTCAAATCAAATTATAACTTTTTGTTTTGGAGACGGGCTCAACCTCCCCAGGGCTCAGGTGATCCTCCTACCTCAGCCTCCCAAGTAGCTGGGACTACAAGTCCACACCACCATACTCAGCTAATTTTTAAAATTTTTTGTAGAGATGGGGTCTCACCATGTTGCCCAGGCTGGTCTTGAACTCCCGGCCTCAAGTGATCTGCCTGCCTCAGCCTCCCAAAGTGCTGAAATAACAGGTGTGAGCCACTGCACCCAGCTCCGTAACTCCTTCATGTCTGTGGGTGGGAGTGAATGTTCTGTGGTTAAAAGCAAGGAGCTAAACTATCTGGCTTCTTTTGTACAGTGTCATTCTGATAAACTGGAAATTCTAATTAATCCAATCCTACCCACCGGCTCTCTGGGCCTCATGAGGGACTGGGCGACCATGGACTCACAAGCAGGAGTGGTCCTTACCTGTACAGACAACAACCAGGCAAATCAGAGCCAGGGCCACAGAACCAGGGAGGGTCAGAGCTAGGATTTTTTTAGATTACCTGACTAAGCCACCCTGCGTTTTAACACATGAGAAAACAAAGGTCCAAATACATTAGAGTTGCATGCTTCAACCTCTGCTAAGTATCACACTTACCTACTACTCTTTACAAACGCCTGGGCCTGGACCCCACAGAAGGGTCCAATTCCACAGCCCTGTGTGGGGGACTCTGGGATACTATGTTAAAGTGATTTGCTAGGGTCACAGCCTGGGTTATACAGCCTTCTTTCACACCATATACCACTATGTCTTTCTAAACAAAATGAGTTTAAAGCAAAGTTGTATCAATTACCCAATATTTAAGGCATTCTGAGAAGTCCCCTAACTATAAAACCTTTCCTAATAAATTGGCTGCTGCTGAAGATTAAGTCCAGGCCCCTTGTGATCTCCAGGCTTTCATGCCTACACTGAGTCTGAGGGATCGGGGGCTGGTTAAGGAAGAGCCTGGGGGCTGAAGCAGTCTCTCTCTGCTAGTCTGAAAGATAGTTCTTCCACAAGGGGGACACTGCAGACTACAGTTCCAGTGATGAGGCTGGTGCTCCTGCCCTGTTCCCCAGGGACTAAGGGGCAGGCAGGGTAAGGTCCTATAAAGACTAGGAATGAGCCGGCCTAGTCACTGTATTCTAGGACATCCAACCTCACTGAACAGATGACTATGCCTTCATCGAGTGAACAGTCCTATTAACATGCCAACTGGGGCAACTTTTGCTATCACGTTAAAACCCCACGTTTCTTGAAGGCACAAACAAAACACACTGGATGAGACTAAATCTCACTGCACTGAATCTGGAGTCACATTGTGCTGCCACATGATCAGTTTTATAATCATTCTTCCTTCCCGAGTCTTGCCCAAGCAAATGGATCACAAATAAGCACACTGCGTTAAAATTACATTACAACCTGCCTCTTATTATTGAATAATTTGGCAAATAGTATGCCTTAGTATCATGTGTGGGCTGTTACTCAGGGATCCCACATTTCTCCTAAGCCCTCTTGTCTATTCTCGTATCTCACCTGAACATGTGAGCCAAGCTGACCAGCATGAGTGTTCCCCACTGCTCACCTTTAGCTGGTGCCAAATGGCAACAGTCCTGACCCTCAGGAATGACATGTGTGATGGGGAAGATTATTGGACTTGCAAATAAAAACCAAGTTCAGATCCCCAGGAACGGTAAAAACAAAACAAAACACACTAGACCTCATACATGTTCATATACATATTTATATATAATTCATGTACAAAGTTACATTCCGAACCCCAGGGATTCCATAATAGAAATAAATAGTGAAATAACTACATTGCTAAATGAGCTCTTTGC